>NC_054835.1:3112394-3419894 GCF_018345385.1 Vulpes lagopus | reverse complement strand
AGACTGAAAATCTATTAACTTCAGTTCCACTTACTACATTTTCTACAAAAATAAAATTCATTATACCCATGCATGTTAAATCAAATTTTAAGCTTTTCAAAGTCTCATGTTATGAAGACTTATCACTGAGAGGCAAGTGGGAAGATTTTAGTTAAAGGAGGAAAGCACAATAGGTTTCTGTATCCTTCCACAATGGTATAGAGCAGGGCCTGGCAAACTACAGCCTGTGGGCCAAATTCAGGAGAGGCCTGATTCTATAAATAAAATTTTATTGGAACACAGCCATACCCATTTGTTTGTATTTTATCTATAGCGGCGTTCTTGCTACAGTGGCAGAGCTAAATAGTTGCCAGACTTCTCCAGAATCCATATGGCCCACAAAGCCTAAAATAGTTACTACCTGGCCCTTTACAGAAAGTTTGCCAATTCTTGATAAGCAAGCATAGTTACTTACTCTGATACAGAGCATAGAGGAAGAACAGCCTGAAATGTGTGAACTAGGAAATATGCTCCGAGGATAGATGTATTTACATGTTACAACTATACCTGAATGAACTCCTATGACTCAAGAGGAGGACTCAAAGTAGGGAAAAAATGATTTCAAATGTTTTATGAAATGAGAACCATGTTTCATGTTTTCTCTGTTGAAAATACCTAATTAAAGTTAGTGATAGATATATAATAGTTCTGCACTTTAACAGCTAGACTTCAAGTAAACAAACTAATCATCTTTATTAACCTAATAAACTCAGGAATAACTTTGTGAGATAGCCAGTAAGAGATGACCACCTGCTACTTTCTTATTTTAGAGACTAATTCAAACAACATGGCAGAAAGAATACCAAAATTAGGGTCAGAAGATCTGAGGCATTTATTTCTTTATTTACTTATATACTTATTTATTTATTTAAAGATTTTATTTATTTATTCATGAGAGACTCAGAGAGAGAGGCAGAGGGAGAAGCAGGCTCCATGCAGGAAGCCCAAAGTGGGACCCAGTCTCCAGGATCACGCCCTGGGCTGAAGGCGGCACTCAACTGATGAGCCACCCGGGCTGCCCTGAGGCATTTAAGACTGGGCTTTGACACTTACTGGCAGTGTGACCTACTGGCAACTTAGTCACTTCAACTAAGTTTGTTTCCTCATCTTCAAACCTAGAGTGTCCCTGTCCCTCTCACATGCTAAGTTGTACAGTTCATATGAAATGACTATGAAGTATGAAGTATAAATGACTACAAAACATAAGCCACCATTCTTCTTGTCAATTAAAAGGTAATGTTTCGTGGATGGAACTGGAGGGTATTATGCTGAGTGAAATAAGTCAATCGGAGAAGGACAAACATTATATGGTCTCATTCATTTGGGGAATATAAAAAATAGTGAAAAGGAATAAAGGGGAAAGGAGAAAAAATGAGTGGGAAATATCAGAAAGGGAGACCGAACATGAGAGACTCGTAACTCTGAGAAACAAACTAGGGGAGGTGGAAGGGGAGGTGGGCAGGTGGTGGGGGTGACTGGGTGACGGGCACTGAGGGGGGCACTTGATAGGATGAGCACTGGGTGTTATTCTATATGTTGGCAAATTGAACGCCAATAAAAAATAAATTTATATATATATATAAAAAAAAGGTAATGTTTATCATTTCACAGGGACATAGCTCCATGTCCATCACATAACAGAATGACCAAAATGAAACTTTCCACGAAAGTGGGAAGTATCAGGCAGCCTGGGTGGCTCAGCAGTTTAGGGCCGCCTTCAGCCCAGGGCACGATCCTGGAGACTTGGGACCGAGTCCGATGTCAGACTCCCTGCATGGAGCCTGCTTCTCCCTTTGCCTGTGTCTCTGCCTCTCTCTCTCTCTCTCTCTCATGAATAAATAAACATCTTTTTAAAAAATAAAAATAAAATAAAGAAAGTGGGAAGTATCAAAGTCTTAGCTAAACAGGTTAGATTACTTGCTAAGATTATGGAATCTAAACTTGTAAAAGGCTTATTAAAAGTGAAAATAGGGATGTCTGGGTGGCTCAGCAGTTGAGCGCCTGCCTTCCGCCCAGGGTGTGATCCTGGAGTGCCAAGATCGAGTCCCATATCAGGCTCCCTGCACGGAGCCTGCTTCTCTCTGCCTATGTCTCTGCCTCTCTGTGTTTCTCATGAATAAATAAATTAAATATTTTTTTTTAAAGTGAAAATAAAGGCCAATAATCTTCAGTCTAAGAGCATTTTTAGAAACATAAATGCCACATGAGTATGGCTTTAAGATCTCAGAACAAAGCATGGTCTGCAAATATGTTAATGTGTCTAAGATGATCCAATTAAAAATCACAGAGATAATGACAACTAAATATAATGTGGGGTACTGGAACAGAAAAAGGACATCAGGTGAAAACTAAGGAAATCTAAATAACATATGAACTTCAGTTAATGTGTCAAGAGTGGTTCACCAACTTTAACAAATATACCAAGCTAATGTAAGATGTTAGTAACAGGCACAACTTGGTGCTGGGTATATGGAAACCCTTGTATTATCCACTCAATTTTCCTGTAAATTTTAAACGGTTCTAAAAAAAATTAGGCATAATTTTAAAATTATACAAATAATACACTTCTAAGTCCAAGCATCCAATTAGCAACTTTTTTTCAGTAAGAAAAAGTATACTAACTTGAGAAAAGCATCTGAACACAGTGATTTATCACAATCTTGGGGCACTTGGGTGGCTCAGTGGTTGTGCCTTTGGCTCAGGTCGTGATCCCAGGGTTCCTGGAATGGAGTCCCACATCAGGCACCCTACAGGGAGCCTGCTTCTGCCTATGTCTCTGCCTCTCTGTCTCTCATGAATGAATAAAATCTTAAAAAAAAAAAATTATCACAATCTTCAACAACCATCATCTAGAAAAAGGATTACCAGCTATATCACTTGATTTTCAAGAATCCATTAACATATTGGTAACACATTTTAGTAGTCATTTTTAAAAAAAGATTTTATTTTTAAGTAATCTCCACACCTAATGTGTGGCTTGAAATCACAACCCCAAGATCAAGAGTTGCATGCTCTTCCAATGGAACCAAGGGCCCCAACCCATTTTAGTGTTTAAACTATCACACTGAAAACATTTTCTCTCTCAGTTTACTATGATCAGAAATGAATACAGATACTTCATAACAAAATTTCCACGGGTATGTTATATTCTGTACTAATTCCCAGTCAAGTGAAGAAGCCAGGCAAATATATTTCCTAGCCAGAACTGTTTAAGAAAAGTCTGTTTTCACATTGATTTCCATTTAAGACTACACATTTAAAAAAGACATTAAAGCATTACTATAAATATAATATAGCATTACTATAAATAGTAATGGCTAAACTTGAAGAAAATTTTATTGACGGGTGTTAGTAAAATATATCGGTGCTTACGAAATATACAGAATAACTACCACACATTTCAAGCTGTCATGTACTAGGCATCAACCAGGTGCTTTAACATGGATATTCTCCTTTAATCTGTGTGGCAGGTACTCTTACCGACATTTCACAGGTGAGAAAACTGAGGAAATTAAATATCTGCCCAAGGTCAAGTTAGTAACTGGCAAAGCTGAGACTAGAATCCAGGTACATGTGGCTCACTGAGCTTTTACCACTACGCCATCTGTGAGTGCTGTAATTCACAGTCAAGGCCACTTCTAATTACCCCAATCTTGGGACAACTATTAATATGTTGAGTCAGTATCAGGACAAGTCCCCCTTTCTTTGAAAGTTTCACTGTCTGACAAATTCAGGCTTAGGCAGACTTCAAGACTGCATAAATAACCTATATCCCCTTGGGGCAATGCTGCCTTCAGCCCAGGGTGTGATCCTAGAGACCCAGGATGAGTCCCTCATCCGGCTCCCTGCATGGAGCCTGCTTCTCCCTCTGCCTGTGTCTCTGCCTCTCTCTCTGTATCTCTCAAGAATAAATAAAATCTTAAAAACAAAACAAACAAAAAAAACCTATATCCCCTCAAATTCTATGAAAGAAATATTAAAGTTGGGGATCCCTGGGTGGCTCAGCGGTTTGGTGCCTGCCTTTAGCCCAGGGCGCGATCCTGGAGTCCCGGGATCGAGTCCCGTGTCATGCTCCCGGCATGGAGCCTGCTTCTCCCTCCTCCTGTGTCTCTGCCTCTCTCTTTCTCTCTGTGTCTATCATAAATAAAAATAAGTAAATAAATCTTAAAAAAAAAAAGAAATATCAAAGTTTAGAAAAAGTTACTAGAGATTAATTCCTTAAATCCCTCTTTTTACACTTTCTAGCTTATCTCCCACCATTTCTTCACTTCCCCAGAAGCAGCTGCTGCTGCCATACTATATCCTAAAGTCTCCAAGATGAGATCCTATTATACAGGCTGCCAAAGGCCCACAGCCTCCATATGCTCAAGTGAACTCAGATATATCCTTCAAAGCCCAGCCCCCAAATCTCTTCTCTCTGTGAAGCTCCTGAACTGCTCCTGCCAACAGAGTGCATCCCTTCCTTCCTAAGACACTAAATAACAATGAACCACGAAATAGGAAGGTTACTCTATTTTCTTTTTCTTTCTTTTTGGAGGGTAGACTCTACACCCAACACACAGGTTGAACTCACAACCCTGAAATTAAGAGGACATTTAACTGAGCCCACCCAGGTGCACCCCGAAAGTTACACCATTTAAAAATCTTTCAGTCCTTCTATTTGCATCATAGAGAAAATCTAAGCAAAGCGCCAATTTGTCTTCAGTACTTCTCTAACACTTTGCTAGTTTCTCCTTTTAATTGAAGGATAGCAGGAATCATATCCAGCATCTTTTTATTATTTATTTATTTATTTATTTCCAGAGACAAGCAGGGGGAGGGGTAGAGGCAGAGAATCTTTTTTTTTTTTTAAATAAAGATTTTATTTATTTATTCATAGAGACAGAGAGAGAGGCAGAGACACAGGCAGAGGGAGAAGCAGGCTCCATGCAGGGAGCCCGACGTGGGACTCCATCCAGGGTCTCCAGGATCACGCCCTGGGCTGCAGGCGGCACAAAACTGCTGCGCCCAGAGGGAGAGAATCTTAAGCAGGCTCCACACTCAGTGCAGAACCCCACACGGGACTTGATTTCAAGACCATGAGACCATGACCTGAGCTAAAACCAAGAGTCGAACAATTAATCAACTGAGCCACCCAAGCACCCCAAACCCAGCACCTTCTGCAAGCTAGCTAGGTTTCATAACAGTGTTTTGTTTTTATTATATTTAAGTTGCTTTCGATTTAGGATATGAGGCGTTAGCCTTTCACTATGATAATAACACAAAGTTTCTTTAAAGATATTTTTAAAGTGTGTCCACAAAAGACGACAAATAAATAATAGAAGTAGGATGCAGATTTGGGAAAAGTTATGTTACTCAAGGATTAAGCATGGGAATTATTTTTTATTTTTATTTTTTTAAAGATTTATTTATTTGTGATAGACACAGAGAGAGAGGCAGAGACACAGGAGGAGGGAGAAACAGGCTCCATGCCGGGAGCCCGATGTGGGACTTGATCCCAGGACTGCAGGATCGCGCCCTGGGCCAAAGGCAGGCGCTATACGGCTGAGCCACCCAGGGATCCCCGGGAATTATTTTTAGATACTGATGGTTACACCGAGACAGAACTGCCAGTTACTTTTTTGTTGTTGTTCATTATATAGGTACTTATAGTACTTACATAATATTCATGGTAACCTGATATGGCAAAAAAAGACATGACTGCCAATTTTTAATGATCTACCACAATATTAGCTCCCATATTTTATCAACCAAATATTTTAAATTTGAGGATTTATTTTAATTACCTACCACTTCTCACGGCTCTAACCAATCCATACATGACAAAAATATCCCTTGAAAATATTTTCATAAATATAAATAACCGTCTTGAATTACCAGGAATTTTCTACATGTTTCCCCTTATAAAAGTTAACCTCCTTCAGTGCAGAAACAGTTTATTACTCATTTTATAATGTTTTGTTAAAGTATATGACCTAGGGCAGTCTGAGTGGCTCAGTGGTTTAACGCCGTCTTCAGCCCAGGGCGTGATCCTGGAGACCAGGGATCAAGTCCCACATTGGGGGACTTCTTACATGGAGCCTGCTTCTCCTTCTGCTTGTGTCTCTGCCTCTCTCTGTCTCTGTGTCTCTCATGAATAAATAAGTAAAATCTTAAAAAAAAAAAAAATTATATGACCTAGAAATTGTCAAGGTATTAAAAATAATGAACTGATTTATTTCCAAAATATGGACAGACAAGGAATGCCTGGGTGGCTCAGCAACTGGGAGTAGTCCCAGGGTTCCAGGATCAAGTCCTGCACTGGGCTCCCATGAAGAACCTGCTTCTCCCTCTGACTATGTCTCTGCCTCTCTACGTGTCTTTCATGAATAAATAAATAAGGGGATCCCTGGGTGGCTCAGCGGTTTAGGCCTGCCTTTGGCCCAGGGTGTGATTCTGGAGTCCCAGGATCAAGTCCCGTGTCAGGGTCCCTGCATAGAGCCTGCTTCTCCCTCTGCCTGTGTCTCTACCTCTCTCTCTCTCTCTCTCTCTCTCTCTCTCTCTCTCTCCCCCTCATGAATAAATAAATAAAATCTTTAAAAAATATATTTCTAAAAAATGGACAGACAAGCACAGTAAGTTTAACATACTTCCCTCATTGATTCAACAAATGTTTTTGTTAAACATCTACAATGTGATAGGCACTGATGAACAAGACAGGTCAGGACTGCTGCTCTTGAGGGGCCCATGTTGTCTTATTATATATGATAGTAACATTTCTGGGGATGCCTGAGTGGCTCAGTGGTTGAGCATCTGCCTTCTGCTCAGGGCATGATCCTGGAGTCCTGGGATCAAGTCCCACACGGGGCTCCTGCAAGAAGCCTGCTTCTCCCTCTGCCTGTGTCTCTGCCTCTCTCTCTCTCTGTCTCTCATGAATAAATAAAATCTTTTTTTTTTTTTTAATTTATGATAGTCACAGAGAGAGAGAGAGAGAGAGAGAGGCAGAGACACAGGCAGAGGGAGAAGCAGGCTCCATGCACCGGGAGCCCGACATGGGATTTGATCCCAGGTCTCCAGGATCACGCCCTGGGCCAGAGGCAGGCGCCAAACCGCTGCGCCACCCAGGGATCCCGAATAAATAAAATCTTAAAAAAAAAAGGACTTGGACAGAAATACGTATAATTATTAATACAAATGTATTCTCACTTGTTCCAGTTCAAAAACCTTACTTTTTAAAATATTACTTGAAACCATTACTAATGTAACTGCGAATGTTAAACAAGCTTAAGTTTGAAAAAACTAAGCTATGGTACACTTCTGCCATCAAATACCACATAATTATTAAGGACACAGAGGTACACAGAAAGGTGTCCATCGTCTACCATTACATGAAAAAAACCACACTGCAGAAAAATACACATGGTGAGACCCCAGAGATAGCTAAAAGGCAAACACTTGAACAAGACTACCTGGACTGAAATCTCAGCTTTGCCACTCACTAGCTGTCAACCTTTGGTAATTACTTCTCCTTGCCACACTTTTTTCATCTACAAGTGGATATAAAATAGAATCTAATTCATAAGGTATGTTCATAATAGGGTTGTGAAGGCTGAACAAGTTAATATATCTAAGGGAACCTGGGTGGCTCAGTTAAGTCTGACTCTTGATTTTGGCTCAGGTCATGATCTCAGGGTAGTGAGATCAAGCCCTGAGTAGCTGCGTTCTCCATTGGGCATGGAATCTGTTTAGAATTCTCACTACAGGGCAGCCCAGGTGGCTCAGCGGTTTAGCACCGCCTTCAGCCCAGGGCCTGATCCTGGAGTCCTGGGATCCCGCGACGGGCTCCCTGCATGGAGCCTACTTCTCCCTCTGCCTGTATCTCTGCCTCTCTCTCTCTCTGTGCGTCTCTCATGAATAAATAAAATCTTAAAAAAAAAAAAAAAAAGAATTCTCATCGCACTATGGGAGTACAAGTGTTAGCTATCATTTCCGGGGGGAAAAAAGAAAAAACCAATACATATATAGTATATGCATATATATGTGGGGAAGAAAAGCTTTCATCTTTTTGCCTTTTTTAAAGTTTATTTTTTTTTTAGTAATCTCTATGCCCAACGTGGGGCTTGAACTCACGACCCTGAGATCAAGAGCTGCATACTCTTCTAAGCGAGTGAGCCAGGTGCCCCTTTTCTGCATTGTTTTTAGGTGGGGTTTTTTTTTCTTTTTTTTTTTTTTTTTTAAGATTTATTTATTTTAGAGACAGAGAGAGGGAGAGAGCACTCAAGTGAGCGAATGGGGGAGGGGAAGAAGGAGAGGAAGAGAATCACAAGCAGACTTCATGCTGATCACAGAACCAGATGCCAGGGCTCAATCCCACAACCCCAAGATCAAAACCTGAGCCAAAACAAAGAGACAATTAACTAACCACCCAGGTGCCCCTTAAGTGTTTTTTGTTTTTTTAAACAAAGAACATTATTTTAGTAATTTAAAAAAATGGAAACAGGGCAGCCCAGGTGGCTCAGTGGTTTAGCGCCGCCTTCAGCCCAGGGCATGATCCTGGAAACCTGGGATCGAGTCCCACATCGGGCTCCCTACATGGAGCCTGCTTCTCCCTCTACCTGTGTCTCTGCCTCTCTCTCTCTCTCTCTCTCTCTCTCTCTCATGAATAAATAAATAAAATCTTTAAAAAATAAATAATAAAAATTTAAAAATGGAAACATAATAAAAACTTGGCACTACGCACCCCCCACCCCCCGACTGAAAGATCTGCTTGTGCAATTACTTAAATACTCAGGATCAAACAAATTCTGTGAATAATTATACATTAAAACTGTGAAAATTTTCAAGTGCAACAAAAAGGACTTCTGGACATCATTCAATAATTACAAGCTATACACCAACAAGCAGAACTGCAATGGCATTAAAATTATGTCCTTTGATTTCCCAGAGGCAATAAATTATACGGAAATATGCACCCAATCTAGAAATAGGTTTCAGGAACTGAAACAATTAGATAAATCTCCATTAATTCTATTAGTCAGAAATTAAATACCACCAAATCTAATTTACTCCTATTCAACAATGTCTAATGACAACTCACTAAGACATATATAAACCTGGAGCTCAAGATGAACCAAATGATTTTTTAAAAACCTAAAATCCTTAGAACCCTTTGAAAACTTT
This sequence comes from Vulpes lagopus, assembly GCF_018345385.1. Taxonomy (NCBI): domain Eukaryota; kingdom Metazoa; phylum Chordata; class Mammalia; order Carnivora; family Canidae; genus Vulpes; species Vulpes lagopus. Next base: position 3,410,696 of record NC_054835.1, on the reverse strand, counting down.
CGAGAGACACCTCACATGCTTTAAGGAAACCTTAGCCCCCTGGATAAACTTAGCTTCATCCCTAAATACAGTGAGTGTATAAAACAAACAAACATAAGAGCAGAAAGAGAACTTTGAGCTTCAGCTGCATTTTCTGCTGAGTTGTAATACTTGTAAAGCCTGTTTCAAGATCCAAGAGTCCACCCTAAAAATTAGAGAAAGGATATAAATAGGCTGTCATGTTCATTTCATTACATTTACCAGAATGGAATTTCATAAAATTATAAATATTATCAAACGTCAAGCAGATTATCACTGTGTTTTACTTAAAAGGAACCTCCTGGACCATAAACAAACTAATTAATTTAAACATCTTCTCAAAAAGAAATCAATCATTAAGATGCTTCCCTAGAATTATGGAATTCATAATTTTAACTAGTTTATGTAATGCCTACTAAAAGAGAAAGAACTCAGTAAATGTTAGTCATTATTATCATTAATGATGGAACAGAAACTTATTCATGAGGAGGCTTAATAGGGCACTTTCCATCAGAATCAAAGTTGGCCTATCACAACCTTGACTACTTAGATATTAAAAAAAAAAAAACTTGGGGGCACCTGGGTGGCTCAATCAGTTGAGCATCTGCCTTCAGCTCAGGTCATGATCTCAGGGTCCTGAGATTGAGCTCTGAATTGGGCTCCTTAGCAGGGAGTCAGCTTCTCGCACTGTGCCTGGGTGCTCACAGGTGCGCGCACTCTCTCTCTCTCTCTCTCTCAAATAAATAAAATCTTGAAAACAAATGAACAAAAAACTTGGTTTTAAAGGACTCAAAGAGGGCAACCCCGGTGGCGCAGCGGTTTAGCGCCGCCTGCAGCCCAGGGCATGATCCTGGGGTCTTGGGATCGAGTCCCACATCAGGCTCTCTGCATGGAGCCTGCTTCTCCCTCTGCCTGTGTCTCTGCCTCTCTCTCTCACTCTCTCTCTCTCTCCATCTCTATGAATAAATAAATAAAATCTTTAAAAAAAATTAAAAAATAAAGGACTCAAAGATTCCTTGGGTTCTAAAGGAGGTACTAAAGATAAAATAATTCTGCAAAAAGAATTCACCTTGTCTTTCTTAAGCTTTTCAATAAAGAAACCTGTATTTGCAAATAAACATTTTGCAATTCTGCCTTATGACTTTTAGACCTAGTGTATTTTTGTCAGGTAGTCATGACTTACAAAAAACAGAAGTAAAATCAAGAGATGGGGTCAGAGTTTTGCATTAGAAAATGAAAGGTGGGGCACCTGGGTGACTCAGTGGTTGAGCATCTGCCTCTGGTTCAAGTCTTGATCCCAGGGTCCTGAGATCGAGTCCCACATCAGGCTTCCTGCAGGAGCCTGCCTCTCTCTGCCTATGTCTGTCTATCTCTCTCTGTGTCTCTCATGAATAAATAAATAAAATCTTTAAGAAATACAAGTATTTGGATAAGATTAAGACTGCTTAGGAAGACAGTTTGACTCTAATTCTGTATAAAGAGAAACAGTATAGGGCAGCCTGGGTGGCTAAGTGGTTTGGCGCCGCCTTCGGCCCAGGGCATAATCCTGGAAACCCGGGAGTCCCACGTCGGGCTCCCTGCTTGGAGCCTGCTTCTCCCTCTGCCTGTGTCTCTGCCTCTCTGTCTCTCATGAATAAATAAATAAAATCTTAAAAAGAGAGAGAGAGAGAGAAACAATATAATATCCCTTGACTAATTTTTTGTCCTTCAAATTTTCCAATTTTAATTCTTTCAAAGATTCACAGAAAATAAATTGAAAACATAAATAAGTAAAAAAAAAAAAAAAAAAAAGGAAGACCTGAACATGTTTGATAACATGCTTCCCACTAGTCTCTAGTGTGGGTGTACTGGCATTACAAGGGAACAAGACCAAGCAAACACCTTTTTGGACAGATAGATTAACGAGCAGATATCTTGCCTTCACAGTTAATAACAGTAGGCTTAAAGCTTTAATTTAAAAAATGGCATACAAAAAGAGCATGCAAAAATAATTTTGGCTTGATATATATATTATACTGTTAGCATTAAGCTATACTTTTCTTTTAAATATTTGCTCAGTCATTTATATATATTAAATACAAAACCTTGAAGTAACAACACATATTCATCCTTCTTGACTATAGCATCACAGAGTTCAAAACTGGGTTTACCTGGCTGGTTCAGTGGGAAGACCATGAAACTCCTGATCTCAGGGTCATGAGTTTGAGCCCCATACTGGGTAGAGAGATTACTTAAATAAATAAACTTAAAAAATAAAACAAACTGGGTTTCAGCTTGGAAACAATGAAAAACTGCCCTACTGAAAATATTTTTATAAAATTATAATATGTATTAAAACATATTCCCCAAAATGAGAAAATATAGGTTGGTATAACAAAAGAAATTTTAATTACCCATAATTTAAAAACAAGAGAGGTGCCTGGCTGGCTCAGTCTATAGACCACGCAACTCTGGATCTCAGTTTCTTTTTTTTTTTTTTTTTCTAATTTTTTTTTTAATTTTTTTTTTTTAATTTATTTATGATAGTCACAGAGAGAGAGAGAGAGAGAGGCAGAGACACAGGCGGAGGGAGAAGCAGGCTCCATGCACCGGGAGCCTGATGTGGGATTCGATCCTGGGTCTCCAGGATCGCGCCCTGGGCCAAAGGCAGGCGCCAAACCGCTGCGCCACCCAGGGATCCCTGGATCTCAGTTTCATGAGTCTGAGCCCCACATCAGGCCTGGAGCCGACTTAAAATTTAAAAAAAAAAAAAAAATCTCAGATATTTTTTAGAGGCCTAAAGCCTCTTCTAAAATGTGTACATGATGCAGAAATTATTGGTCCTAGTTCCTTTAAAATAAAAATACAATAAATAAATGAATGAATGAATGAATGAATGAATGAATGTCTTGGTTAGGATTCCTTAAGGAGTAAAAGCCAAAAATAATTCTATGCAAACACAGTTTGGGCAGTTTTAGATGTGAAAATAAATAAATAAAATAAATAAAATCCTTCATGCCTCTGAAAAAATTAAAAAGAGAAGGAATTATGTGTGGTACCAAAACAGAAATTGAATAGGAAAGAAATTTAATTAACCATTTGAGAAGGATTTTTCAAGTACTGGTCTTTCCATAGCAAGTAAGAGATGCCACTTACTTCAAAAAAAATCATACTTTACCCTGGAGAATCCTAAAGTGTAACCAACTCTGCCCAATATAATAATGAAAAAAAATTTTTTTAACTCAAAAATTAAAGTGAAATATTTTACTATTAGGAATATATCCACTTTCCCTCTTCAATTTTCTGTGATAATTAGAGGTACTTTTTCCAAATGCCATTATAAGGCAGCATCACCTTGTAAGGTGGGAAGTGCTCTGTGCCATCACTGGAAAGTAAGTAGCTCACAACTCACAGTGGAGCCAACTGGGTGAAGTGAGAAGTGACAACACTGTGACAGTGGTCAAGAAGGCACCAGTTGACTGAGGCTTGTTTTCAAGTCAGGGAGTGGTACCAAGGTGGAAAAGAGTGAAAGAAGATTGAGAGCTGGAGCACCAAAAGATAACTAGCAATTATTGAATGAACCACGCTCCTGATGCTTTTCATACGCTATCACTTCTTTACACATGAGGAATCAGGTTTAAAAAAGTCAAATAACTTACTGCCTAATCATCCAGCTATCATGCAGCTGAGAATTCAAGACTAGATTTGGCGATTTGGCTGACTTCACAGCCCACCCTCATTTCCCCACGGTGCCTCTCTGGCTCTTCAGAATACTGACTTCAGGTTTCCTGTGGGCAATCTCACTGTAGTGAGCACTAGGAAGGGAGTGATATATCTGCAGGCAAATGATCACATACTATCACCTGGGGCAGCCTCAATTTTTCAATATCTTTCCATCCCAAGTTATCTTTACAATCTCTCCTCCCATTTTTCCATTTCACAGACCTAACATACTAGCCAGAAAAAGAAAAAACGTGGGGGAGGGGAGACCTGGGTGGCTCAGTGGTTGAGTGACTGCCTTTAGCTCAGGTCATGATACCAGGGTCCTGGGATCAAGTCCCACATCAGGCTCCCCACAGGGAGCTTGCTTCTCCTTCTGCCTGTCTCTGCCTCTCTCTGTGTGTCTCTCATGAATAAATAAATGAAATCATTTTTTAAAAATGTAAACAAGACTTGGATATTGTATCTAATTTACAAATTCCTCTTCTTGGTTCACATTGTTCCTTCACCTGGAGCCGTTCTCCAATAACCCTATAACCAATTACATCTATGATTTTCGGTCCAGTTCAAATGTCATCTCCTGGGATGCCTGGGTGGCTCAGTGGTTGAGCATCTGCCTTCAGCTCAGGGTGTGATCCCTCCAATCCTGGAGTCCCAGGATTGAGTCCCACATCGGGATCCCTACATAGTCCTGCTTCTCCCTCTGCCTGTGTCTCTGCCCCTCTCTCTGTGTCTCTCATGAATAAATAAAATCTTAAAAAAAAAAAAGTCCTCTCCTTCACATAGCATTCCCTGATCTTCCACTCTCCCATTTAGTAGTAGTATCTCCAAACTTAAATCTTCTTTACCCTTTATACTGGTACCTCTATAAACAACTCATGAGTTTGATAAAGTTTTAAAATAATCACTCCAAGAGTGCTTGGGTGGCACAGTTCATTAAGCCTCAGACTCTTTTTTTTTTTTTTTTTTCAGATTTTGTTTATTTATTCATGAGCTACACACAGAGAGAGAGGCAGAGACACAGGCAGAGGGAAAAATAGGCTTCATGCAGGGAGCCTGATGAGGGACTCAATCCCAGGTCCCCAGGATCACACCCTGGGCTGAAGGCAGCACTAACTGCTGAGCCACCCGAGCTGCCTTCTTCTTTTTTTTTTTTTTTTTTTTTTAAGATTGTATTTATTTACTTGAGAGAGAGAGAACACAAGCATGGGGAGCAGCAGAGGGAAAGAAAGCAGCTCACAATTGAGCAGGGATCCCGATGCAGGGCTCCATCCCAGAGCCCTAGGATCATGACCTGAGCTGAAGGAAGACGCTTAATTAACTGAGCCACCCAGGTGCCCCAAGCCTCAGACTCTTGGTTTCAGCTCAGGTCATGGTCTCAGGGTTGTGAAATCAAGCCCCACAAATGTGTGGTGGTTTTGGTTCAAGCCTGCTGGGTTAGAATCCTACTTCCACAGACTGTGGGACTTTGGCAAGTTACTTAACCCCTATATGCTTCAGTTTCTTCTTTAATAGGATCTACTACATAGAGTAGTGAGAATTTTATAGGTTAGTGAAAATAAAGCACCTACCATGGTGCCAGGCACACTGTTGGAGCAGAATGCATATTGGCCAGATACAGAATATGTGTCCCTTCAGCTGCTGAAGTGTAGCAGAACAAGTTAATTTATATTTTTAAGATTTTATCTATTTGAGAGAGAGACAGAGATAGAGGGAGAGAGAGAAGGAGGGAGGAATGGAGGGAGCAGGGAGAAGCAGGGTGGGGTAAGGGGGAAAGGAGACTGAAGCAGACTTCACACTGAGCACAGAGCCTAACACGGGGCCTGATCCCACCACTGTGAAATCATGACCTGAGTGGAAACCAAGAGTTTGATGTTTAACCAACCAAGCCACCCAGGCACCCCAGAACAAGTTACTTTATGGACTGAATGCCCTGCGCACAGTGGTCACTCAATTGTTTGTCAGTTCCCTGCTAAACAATTTCACATTAGATTCTAAAATTTTCATATTTTGATATAAAACATTTGATGTTTGGTATTTTGATACAGAAGATAGGTTGGAGGGTATGAACTGAGAAATGAATAAATACAAAAGTATAAAATTCTGAGTATAGCTCCAATACATATTGCATGTATTACTCTAGGTGCAGGTTTAGAAGTCTATTGTCTTAAACCAGTGATGAGGTTTTTTTTTTTTTTTTAAGACTGATTGAAGGTAGCCTGGGTGGTTCAGTGGTTTAGTGCAGCCTTCGGCCCAGGGTGTGATCCTGGGAACCCGGAATCAAGTCCCTGCACAGAGCCTGCTTCTCCCTCTGCCTGTGTCTCTGCCTCTCTCCCTCTCTCTCTCTCTCTCTGTCTCTCATGAATAAATAAATAAAATCTTAAAAAATATATATAAAAGATTGATTGACTGATTGATTGATTTGAGAGAGTGAGAGAGAGCATGGGGTGGGGAAAGAGCAGGAGAGGGAGAGAGAAACTCAAGCAGGCTCCATGCTGAGCACCAGCCCATCACTGGGCTGTATCTTACAACCCTGAGATCACAACCTGAACCAAAACAAAGAGTCAGACACTTAACCAACTGTGCCACCCAGGCACCTCTTGAACCAGGGCTGTTTAAAACAACCATAATGTGAGCCACATAGATGATAATACTTTTTGGTATTAAAAAGGCAAAAAAAGAGATATTTTTTACAGGAAAAAAAAAGGAGGAGGCACATGGGTAACTCAGTTGGTTGACGATCAGACCCTTGATTTTGGCTCAGGTATTCATACTGGGCTCCATGCTTAGCAGGGAGTCGGCTTGAGATTCTCTTCCTCTCCCTCTGTTCCTCCCTACGCTCACAGCTATGCATGTTCTTTCTCTAAAATAAATAAATAAATTTTCAAAAAATAAAAACAATCAAAAAAATAAGTAAATTTAAAAAAATAAAAGAAAATAAAAATAATCACTTCACTGATTACTTATTTACTTATTACTTATCCTTATCCTTTATTATTACTTATTACTTATCCTTTTTCAAAGGGAAAAAGGTACCTTTACAATATAAATCTAGTAGGGCACCTGGGTGGTTCAGTGGTTGAGCATCTGCCTTCAGCACAGGTGGTGATCCCAGGGTCCTGGGATCGAGTCCTGCATTGGGCTCCCCACGGGGAGCCTGCTTCTCCCTCTGCCTCTCCATTTCTCATGAATAAATAAATAAAACTTTTTAAAAAACAATATAAATTTAGTAGCTATTACTTTATTCAAATTGTCAAATTTGCATCAATAATAAAACTGATATCTGGTGCCTCTGATGTGATACACTAAGACCTAAAATCAAGTACACAGCATTCCAACCAAACATGTTTAACCTGAATTTGATCATGCAGAAACATTCACACATATCCAAATTGAGGGGCATCCTACAAAACAACTAGTCTAGATACTTACTGTCACAAAAGACCCCCCCCCCCAGTCTACTCCCTAAAGGCTGGAAAACGAGTCCAGATTCAACCAGGCAACTAAATGCAATGCAAGCTCCTTAAATGAATCTTGGATCAAACACAAAACCAAGTATCTAAGCATAGTATTGTGACAACTGGGGAAATCTGAATAGGCACTACATATTAAACAATATTACACCCATGTTAAATTTGGTTGAGGAGGACAACTGAACTGTATATATATTGAAGAAAGCATTTGTTCCTGGGAAATACATACCTGTATTTACAGGTAAAGTGTCCTGATGGTATCTATAACTAACTGGAAAACAGTTCAGCAAAAAATGTGTCTACTAGTGCATAAAGCAAGCACAGCAAAATGTTAACAACTGTGGAATCTAGGTGAGGAGTACAAAGGTGTTATTATACTACTGTTGCAACTCTTCTGTACGCTTACAATTTTTCAGAGTTGGGAAACAATACTTAAAAGTTATGGATTCAGGGGTTCTTGGCTGGCTCAGTCAGAAGAGCATGCAACTAACTCCTGATCTCGGAGTCAAGAGTTCAAGCCTCACATGGGTGTAGAAATTACTTTAAAAAAAAAGTTATGGATTCAAAAAAACAAAATCAACAGAAAATAGGGAAAGGTGCAGAGATGACTTTGCACCTGTATTCTCCCTTCCAGAATTAACTGTTAACATCTTCATAGTTGCTTTTAGTCTTTAAAGAAAATTTACAGTATTATCCCCTTTGCCACCATCTCCACCCATTCTTATTGCCTTCCAGAAGTTGTGAAATTATGAGGCAGGGTATGCCCATTTTCAACTTTACCAAATAACTGCAAACATTATCTCTCAAGGAAGCTGTACCAATTTAAACTCCTACACTGTTTACAATCTGTCCTACAAAGAAACTGTCCTATAGCAGTTTCTAAATTACCATTTTCAGGGGCATCTGGGTGGCTGAATGGTTGAGTGTCTGCCTTTGGCTCAGGTTGTAACCAAGGTTCTGGGATCAAGTCCTGTATCAGGCTTCCTGCAGGGAGTCTGCTTTACTCTCTGCCTATGTCTCTGCCCCTCTCTCTGTGTGTCTTCGTGAATAAATTAAAAAAAATCTTTTAAATAAAAAACTTACCACTTTTAGCAACATCTTCACTAATGTTTGATACTATAAGACATTAAATCTGATATGAGATTAAATCTGATATGAGAAATTCAGTGTCCTTTATACCAACTTAGTATCACAAAGTAAAAGAACCTTGACAAAATAAGAACTTCATCCAGAGACCTTTCCTTTTATCAATCATTGTAGAATGTTAAGGAAAATCAAACCTACATGGCAGTATGCCCTAAAAATGATCAGTCCCGGCATGAAACCAAATGTCCCACAAAAGCACTGCATAATGTTTGGGAAATAAGTCTTGTCTTTTAAAAAATGTAAGATGAGGGTGCCTGGGTGACTCAGTCAGTTACGCATCTGCCTTCAACTCAGGTCATGATCTCAGGGTCTCCACATTGGGCTCCAAGCTCAGCGGGAGTCTGCTTCTCCCTCTCCTTCTACCCCTCTCCCCAGCTCGTGCTCTCTCTCTCTTTCACAGTATCTCTCTCAAATAAATTAAAAAATGTAAGATGAGAAATGCCTGGGTGGCTCAGCGGTTGAGCATCTGCCTTTGGCTCAGGGCGTGATCCCTGAGTCCTGGGATCGAGTTCCACATCAGGCTCTCTGCAGGGAGCCTGCTTCTCCCTCTGCCTGTGTCTCTGCCTCTCTCTGTCACGAATAAATAAATAAAATCTTTAAAAAAAAAAAAAAGTAAGATGAAAAGGTTCAAATTCAATCCAGCATATGTGACCAAAAAAAAAAAAAAAAAAAAATCCAGCATATGTAATACTATTTGCAATATTTTATTTTTTTATTTTTTTAAATATCTTTTATTATTCATTTATTCATGAGAAGCAGGCTCCATGCAGGGAGCCTGATGTGGGACTCGATCCCAGGTCTCCAGGGTCAGGCCCTGGGCTGAAGGCGGCGCTAAACCACCAAGCCATCTGGGCTGCCCTATTTGCAATATTTTAAAAATAGATATTTTATTACTAGAAATAAGTAACCTAGCTCTTATAAATTAACTGATTCATTTACTCATTCATCAAGTATTTACTAAGTACTTGTTATGTGCCAGCCACTATTCCAGCACTGTGGCAAAGACAAAAATCCCTATTCTCACAGAGCTAACATTCTGATGGGAGACAAAAGTTAAAAAACTAATATACAAATAATATATCAGATAGATACATGCTATTAAAAAAATCAAGGGGCAGGGGACAAAGAACGAGAAAGGAGGCAGCTTAAGGGCACAGAAAATACCAGGCCAGATCTCTCTAAGGCAATGATTTTGTAGTATGGTGTATTTGATTTAACTTAAACTATTTCAGCACCAATATCTTTTCATGAAATACTCTTCTTTACTTTTCTATACCCCCCCCCCTTCATTTTTTCCAGAAAAAAAGTTTGCTGCACTGGTTTCTCTATTATTGCTATTATTTTACAGGGGGAAAAAAATCTCACACAAGGTGTCGAAAGGCGCTTTACAAACAGTTGCAAATTTCAGTTCCATATATTCTAAAGAAATATTAAGAGTCACCAGTAAGTAAGGAGTCCAATACCAAAATGCTATAAGAATTTAAAATGGAATTTCGAGAAAATGATTTACCAATTCTCCAACTCTATCACCTGCACTTTTACTTTCTATCATATATGAAAAGAATAATAGTAACAGGAAAATATATTTGAAGAGAGATCCTATGGTTTTTACTTAAGGATAAAAGAACTAGAATATCTCCTTCTTTAAAAGCCACACTACCCACATGATTTAAAGAAAATCAGCACATACTAAAATTTCCTTTCATGGGATTACACAAGAGTTTAGGCAGCTTCAACCACTTAGAACTAGGAGGTGCCTTCTACAAAAATCTAAGGGCTGAAGTAGTCACTTCCCTTTTTTCCCTCAGATTATTTTGCTGATTCCCCAGAACCCTGAATAAAGTACCTGCAGTCTTTCAAAATTACTCTGACCCAGTCAAATCTTACTTTTCTGTGTACAAAATTCCTTCTTTCATCTATACTATAATCCTATCTGCCTTGTCTTTCTAAAAAAAAAAAAAAAAAAAAAAATTTTTTCAAAAATCCTTCCAGGCTGACCCCCCAACACTTTTTTCTACTTCCGATATTTTATAAATCTTTTTTTGCCCTGGATCTCTTCGGTAGTCTGACGAAGCCTCTGTACTCTCTCTCAGATTGATTTTATTTTTTCTTTTTATTTGATTTGATTGATTGACTGTAGTCTCTATGCCCAATTTGGGGCTTGAACTCAGGACCTTAGATGAAAAGTAGCACACTCTATCAACTGAGCCAACCAGGTGCCCCTCAGATTGCTTTTAAATGAAATTAAAAGAGTTAAATACATGAAATTACAAAAGAAACCAATTATACTGAACTATTAAAAACTGTAATTTGGTAATGTACGTGCAGCTTTATCATCACATTAAATAACAAGATCTAAATGTGTCTAATAATGCCATAAATTCAAAAAACTATATAAGCATAAATGATATTCTGAGAGATCTGTAAAAACTGTACACGATACAAAAATATTTGTAATTTTAATTGGTGACAAAGTCACAGGCATTGCTAGTTCCACTGAGGTTTGTTGCCTACATTCATGATTGAAGGCACTAATAAATTAGTTATAAAATAATAAAAACATGTGATTTTATCCCCATTCTAGTTCAAAAATCCCCTATATTCTATCCACCAACTGGTGAAATCCCAGGTTAAAACCCTTCCTAGTTCAAAGCTGTGCTTAAACTGACTTGTGTCACAAATTTTAAAATAAAAACAATGATTCCTCCTTTGACCTCTCATCGGAACATATCATCATGCCTGTTTTTCCACAGACTTATACACAGAACACTGTTTATCTCTATGGTTTGCCATGCCAGCACACATTTAAATTTGACAATCAATAAAAGGTGAAGTTGAAGGAAAGGTGATGGAAGCAACCAGTAGTCCCCCACTTCCAAGACATCCAACATAACAGCAAGTGGAAAGATGCCAAGTGTACTGTGTGTGTTCTTCGTAGGTGGGCTGCCCCCAAACCCATGAATCTAGCTTGTCAAGAGTCCCCGAGGCACGACATCTTCACCAGCGGCACTCAGAAGATATGCCACCTCCTCCTCGCCTCCTATGCTCAGTTCTCTACCTGCCAGGTCGCTCGCCTGTGGCTCCCACCCGAAGCCGCCCCGCGGTTCTCTGGTCCTTTCCCATCCCATCCCCCACGCGTCCCTCCCTCCCGTCTGCCCCAGGCCGCCCTGGCCCCTGGGCGCCGCCACAGCTGTCCCCTGAGGCTAACTATGTGCCCCCATACCACCACTTCTACCGATACGAGAGGGAAGGGCTCAGGGCACACGGGTCAGCTGAACTGGGCGGCCCGGCCATTAGGCGCAGGCTGCGGCCCTAGGCCGGAACAGCCCGGCCGCCAGGCAGCGGGCTGCGGACTCTGCGCTAGTTAACCGGAGACGCGCACTCACCACGGGGATCACACGGAGGAGGGCACCCGGGTCTCTGCCGCACCGCCACTCGGCCTCGGAGCCGTCGCCCTCGCTGCGAACTGCCACCGCCGCCGCCGCCGCCACTTCTCGCTAGCTGGCTTCCCTGCGTCCTGCGGCGGCGCTGCCGCCACGCCATCGCGCGTGCGCGGCGCCGCAGAGGCCCCTGGGACTGGTGGTTCGCGCGCGTGGCCAGAGCGGCCCTTCCGCTTCAGCCAGCCCGGTGGGCCCCGGGCTGGAGCGGTAGTGGGCGGCGGCCGTAGTACAGCGAAGCGCCTTCCGGAAAATTGTTCCTCACCAGGCGCGGGGCGTTCCTTCCGCCTGCGGTGCTGCTGGGTAGGAAAAACCCGCCTGGGCAAGCACTTGTAAAACAATTGAGAGCGTTCGCGTTTTCGGTAACAAGTGTCACTTGCCAGGACACATCACTGACTCTTGCGTGTGCGGATACACACACACACCTCCTCTCTCTTTCGGTTAAAAGTTTCGCGAAGTGCCTTCAGTGGTATCTGGATTTTTCAGTCTTAAACCTGATTTCCCAGTCCTCATTTTATGCTTTTATTGACCCTAAATTTGACGGTACAGTTGTGGTTTGTTGTGTTTTTTTTTTTTTTTTAAGATTTTGGGATCCCTGGATGGCGCAGCGGTTTGGCGCCTGCCTTTGGCCCAGGGCGCGATCCTGGAGACCCGGGATCGAATCCCACGTCGGGCTCCCGGTGCATGGAGCCTGCTTCTCCCTCTGCCTGTGTCACTGCCTCTCTCTCACTGTGTTCCTATCATAAATAAATAAAAATTAAAAAAAAAAAAAGATTTTATTTATTCAGGGGATCCCTGGGTGGCGCAGCGGTTTGGCGCCTGCCTTTGGCCCAGGGTGCGATCCTGGAGACTCGGGATCGAATCCCACGTTGGGCTCCCTGCATGGAGCCTGCTTCTCCCTCTGCCTGTGTCTCTGCCTCTCTTTCTTTCTCTCTCTGTGACTACCATAAATAAAAAAATAAAAATTAAAAAAAAAAAGATTTATTCATGAGAAACACAGAGGCAGAAACCTAGGCAGAGGGAGAAGCAGGCTCCCTCTGACCATATAGTTTTTTAAATTGATTTATCTGATAAATTTTTATTTTACAGAAATAATTTAGGTTTATTCAAATGTCAGCTGAACAGAGCTGAACAGTCATAGGAACCTTAAGAGTTGAAAGACACCTTAACGGTCATGAAGTCCAATTTCCCGCCCAGGTAGGAATTCACTCTTGTACATTCCAGCCAGATGGATCTTCCACCTTCTCTTTCCACAGTTCGAACTTCAGGGCGCTCACCGTCTTACCGGAGATAGCCTGCTCCACTCTTGCACTGCTCTAGAAGTTAGAAAGTTCTGTCTTAGGTGGAATAGGCTTCCCTTTTACTTCCTTCCACTGCTAGTAGTTCTGATAATGTTTTCCATCCGACAGTCTTGCAAAAAATTGAAAGCAATGATTATGTCCTCCAACACTGGGAGTGTCTCCAGGCAAACAAAAAAGTACTACTACTGAGTTTTCCAACTATTTCAAATGTGAATCAGCTCCCGGACTGCTTTCCATTTAATCATTCTCCTTGATGTGTTGCCTTAAAAATTGTCAAAATTTGCTTCGTGTTATTGCCTCATTTTATTACCACAATAGCGTTCTATAGTTAGCTGGTCAGGTATTATGGCTACTATATTGCCCTGCAACTGAAGAATTCAGTTCAATCAAAGAGTATTTATCAGCTCTGTTTTAAAGCCCAAAGGGGCACCGGGGTGGCTCAGTGGTTGAGTGTCTGCCTTTGGCTCAGGTCCTGATCCAAGGGTCCTAGGATCCAGTTCCACATCAGGCTGGGGAGCCTGCTTCTCCCTCTGCCAATGTCTTTGCCTCTCTCTGTGTGTCTCTCATGAATAAATAAAATCTTTTAAAAAACATGTTAAAAAATAAAAATAAAGCATTGCCCAAAGTACCAGGGGAATGAAAAAGCAACAAGACACAGTTTACAATCTAGGCTGAAAGAGTAACTCACACAGATTAAAGATCATAATAATAAGCTGAGGTATAGAGCTCTATGAGAATCACTGAGACAGGTTTCAACAAGTTGAGTGGCCATGACTGTAAGAAGATACTTGGAGCTACCAAATGGCTGGATTTCAAGAAGAGGGCATGTGAGGATTGCTAAGGAAGAACGCAGCCTGAGCAAAATGTATGTATAAATACATTCACAGTTTGCTTTCACTTAACACTGAGTACTCTAGATAGGCTGGAGCACACATGCCATGGAGGAGAGGAAGGAAACAGCCCCAAAAGTTCCAAAAAGTTCTTGATGGTTGTGAAACAAGCACTGGGGATGGTCAATCATTTTGAGCCCTACTTCATTTATAAGTGAAGAGCTTGAACTATAGGCAGATTTCAATTTTTTTCCCCACCCAGCACACCCAAGGAATACAGCCCCTACATTAGAACAGCAGATCACTACAACTGTAATTCTTATGGAATATGTACTAGTGTTCTCAACATCTTTTACACATGGAAAAGTGAACTCAAGGGGTGAAAAGATGCTCATAATCAATAAATAGTACTCCCTGAGGGCAGAGAACCCGATCTTATTTACCACTGTTCCTCTGGAACCTGGCATACTGCCTAGGATGTAATACATATTTTTGTTCCTATTTTTTAAAATGAGTAGGATGAATAAACAATGAACACTGGCTAATGCTCTTTTCTTTCCACTACAACACTCAGCCTTCCCTGATATACAAGGATATGAAGTTATGTACCCATAGTTAAGAAATTCATACTGAATCTTGATTAGAGCTCAGTTCTTCAGATTCCTAACTCCATACTCTCCATTAGACTACTCTGTTACAGAATCCAAGAGTAGTGACAAACTCAGAATTTTTTTAAAAGATTTTATTTATTTATTCATGACAAGAGAGAGAGAGAGAGAGAGAGAGAGAGAGGCAGAGACACAGGCAGAGGGAGAAGCAGGCCCCATGCAGGGAGCCTGACCTGGGACTCTATCTTCGGTCTTCAGGATCACACCCCCGGGGCTGAAGGTGGCGCTAAACCACTGAGCCACCGGGGCTGTCCCCCAAGAAGCTTTTTAAAAAAATTCTGAGTTTGGGGTAGCCCCAGTGGCTCAGCGGTTTAGTGCTGCCTTCAGCCTGGGGTGTGATTCTGGAGACCCATGATCGAGTCCCACGTTGGGCTCCCTGTATGGGGCCTGCTTCTCCCTCTGCCTGTGTCTCTGCCTCTCTCTCTGTGTGTCTCGTGAATAAATAAATGAATAATCTTAAAAAAAAAAAAAGCTTCTTGGGGGGAATCCCTGGGTGGCTCCGCAGTTTAGCGCCTCCTTTGGTCCAGGGCGTGATCCTGGAGTCCCAGGATGGAGTCCCACATCAGGATCCCTGCATGTGTCTCTGTGTCTGTGTGTGTGTGTGTGTGTGTGTGTGTGTGTGTGTGTGTGTGTCTCATGAATAAGTCTTTAAAAAGAAAAAAAAAAAGCTTCTTGGGGAGCCTGGCTGGTTCAGTTGGCAGAGCATGTGACTCTTGATCTCAATGTCATGAGTTCAGGCCCCATGTTGAGTGTAGAAATTACTTAAAAACTATTTCTTTTTTTTAATTTTTTTTATTTATTTATTATAGTCACAGAGAGAGAGAGAGAGAGAGAGAGAGAGAGGCAGAGACACAGGCAGAGGGAGAAGCAGGCTCCATGCACCGGGAGCCTGACGTGGGATTCGATCCCGGGTCTCCAGGATCGCGCCCTGGGCCAAAGGCAGGCGCCAAACCGCTGCGCCACCCAGGGATCCCTAAAAACTTTTTCTTAAAAGATTTTATTTATTTACTCACGTGACACACACACACACACACAGAGAGAGAGAGAGAGAGAGGCAGAGACACAGGCAGAGGGAGAAGCAGACTCCATGCTGGGAGCCCATGTGGGACTCGATCCCGGAACTCCAGGATCATGCCTTGGGCTGAAGGCAGGCACTAAACTGCTGAGCCACCCAGGGATCCCCACTTAAAAACTTTTTTAAAAAATTTTTCTTTGCTTCTGTTTGTGCACAGTTTCACTGGTATGTCCAGAAAGCAGGTGCAAAGTGATCTGAGAGGCCTTTTACAAATATTTCTGAAAAAATTATTTTTTTTAAAGATTTTTATTTATTTATTCATGAGAGACACACAGAGAGAGAGAGAGAGGCAGAGTCACAGGCAGAGGGAGAAGCAGGCTCCACGCAGGGAGCCTGATGTGGGACTCGATCCTGGGTCTCCAGGATCACGACCTGAGCAGAAAGCAGACGCTCCACTGCTGAGCCACCCAGGCATCCCTGAAAAAAATTATTTTATCCTTAGGTCTGTGAAAGCTTTCTGAAATGTCATCATTAGTATAGATACATTGAATTATGGGTATTATAGTTGATTCTCAAAGATCATCTAATCTAACACCTGCATTTGTATGAATTTAGAGGTTGTTCCTCAATAGATCCTAATTAAAAAGTACATGCCCCAGGGAAAAGTAACATTTTTAACATAGCATGCATCTATACTTAGGAAAGAAATATGACACTTAATTAAGAACAGACCATACCAGAAAGAAAAATAGGGTCACATCCAGAAAGGAAGATCAGAAAATGGAAGAGCGGGCAGCCTGGGTGGCTCAGTGGTTTAGCGCTCCCTTCAGCCCAGGGCATGATCCTGGAGACCCGGGATCGGGTCCCACATCAGACTCCCTGCGTGGAGCCTGCTTCTCCCTCTGCTTATGTCTCTGCCTCCCTCTGTGTGTCTCTCATGAATAAATAAATAAAATCTTAAAAAAAAAAAGTGGAAGAGCAAGATGTAAGGGTAGAAACAAGGGCTTCACCTATTATGTGATTTTTCTTATTTGGCACACAGAAGATTTGTCTGTGGAAAGCCATAGCCTGTGGAAAGATTAATCTTAGTGTCTCATCTGAGTCAATTAAATTATACACAAAGTGATAAATAAATACAGCAATGACGTGAATAGAAACACACCAGGGAATTCATAATTTTACTATGAACTCTGAGACTATATTTTCAACTGTAAAACAAAGATGTCACCAATCCTCTATATCCCATGAAGTTGTTAGGAGGACAAGATCAAAGAAGTCAGGCGAATGCTTGGAAACCACAAAGTAAAACAAATGTAAGCTGTTATACTATGACACAGTTCAAATTCAAATAGCAGGCAAACATTTAAAACATTTAACACTAAGGGGCACCTGGGTGGCTTACTTGTTTAAGCATCTGCCTTCGGCTCAGGTCATGATCCTAGGGTTCTATTTGGTGAAGTCTGCTTCTCCCTCTGCCCCTTCCCCCTGCTTGTGTACTCTCCCTCTCTCTCAAAATAAATAGAAATCTTTTTAAAAAATATTAAATGCTGGGCAGCCAGGATGGCTCAGCAGTTTAGCGCCACCTTCAGCCCAGGGCATGATCCTGGAGACCTGGGATCAAGTCCCACGTTGGGCTCCCTGCATGGAGCCTGGTTCTCCCTCTGCCTGTGTCTCTGCCTTTCTCTCTCTGTGTGTTATCATGAATAAATAAATAAAATCTTAGAAAACAAAATTAAATGCTAAAAAGCTAACTGAACCATTACGTTCACTACATTTGTTTTCTAAAATTCACTTTCAATTAAGCAATACAAAAATTCATTCTTGGTCTTAAAAATATATATACAATACAAATAAGTAAAAAAAAAAAAAAATCCTTTTGGAAATCCCTGGGTGGCTCAGCGGTTTAGTGCCTGCCTTTGGCCCAGGGCGTGATCCTGGAGTCCCGGGATCAAGTTCCCACATCAGGCTCCCTGTATGGAGCCTGCTTCTCCCTCTGCCTGTGTCTCTGCCTCTCTCTCTCTCTCTCTGTGTCTTTCATGAATAAATAAATAAAATCTTAAAAAAAAAAATCCTCTCAATTCCCGTCCAATTCTACCCAAAGGGAGTCACTCTTGTCAATGACAGGTATCTGTCTAGATTGGGGAGGGAGGTTATTTAACACAAATAGGATCACGTTGTGCATACCATTCTGTTTTCATTTAAAAATAAATCCCGGGGGACACCTGGGTGGCTCAGCAGTTGAGCATCTGCCTTTGGCTCAGGGCGTGATCCTGGAGTCCCAGGATGGAGTCCCACATCAGGCTCTCTGCAGGGAGCCTGCCTCTCCCTCTGCCTATGTCTTGCCTCTCTCTGTGTGTCTCTTATGAATAAATAAATAAAATCTTTATAAATCAATCAATCAATAAGTAAATAAATAAATCCTGGGACACCTGAGTGACTCAGTGATTGAGCACCTGCCTTTGGCTTGGGTCATGGTCCCAGGGTCCTGAGATTGAGTCCCACATCAGGCACCCTGCAAGGAGCCTACATCTCCCTCTGCCTATGTCTCTGCCTTTCTGTCTGTGTCTCTCATGAATAAATAGATAAAATCTTTAAAATAAGTAAGTAAATAAATAAATATCCCGAGCTTCATTCCATATCAATACATAGAAATCTACCTCGGTTTTGAAACTTTGCACAGTATTTCCATAGTATCATCCGTAGTTGACTTAGCATCCCCTACTGAGGGACATTTAGATTCACTGTACATTCCGAATAAAAAATACATGTGAATTAACTATGTTATTTTTAACATAGTTTAAAAAAAATGTTTAAGGGAAAAATTCTTTTTTTTTTTAAGATTTATTTGAGAGACAGAGAGCACAGTAGCAGGGAGGAGGGCCAGAGATAGAAGGAGAAGCAGACTCCCCAAGCAGGGAGCCCAAGGTGGGCTTCAATTCCAAGACCTCAGGATCACGACCCAAAGCAGAAGGCAGATGTGCTCAACTGACTGAGCCACCCTGGGGCCCCAAAGGAAAAATTTTCTAAAGCTCCAGCAATCTTTAAACAAACAAAAATCCAGAAAGACATGTGTGGAAGCTGTTCTACATAGATGGCAGAAAGTATTTCTTCATAAAATGCTTTTTGGCCTTTGGAACAGCCCAGTTCAAAGCAAAGGACAAGGCTACAGCCATAACCCTACTCCATGTTCTGGGCCCTTGGTTGTCCTACATTGGCCCCCACTGGCAGGCTCAGAAATAGTAGCAGTGCTCAGAGGTGGATTTACTATGAAGCTGATGGAGTTTATGATTTAGGGCCTCTCACTTGCCTGGGGATCCTTCCAAGGCCCAAGCAATTCACATTCAATATGGTTTTGTAACATTTGCCAAAGAATTTTTCATTATTGGCTAAGTTGAGGGCAACAGATAAAAGCCTAAAATGTGAAAACACTGAAAATGAAGAAAAAGACTGCTATAGAATAGAGACATAAATCATGCAGTTTGCACTTCAGCCCAGTGAAATCTATTATGAACCTTATTCTTCCAGAGTGCCTTGGTGGTTCAGTTGGTTAAGCATCTGATTCAATCTCACTCAGGTCTTGATCTCTGGGTCATCAGTTCAAGCCTCGTGTTGGGCTCCGTCCTGGGTGTGGAGCCCACTTAAAACAAAACAAAAAAACCTTATCCTTTATCAGTATCGAGGATGTCCAGACTGATGGAAGCTGTCATGTTATTAATGCAACGTAAAATTTTTATGCGTTACCTGTATTTGGTTTAACCTATGATTAATCATAATGTATGAAATATCTTTAATGTAATTATATCTTGCACATCTTTCACTGACCTTTTTTGTTCTCTTGTATTACTTTTATTTATTTTTTAAAGTTTTTTGGAATTTATTGATTTGTATTTAAATAAACTGTTGACAAAGACTCACCAGAAATAATCTGAACAACTGGGGAAATACAGTTAATACCACTGAAACACTAACATAATTCAAGGACACATGGTTTATCCAATAAAACAACATGTCTTGCATGCTGTCATTGATACAAAAACTGCTTCTTTTCTAAACATACAGTAGTATAATTAACAATATTCAATCACTTGTTTTTTCCTGAATACATAAATATTAAAATACCAATTAAATACTAATATATTTTCTCTTTAAATGTTTCCTACAGATACAATTTCAATATTTTCATTCAACAGTAGTGTGGTTTAAGAAATTTTTCATTCACAAGTCAAACAACAATCCACCCAAAGGGAACTGATGGTCTATAGGCTCATAGTGCAAATAAAAACTTCAGTAATGCAGCAAATGACATTTCTAACAAACATACCAAATAGATAAAATTCTTAAGACAATACATGCAATAAGCCCCTCTATGTTGCCACAGAACTAGAACATTTGATTATTTCACTAGTGATTTCAATGGGATTCTAGATGTTTGCAAACTGAATTCTCATCTTAGGCTTTGTATTTTGCTTTTCCAGTTTCACTAATGACACAAACATGATTCAAATCTCTAAAATATTCATTATAGTCAAGGGCATATCCTACAACAAACTTGTCTGGAATTTCAAATCCAACAAAGTCTGGTCTATAACCAGTACTTCGAGGAGTCCTTTTCACCAGCAAGCTTGCAACCTTGACCATTTTTGGATTATACTGCTCGACCAAGGAAAGCAAGGTTTGCATTGTTTTGCCTGTGTCAATGAGATCTTCAACAATCAAGACATTCTTTTCAGTTAAAGTTGAGAGGTCATCTCCACCAATTACTTTTATGTCCCCTGTTGACTGGTCACTACAGTTGCTTTTCAGTCTAATGAAGTCCACAGTCATAGGAATGGACCTATCACTATTTCTGTTCAGTGCTTTAATGTAATCCAGCAGGTCAGCAAAGAATGTATAGCCCCCCTTGAGCACACATAGGGCTACAATGTGATGGCTTCCCATCTCCTTCATCACATCTCGTGCAAGCCGTTCTGTCCTGTCCATAATTAATCCATGAGGAATAAACACCTTTTCCAAATCCTGAGCATAATGATTAGGTATACAAAACAAATCTAGGTCATAACCTGGTTCATCATCACTAATCACAATGCTGGGGCTTCGGCTTGCCATAACGGAGCTGGCCGGTGCGTGGACTGAGGGCAGTTCTCTTCTGTATTACCTTTAGTGTTAAGTTCTTAAAGGTTTTTCAAGCTTGGTAAGTTCCTGATAGATAAACAGGAATTTTTTTTTTAAATAACAAGAAAATGTAGATAAAAAAAAATATATACTTAAAATTTACTCTTTGAAAAACATAGATATCAACAATTTTAACAGCTACATAATATTTCAACATCTTAAAGTAACATAATTTGTCATTTCAAAATGGAAAATTGTTCATTCCTGATAAATTTTAAGCACTAAATTCATGCAATTTTTTAACAATTCTAGAATACAGAAGTCAAGATTTAAGACTTTATAAAGCTTACTTAAAAATAATGGTATACTATCATACCGTTAAATAATTTATTTTTCTACCTTAACAATATAGAGTAGGTTTGTTTTGCCAACTTGACAAGCTAATTCTAAAATTTATATGAAAATACAAGTACCAATAATAACAAAAGATACTCCTGAAGGTGAAAGGCCTGGATCTACTGCTTATCAAGTTATAGCAATGAAGAGAGAAGCTAATACGATAGGGGATCCCTAGGTGGCTCAGCGGTTTGGCACCTGCCTTCAGCCCAGGGCATGATCCTGGAGTCCAGGGATCAAGTCCCACATCTGGCTTCCTGCATGGAGCCTGCTTCTCCCTCTGCCTGCGTCTCTGCTTCTCTCTGTGTCTCTCATAAATAAATAAAATCTTAAAAAAAAAAAGAAGCTAATACAATAAATGATAAAATTCTAAAGACTGTAACAATAAAGACAAGTTAACTTCTTCATGGAAGAAGGAATTAGGATCAGTTGGGGTGAAAAAGTGAGGACTTCTGAGTGCTGACAACATTCTTTTTCTTGACTTAGATATTGAATACCTAGGGATTTATATTATGATTATTCATACTGTACTATTGCATTTTACATACTTTCTGTATTCATATCGCAATTTATAACAGAGGTTTAAGATATGCAAAACATCCAGCACATAGTAAATATTCCATTAAGAGTAGCTACTACTGATATTAAAGGGGGGGGGGCAGTGGATTTGTGACAATCTCCAAGAAATATAGCTAACTGGATGGAAGCAGAACCATGTATGCAGTACCATGATCCATCACTAGTTATAAAACAGGCATAGACACACACTGTGTATGAATATGAATAAGCCCTCTCCAGGTTGCACAAGAAAGTGATGACAATGCTTACCTTTACCAGTGTAGAGGAATAAGGCTAGAGATGCGGTGGCAGGCAAACTTATGTTCGTTGTATATTTATATGTTTTGTCTTTTAAATTTTATACCATGCATTTATATTTCCCATTTTAAGTATATATACATATATATATGGATTTAAGTAATCTCTACACCAAACATGGTGCTTGAACTCATGACCCAGAGATCAAGAGTGGCACATTCCTCTGATTGAGCCAGCCAGGTGCCCCTGTATTTCCTATTTTAAAAATTTAGAAATTTAAGATAAATATCAAATATTATCACTCAAATTCTATAAAGTTAGCTTATTTTACTTCAAAGGAAAATATAAAACAGAAGAAAAATTAGGGGCATAGGGGTGGCTCAGTTGGTTAAATGTCTGCCTTTGGCTCAGGTTGTGATCCTACTAGGGTCCTAGGATGGAGCCCCGCATTGGGCTCCCTGCTCAGTGGGGAGCCTGCTTCTCCCTCTACCTCTGCCTGGCACTCCCCCTGTTTGTGCTCTAATAAATAAATAAAATCTTAAAAAAAAGAAAAGAAAAATTAAAACTTCTGTATAAAACTAAAATGCTTTACAACAAATCAAATACCTTTACCATCATAACAACCACTTTGAGGAGGCAAAATTATATACATTTTATAGACAAGTAAACAGAGCCTCAGACAGCGTGACTTGCCCTAAATCATAGCTAGTTAAGGGGCAGAACCAGAACTCTCTAGTTTTTATGCTTTCAAACCCCATGGGCTTTTCTCTCTATCACACTGACACAGAATGCCCTCCTACATGCCTTCCACACACACACACACACACAAAGAAGATGCACTACTTGCAACTTTTCATTTGTATGTGGGGAAGTTTCCCTATTAATTATAAGATTCACTTTTAAAAAGACAAAAAAAAAAAGTTATGGCAAAGAAGACTAATTGCATAGCACACTGCACTTTCAAAAGCACAAAAATGGATGCCTGGGTGCCTCAGTGGTTGATCATCAGCCTTTGGCTCAGATGTTGATCCTGGGGTCCTGGGATTAAGTCCCACAATGGGCTCCCCAGGGCTCTCCGCAGGAAGCCTGCTTCCTTTGCCTTTTGTCTCTGCCTGTTTCTCATGAATATATCCATAAAATCTTAAAAAAAAAAAAAAGGCACAAAAAAACTGCTACATGATTTATACCCAGTTATTGTTCCTAGCTCAGGGGCTGAGGAATCAGGGAGACACTTTTGTTTTATTCTTGAATTGTTTAATGAAGGTTGAGGCCCAGTATCTTAATAAAAAAGACAGCTATGTAGTCAATATAGGAGAGTAATTAGAGCGTTTTAAAAAATATTTCAAAAAATGTGTCAGATTCAACATAATCACCAAACATTATTTTCCATTGAAAGAAATCTTGAGGGGATCCCTGGGTGGCGCAGCAGTTTGGCGCCTGCCTTTGGCCCAGGGCGCGATCCTGGAGACCCGGGATCGAGTCCCACATCGGGCTCCCGGTGCATGGAGCCTGCTTCTCCCTCTGCCTGTGTTTCTGCCTCTCTCTCTCTCTGTGACTATCATAAATAAATTAAAAAATTAAAAATAAAAAAAAAAAAAAGAAAGAAATCTTGACCCTTAAAAAGTGGGGAAAGAAAATTGACCCTTAAGAAGTGGTTTTCTTGAAGAGGTTCGAAAATGTCTTCTAAAAATAATAATAAAATAAAATAAAATGTCTTCTCAGAGTACATTCACATGATTAGTAGCATCTCTATTATTCTACAACTTCCCAAACACTTTCACATAGTTTCTTTTTTTTTTTTTCTTCACATAGTTTCTTATCTGGTCCTTGAAACAAACCACTAGGAGAGACAGGACAGAAATCTCTGACATTCAATTGATGAAGAAACTGAGGCTCTGGTAGGTTGTTTTTTTCCAAGATCATGTACCTTATCTCTTGCTGAATATTTTCTTTAACAAAGGATGCAGAAAAATCTCAATTATCGGCGTCTAAAACATTCAATTTGCCAATTGTATAAGCCTTTTCCTTTTCCTTTCTGTTCTATGTCTTTAATTCCCTTTCAGAAAGGAAGATTTAGAAACCAAGTGATATCCAAATCTAATCAGTCCTAACTCTGCCTAGCTTTCTGAGATCAGATGAGAAATAGAAATCTACTATCTTACCCATAGGAGGACAAGTGAAATGAGCTGGTTTAAATTACTGGATAAAAATCTACATTTGTCTATCACTCATTATCAAAACACTTGCAAACTAGGCCACTATTCTATATCCTAAACAAGACATAAATCTTAAAAAGCCAAAGATCAGGATGACAGTCTTGACTACAGAAATTAAAAACCAAATTTCCAAGGCTCAAATCCTGGCAATCTTTTAAGCTGTGTGATCTCCTGGGCAAATTTCTCCACCTCTTGGGGCTTCAGATTCCTTAGCTCTAAAAATAAGGGTTAAAGAAATAAATGCTTTCATAAGAATTAAAAGAGATAATGCACATCAAGTGTTTAAATATTGTGCTTAAATATTGGTAATTGGCACCAATACTATTATTGGTATTTAACATTCAGGAAACTAGATTTATCTATGCACTTTTCTATTCAAACCAGAAGTGATTGCACTTTGGAATATACTCTAACATATACCTAATATACGTGGTTTTAAAAAAATACTACAACCACCAATATACCCATTCCCTTTGAAAGTTAGCCAGATATTACTTTTCTAAATCTTAGAAGAAAAAGAAAAAAAAAAAAAAGAAGAGTTGCAAAAGATTACTCTATCATAGACAAGGCTGAAACTGAGAGCTTTTTGATGTAAATGGATGTTATATACACAAAGTTTGCTTGAAATGAAGCTGTAATGTGGCTTGATGGTGATTTCTATCTTGATGTGAACTGATGCAACCTATAGAGAGGGTCAGTGTTACAGCAGTATTACAAGCCCTGTTGTAAAGGGTGATGCAACTTCCATAGTCAATTCTGAGTCACCAGCATAACCTTGAGAAAGGAAAATTCTTTAGTACTGACTCCTAGGCTCAGCATCTTAGTAAACTGTGTGTTAGATGTTTCAGTGCTATTTGGATGTAGTATTATGAATACCCATGAGTTTCAAGAATATATTTAGTGGAAAAACACTGGAGTCATCCGTTCCTGATTTTGACAATGTCCCATACATTCTTTGTAAGCACCTCAAAATACTTTGTATCAGGCTTCTGGTCTGCCCATAGTAGGTGCTCCAAAAAGATCTGCTGAATGAATTTAGTAATTTTTAAAAAAATTTAGAGTATTGACTATGGAGCTAAGCTGACGTGGATATCTCTTCTAACTCCATCACTCACCAGCTCTATGACTTTAAGTTAGTTATTTAATATTTCGGTCCCAAATTTCTCATCCGGAAAATGGGAAATGCCAAGTATTAAAGTGTAAGGACCGAATGACATAGGAGACAGAACAATGGTTGGCACACAGTAAGTCTAAATTAAATAGTAGACTATTATTTTTTTGCTACAGGTTGTAAGCACAATCTGACCTTTTCCAGGAAGAGTGAAGTTAGAAAGGTATCAAGACTAAAGGACAAGCAAGGCCTTGCAAAAGAAAACCCGGGGCCACAGAGGAAAAAAGGATGAGCAGAAGAGAAGGCAAGGAGCGGCAAGCCAGAAAAATAATACATCGCAGGGTGTGAGCGATGGCATTAGTATATAAGCGCTTCAGCAGAGGGTTGCCGCACTGGGGGGGGGGGGGGGGGGGGGGGGGGCTCAGGGTGAGGAGGGAGTTACTATGGCCAGGCCTGTGACTTACCGTGGGGTAGGGCAATGTGGAGAAACCTGGTATAGACAAAAGTACCTGGCTAGGGAGAGCAGGGCCGAAAGAATGGCTAGGAGCCACTATCCGCGGCCGGGCACTGCTCCAGACAGGGCTGCGGGCGGGAGAACAAAAAGCCCTGAGGCTCGGACACCCCCAAACGTAGCGGCCATAAAGGGCAAAGAAATTTGTTCTGAGGTGATCACAGCATCTACGCTGAGACCTGCCTGCTTGGGACGGGTTTGGGGTCTGGGAAGAGGAAGAGTCGCTTCCCGCTTCGAGAGGAAGGAGAGAGGAGGGTCAAGCAAACAGCGGAGAAAGAACCAAGAACCCAAACCAAGAGCCTCGAGGGAATCACCTACTCCACTCTAATCCCGGCCCCCGAGGGCCCAGTGTAAAGGCGGGACTTCTGCCGTTACCAGCGGAAACGGCCTCCGGGTGAGAGGTCGCATAAGAGACAGACAGCTGCTGAGCCAATGAGGACTGCGCGTGGGGCGGATGTTGCCTCCCATTGGCGGCTGTCGGATGCTACCGGCCGCCAATGAGTCCGCCGGGGGGGCGTAGCTGTGACGTTAGTTGCGGAGGAGGCCGCTTCGAATCGGCGGCGGCCAGCTTGGTGGCCTGGACCAATCAGCGGCCTCCAACGAGCAGCGCCTACGCCAATCGGTGGCCTCCACGACGGGGCTGGGGGGAGGGTATATAAGCGGCCTCGGCGACGGCGCGGTCGACGCTGGCTGAGACATCACAGACTCATCGGCTTGGGGGATTTTTGTGAGTCTGAGAGGTAAGCGCCGCGGCCTGTCTTTCCGGACCTGCCCTTCACCTTGTCTGCTGCTCCTGCTGACCCCGGGCCTTGTACCCTCAGATCAGTCATTTCGGTGCGCTCCGGTGCTGCGGCCTGTGGTTGGATTGCCCGTGACGTCCTGACTGACTGCTGACCCACTGGCCTACGGCGCCGGCAAGATGAAGCTGTCCCTGGTGGCTGCGGTGCTGCTGCTGCTCGGCGCGGCGCGGGCCGAGGAGGAGGACAAGAAGGAGGACGTAGGCACGGTGGTCGGCATCGACCTGGGCACCACCTACTCCTGGTGAGTGGGGTTTGTGGAGAGGGGGGAATGGGGCGTGGCCTCCTGGGCTGCCGTGAGACTCGCGGTGCTGATTCCTTGCGTTCTTCGTGATGTTTCCGCCAGCGTCGGGGTGTTCAAGAACGGCCGCGTGGAGATCATCGCCAACGATCAGGGCAATCGCATCACGCCGTCTTATGTGGCCTTCACGCCTGAAGGGGAGCGTCTGATCGGCGATGCGGCGAAGAACCAGCTCACTTCCAACCCCGAGAACACCGTCTTCGACGCCAAGCGGCTCATCGGCCGCACATGGAACGACCCGTCTGTGCAGCAGGACATCAAGTTCTTGCCTTTCAAGGTCCGATAGGGCTTTTTTTCTTTCTCACCCGAAGAGAAAGTGGGCGATGGGGGGTCGGAGTGTTTAAGAATAATAAGTTACTGAAAAATTGAGACAACAGAAAGGATACAAACGTGGTGTACATGTAATAACTTTTATTGAGTAATCTTGGTATGTTACAAATATTGCCAAAGTAAGCTCGGCAAATAAAGACACTTCCCACAGGACTATTCTGAATAGTTTGTATTAAGAGCCTGATTAACAGCGGGGGGTGGGGGTTAATGGGTGACGGGCACTGAGGGGGGCATTTGACGGGATGAGCACTGGATGTTATTCTGTATGTTGGTAAATTGAATACCAATTAAAAATAAATTTATTTAAAAAAAAAAGAGCCTGATTAAAACCGAAGAGGCTGGGGATCCCTGGGTGGCTCAGCGGTTTGGCACCTGCCTTTGGCCCAGGGTGCGATCCTGGAGTCCCGGGGATCGAGTCCCACGTCGGCTCCTGGCATGGAGCCTGCTTCTCCCTCTCCCTGTGTCTCTGCCTCTCTCTCTCTCTCTATGTCTATCATAAATAAACAAATCTTAAAAAAAAAAAAACAAACAAACAACCGAAGAGGCTTGTCTTTATAAGGCATCCATACTCCTTAAGTATTTCTAGGCAATATTCAGCTCCAAGCGACCAAAGTAAACCAAACTACGGGGGGGAGAAAGTGGGACTCAGTCCTCTTTTTAAAGTTTTAAATGTTTGTGCTTCTGTGTCTGAAATTAATGATCATTCTTTAAAATAGGTGGTTGAGAAGAAGACTAAACCATACATTCAAGTTGATATTGGAGGTGGGCAAACAAAGACATTTGCTCCTGAAGAAATTTCTGCCATGGTTCTAACCAAAATGAAGGAAACTGCGGAGGCTTATTTGGGAAAGAAGGTAAATATTTCAAGAACAATGTTAAGTTTAATTTTATTTTCCCTATTTTTGTATTTAGTGTGTTGTGTAGATGCCTTTAGTATTTTAATAACTTGAATCTGAATGACATTCATAAATCAATTTTTAATTTACTTGCATATTTTACTGTAGGCTCAACAAATATTAGGGACTTTATGTTACCACTTAATGCTTGCAAATCCATAGGTATAAAATTACCCATCTAACAGCAGATTGTCTTAGAAACTAAAGCGGTGGTTTGAGTGCAACTTCTATAAGAGTTGAACCATCTGATAATATACACTTAATTACCTGTTATTCTTTAGGTAACCCATGCAGTTGTTACTGTACCAGCCTACTTCAATGATGCCCAACGCCAGGCAACCAAAGATGCTGGCACTATTGCTGGGTTGAATGTTATGAGGATCATTAATGAGCCGTAAGTGTCAAATTCAGAACTAATGGCATATTTGCCAAATAGGGGGAATGTAAACTTAACTAAGTCATTTTTTTCTTTCTCATTCTGTTAACAGTACAGCAGCTGCTATTGCTTACGGCTTGGATAAGAGGGAAGGGGAGAAGAATATCCTGGTGTTTGACCTGGGTGGTGGAACTTTTGATGTGTCTCTTCTCACCATTGACAATGGTGTCTTTGAAGTTGTGGCTACTAATGGAGATACTCACCTGGGTGGAGAAGACTTTGACCAACGTGTCATGGAACACTTCATCAAACTCTACAAAAAGAAGACTGGCAAAGATGTTAGGAAAGACAACAGAGCTGTGCAGAAACTCCGGCGGGAGGTAGAAAAAGCCAAACGGGCCCTGTCTTCTCAACATCAAGCAAGAATTGAAATTGAGTCCTTCTATGAAGGAGAAGACTTCTCTGAGACTCTGACTCGGGCCAAATTTGAAGAGCTAAATATGGTATATTCCTTGTTTTTTTTGCTTGGCTAATGAGACCTAGTTGGACTCTGTGTTTAGGATACTGCATTTAGATATTTAGTCAATATCTGGGTGGAACAGGTATCATCACAATAATTGTGTTTCCTATTCTAGGACCTGTTCCGTTCTACCATGAAGCCTGTCCAGAAGGTGCTGGAGGATTCTGACTTAAAGAAGTCTGATATTGATGAAATTGTTCTTGTTGGTGGCTCTACTCGAATTCCAAAGATTCAACAACTGGTTAAAGAGTTTTTCAATGGCAAGGAGCCATCCCGTGGCATAAACCCAGACGAGGCTGTAGCATATGGTGCTGCTGTCCAGGCTGGTGTACTTTCTGGTGATCAAGATACAGGTATGGCAGTATCACAGCATCTTCCACAGTACTTCAGTAGCTTGAGAGGAAGAGTGTAATTAGCTCTTGCTTTAGAAAGCAATAGAACATGAGCAGCAGGGTCACACAGCTAATAAAGGGTTAATTGAGGACAAGACCTGGGTTAGTTTCAAGATGATTAGCAGCTATTTTAATTCACTCCTTCTGAAATGATTTGCATTAAATGGCACGATGGAGAAGATAAAGTTAAATAGTTCAGGGGGAGACTGCTTGGTAGTGCTCCTGTGACCCTTGAATTAGAACTTAACATTGGTTAACTTACCTTTGTAGGTGATCTGGTACTGCTTGATGTATGTCCCCTTACACTTGGTATTGAAACTGTGGGAGGTGTCATGACCAAACTGATTCCAAGGAACACTGTGGTGCCCACCAAGAAGTCTCAGATCTTTTCTACAGCCTCTGATAACCAACCGACTGTTACAATCAAGGTCTATGAAGGTAATAACCTACATTTGTGAATGACATAGTATGTTTTTGAATAGCATGACTTCTTAATATATTCTATTGAAATGAGGACAGAAAGAAACAGCTGCTGTCTTCAGATGAGGGTTCCCCAATATGACTAGTGTTCAGTTTGGTAGAGTCAGCCCCAAATCTAGTTCTTATCTACCTATCTGGCACTGTTTGTCTATAAAGATAACTTCTGAGCTGGCTCTTAAAATGCAATAAGAAAAGTTCATAATGATGTAGATTAAGTTCAATTAAGTTAGTAGTAACATAGGGACGCCTGGGTGGCTCAGCGGTTTGGCGCCTGCCTTCAGCCCAGGGCATGATCCTGGAGTCCCAGGATTGAGTCCCGCATCAGGCTCCCTGCATGGAGCCTGCTTCACCCTCTGCCTCTCTCTCTGTGTCTCTCATGAATAAATAAATAAATAAAATCTTAAATAAAAAAAAAAAGGTTAGTAGTAACATAGTCTCACTTGCTACTCCTTATAGATCAATATCCACTTTTAGCTTGATAAGCATGCCCTTGCCACTGTAAGCTCTAACAGACTGAAGTGTAAGTATTCAGATTTACTAATGTTTGTCAGTAATAAGTGTTTTTTTGGTGTAACTTCTAGGTGAACGACCCCTGACAAAAGACAATCACCTCCTGGGAACTTTTGATCTGACTGGAATTCCTCCTGCTCCTCGTGGAGTCCCACAGATTGAAGTCACCTTTGAGATAGATGTGAATGGCATTCTTCGCGTGACCGCTGAAGACAAAGGTACGGGCAACAAAAATAAGATCACAATTACCAATGATCAAAATCGTCTGACACCTGAAGAAATTGAAAGGATGGTTAATGATGCTGAGAAGTTTGCCGAGGAAGACAAAAAGCTCAAGGAGCGCATTGATACTAGAAATGAATTAGAAAGCTATGCCTATTCTCTAAAGAATCAGATTGGAGATAAAGAAAAGCTGGGAGGTAAACTCTCCTCTGAAGATAAGGAGACCATGGAAAAAGCTGTAGAGGAAAAGATTGAATGGCTAGAAAGTCACCAAGATGCTGACATTGAAGATTTCAAGGCTAAAAAGAAGGAACTGGAAGAAATTGTTCAGCCAATTATCAGCAAACTCTATGGAAGTGCTGGCCCTCCCCCAACCGGTGATGAGGAACCAGCAGACAAAGATGAGTTGTAGACATTGCTCTGCTAGTGCTGTAATATTGTAAATACTGGACTCAGGAACTTTCGTTAGGAGAAAATTGAGAGAACTTAAGTCTCGAATGTAATTGGAATCTTCACCTTGGAGTGGAGTTGAAAATGCTATAGCCCAAGTGGCTGTTTACTGCTTTTCATTAGCAGTTGCTCACATGTCTTGGGGTGGGGGGAAAGGAAGAATTGGCTATCTTAAAAAGTGGGTAAAAAAGCTGGTTTTAGGGCGTGTGTTCACCTTGGAAATGTTCTATTTAACAATTGCGTCATGCACATGTGGTGTAGGAACTTTTTCTACCATAAGTGACACCAATAAATGTTTGTTATTTACACTGGTCTAATTTTTGTGATAAGCTTCTAATTAAGTCATTTGCCTCAAGGTTGTATTCCCACTTGTGTGGAGGGAGTTGGGGTTTTGAGGTAAAGAAACATTTTTATCTAATACTTTTCAGGGAAATTGCCTTACAATCTAGTTTAAGAAAGGGGCAGGGGGTACCTGGGTGGCTTGGTTGAGCATCTGACTCTTGATTTCAGCTCAGGTCATGATCTCAGTGTCATGCAATCAAGCCCCATGTTGGCTTGTCTCTGCCCCCTCCCAACTACTCCCTCCTCCCCTTCAAAAGTAAAATCTTTAGAAACAAAAAAGGGCAGGAGGGGCACCTGGGTGGTGCAGACTGCTAAGTGATTGACTTCTGGTTTGGGGTCAGGTTGTGATCTCAGGGTTATGAGCTTGAGCCCCATGTCAGGCTCCATGCTCAGCATCGAGTCTGCTTGAGACTCTCCCTGTCCCTCTGTGCCAGCACCCCTCTCCCCCACAAAATAAATCTTAAAAGCAGGGGGCAAGAAAGGTAAGAAACCGCCTTACCTAATAAGCAAGGGCCATTTTACAATGTCCAAGAGTGGAATTTTCTTGAACATAGTTGAAATTTCTGATTTCCCCTTTAAAACTTTATGGTGGCTTTTTATTACTAACATTTTATAGCTGCTAGAATTCTAAGACTTGCTATGAGTGATGGGTCACTGATGTTAACTTTATACACTTGGATTCAGTTCATAATTTTAGGATCTAAAGATGTATTTTAAAACCTTTGCTGTGTCAGAATCTCCATCTCTGGAATTTTTCCTTACTGGTCTGAAGTGGGGTCTAGGATGGTGACCCTGAAACTACTTGAAGCCCTGCTACAATTGTGGATCTAAGGCAGTATTTGTATCAAAAGAGGTTCAAGATTACTTAGATTGGCTTCCTGAGGAAAGGGATGATCTAAATGGATAATTTTGTGTGATCAATAAGGAGCAGGCTCTCTGGTACTAATAAACCCAATACTGCTCAAGGATAAATATTTTATAGGTGGGCAACCAGCTTAAAGGTTAATTTGCTAACTGTGGCAGAACTGGAACCTGATGGCATGATTATTTTACTCCCAGGCCCAGGCCTCTCCCAGAAGTATTTGAACTTCACTCCAAGCCTGGAGTGTAATACCAAAGGTCTTCAGGTCAAGTTCAATACAAACATTAAAAATGACCTGCTGTGTGTTGTGGAGTTGGCAGGTGGTTGGGAAAGACAAGGGACAGTCTTCATCTCTGTCCCCAATGGCTCTCAGTACCAAATGCCAACAGGCTGCACTTCTTTCTAGAGAGCAGCTACTGAATACTACAAAGAGAGACTTAAACCTGTTAGTCTACTCCCTAATTTATACAGTTTAATTCTGCAATATTTTTGTGGGTTTTTTTTTTTTTTTTTTTTTTTTTTTTTAAGATTTAAAGTAATCTCTACACCCAATGTGGGGCTTGAACTTAGAATCCTGAGATCAAGCGTTGCATATTCTGATGAAGCCAGTTAGGCATTCCTTTGTGCTCAATATTCTGAAGCAATCACATTTACTTGAGCTGTATTGCTGGTAAAACCTTTTAATAGAGGTTTTCATTTCTTCACCTACCAAAGTAGGTAAGAGGAATATATAGTGCAGAAAATATTTTGGGAGGGATAAAACAGTTAAGGCTTCATTTGACTTTGCTGAAAGATTGTCATTTAATAAAAATGTGGGATTTATTAGTCAACTACAGTCACAATACAGTCATTATAGACTTCCCCTTCTGTATTCATCCCGCCAAACACAAAACAGAGCAGTGTGTCAGTCTGGCTTTCCTCGTGTGAGTCACCACCTTGTGTCACTCCTTGGTCGGTGGAATCCCCTTCCTCAGTATCATAGTTTAGAGAGGCAGAATTTGAATCTTCTTTCTCAGACATACACATCACTGGCCATGGAATGACACACATGGAATGATCCAATCGTCCAGGGGGTAGAAAAGTATCAAATTTAAGCAAGGTCCAATGCTGCTTTTCTATGTTAGAAAAAAGACAAATACACAGGCTCTGTGTTAAGAAATTTCCAGAAATGTACAATGATTTGCTTTAGCAGCTTTAACAGAAATAGGAAATAAAAGAAAAAAAAAATCTGGGGCGCCTGGGTGGCACAGTGGGTTAGGCATCTGACTCTTGGTTTTGGCTCAGGTCCTGATCTTAGGGTTGTGAGACTGAGCCGTGCATCCAGCAATGTGTGGAGTCAGCTTGGGATTCTCCCTCTCCCTCTGCCCCTCCCATTCATGCTCTCTCTCTAAAATAAATCTTTAAAAAACATCTAATGACAGTGTTACTGCTTTCATGATGTCATTCCCTAGAAGTCTGGTTTTCATTCCTTTGGATTTAGATACAAAGGGAAAAACCAAAGTACTGTGATACTTTCCAAAGAATGGTCATATTTATTTATTTATTTTTAAGATTTTATTTATTTATTCATGAGAGACACAGAGAAAGAGAGAGGGGGCAGAGACTCGGGCAGAGGGAGGAGCAAGCTCCCTGCAGGGGGACTCGATCCCCTGCAGGGAGCCTGACGTGGGACTCCATCCCGGGTCTCTGGGGTCAGGCCCTGGGCTGAAGGCGGCGCTAAACTGCTGAGCCACCGGGGCTGCCCTATTTTATTTTATTTTTTAAAAGATTTTATTCATTCATGAGAGACACAGAGAGAGAGGCAGACACATGGGCAGAGGGGATAGCTCCCTGTGGGGAGCCCGATGCAGGACTCAATCCCAGGACCCCGGGATCATGACCTGAGCCAAAGGCAGATGCTCAACCACTGAGCCACCCAGGCATCCTGGTCATATTTGTTTAAACATTTGTTTAAAGACCCACAGTGAACACATGCTCACCTATGTGATACTGGTACATTGTATCCAGTGCTCCCGTGGGAGTCATCCCTCCAAAGATGTACAGGTGTTTACCTACAGACACAGCTGAGTGGGCAGCACAGCCTGTGGGAGGTGCCCCCGTGGGACTTAGCTCCTGCCACTTCATATCACCTGCCAAGAGAAAGAACGTGGGTACAACATGACCCAGAATATGGACTCAACCTTACCTGTCAGACTCTTGCAGTGGGCAAACCACTCACTGAAGGTCATTCACAAAGCACCCTGAGAGGTAATACAGCAAGGTTTAATTTGCACAGAAATTACCTGGGGAAGCTTGAAATTGTTTGGGTGTCCAGGGAGGGAGGAGGAGCTCAGTACTCTATAGTTTTAACAAGTATCTCAGGTGAGTCTGATGTAAATGGTCTTTGGAGCACACTGAATAATATAATATCTTTGGTGACTGTCACCATTTACCAATTTGGAGCCCGGAAGGAGTTAAGTTCCATGTTTGTGTGTGTGCTTTTTAAATACTATCAGTTCCTTAGAAAGCAACTTTTGTGAGTGCTGGCTAGACACTTTAAATATTTTGCTTGCTCGAAAACAGTCCTATGAAGCTGCTATTACTTCTGCCTACTCTCTTTCTTTTTCCTGGTGAAGAAACAGCATCAAAGAGGGAAATAGTTGTCTAAGATCTCACAGCCAGCAAGCTGCACAGTTAGAATGATAATCAAGTCTGATGCTAGAACCTGTGTTCTCCACACTTTATGTGCTGCTTCAAGCACCTGCTCCCAAACTATTTCTGCAAAGATATTTGCATCTTTTCAAACAAACATTGAAATGAAGCAAGATATTATTGAATTTTAGGTTTAGAGAATTACTGGGGTAGGAAAAGGTGAGAAGTAGCCAGGAAGTAGTTCCTCAGTGCAAGGGAGTAAAGGACTTTCTCTTTTAAAATACGCATTAAAACTCCATTCGACTGCTGCAAGGAACACTTCTGTGAAGATATTTTCCATCTGTCAATTCAAGGCAGGGACCCAGCATCTCAGAGTTGGAAGGGAGAATTACCCAGTGTAGCCAAAACTCTTGCCAATATAATAATCCCAGCCAGTGTCGCCTAGCCTCAGATGTCACCAAGCCACAGAATCCATTGTTGGGCAAGGTAGCCCAATAAACTACACAGCAGTTCTCCTGCCTTCTGCCCACTGTTCCAATTCTTGTAGTCTGGAGCAACGCAAAAGACTTTATTTGTCCACTCAAGATATGCAGTCATCCCCCTCAATCTACCAGACACTGTGTTAAGTGCTGGAAATATACTGGAGAGGAACAAAAGAGACAAAACCCCAGCCCTAAGGGAGCTCATAGTCTGAAAGAATGACCCAGAATGAGTCCAGGATCTCTAGGACATGTCAGCCCTTCAGACCCTATGGACAATTCTCACATTCTCCCTAACTCCTCTTTCTGGTGTTTTTAACCATTTAGCATGGTAATTCTAGTCACCAACCACCAGACACATTCAAAATTATCCATGCCCCTTATGAGCATAGGGTTAATGATTAATGGCAGATAATACAAAGCATAATGAATTTTTCAGATTTTATTTATTTATTAATGAGCGACAGAGAGAGAGAGAGAGAGAGAGAGAAAGAGAAAGAGAGAGAGAGAGGGAGAGAGAGAGGCAGAGACACAGGCAGAAGGAGAAGCAGGCTCCATGCAGGGAGCCCGACATGGGACTCGATCCCGGGTCTCCAGGATCAGGCCCCAGGCTGAAGCGGGTGCTAAACCGCTGAGCCACCTGGGCCACCCAAGCATAATGAATTTTAATGAAAAAGCAGGGTTGTTGGAAGCATAAGAAATAATTAATGGCTGGGCACATAGCGAGTACACTCGGAAAGTGATTGCTTTCATTGGTATTATTATTCAGGCCACATTTGACAGAAATCTGTCAAATCTAGCTAAGATTCTGCTCGCTGGTCAACTTACCCACACTTATGAGTGAAGCTATATTCTATCAAAGCATATTTTAATTAATTTTAAGCAGACAAGCCCTTATGCCCTCTATCCTACTTACGTATATCAATGCAATGGAGATCATCATAGAATTTGTCTCCTGCCAAGCCTCCATGGATGAAGAGCTTTGTCCCTGCTGCCACCATCACATGACCATGCCGGGGGGATGGAGGTTTTCCAAGTGTCTCTGGCTGTGACCAGGTCAGACTGTCTAGAAAAGTAAATTCATTGACAACAGATGAAAAAGCTAAGAAGCAAGAACATGAGAAAATAGACCCAAGCTTCACTTTCCAGCAAGCTGAGATGCTCAAAGCAGAAAGTGACAGTGGGGTTATTCACTCCAACTTGCCAACCCAATCCAGTTCTCCCTTTTTCTACAGTCTGTATAGACTCTGCTTGAACACTTCCAGGGCTGGAGAATTCACTACCTAACATGCCTCCTCCTTCTACTGGGCATTAGGAAGCCATTCCTTGTTTTGAATTTTAAAAGCTTCAACCTGGAACTGCCCCAGAGTTTAAAAGAACAAGTATGGTTCTTCTGTGACAGGCCTTCAGAGTCCTCCTTTTTCAAGACAGTATGTTTAATTGATTTGCTGGAAGTATGGGGGAAAAAGACTACTTTTGAAGTAGTCAGTACAGGATAAGAGTTACAACACAGGCTGTGGCGTTAAAACAAGGTCATTTCACTGAATAACTTTGTGCCTTGCATCAGTGATTCCCTAAGCTCTAGTTTTTACAGTTGTAAAATGGAGATAAAGAGAATACCTAGCTCTCCAGTTGAAGTGTGGATTAAATGAGATGATGTACATAAAGCATAAGCTCAGAGAAAGTACTCAGAACACGAAAGTTTGTGTTAGAATTACTATTTGTGGCATGCCTGAGGTTGTGAATGGAGCCCCACTGTTCGAAGGAACACAATCTGAAATAATCTGAAAAATTATTATGTACAAACACATTCATCACAGCATTGTTTGTAATAGAGAAACTCTGAAAGTAGCTTCAGTGCACCAATATGTGAGTGGTTGTTATTGCTGCAGTCATGATAGAATACTATGTATTTATTTTAAAATGTTGAAGATTGGGATCCCTGGGTGGCTCAGCGGTTTAGCGCCTGCCTTCAGCCAGGGTGTGACCCTGGAGACCTGGGATCGAGTCCCACATCGGGCTCCCTGCATGGAGCCTGCTTCTCCCTCTGCCTGTGTCTCTGCCTCTCTCTCTATCTCTCATGAATAAATAAATAAAATCTTTAAAATAAAATAAAATGTTGAAGATTGAGGCACCTGGCTGGCTGGCCAGTAGAGCGTGCTACTCTTGATCTCAGGGTCAGTTCAAGCCCTACATTGGGCGTAGAGCCTACTTCAAACAAACAGAAAACCAACCAAACAAATAAAAATGTTGAAGACTTCATGATCACAGGGAAAGTGCTTAAGTGAAAAATATAGGATACAAATATTACATATAGAATTATCTTTGTTTTTAAATTTTTATTTATTTATTTTTATTAAGTAAACTCTACCCCCAACATGGGGCTCAATCTCACGATCCCAGGATTGAGTCTCATGCTCTACCGACTGAGACAGCCAGGTGCCCCATCTCTGCCATTTAAAAAAAAAAAATTGGGGGATCCCTGGGTGGCGCAGCGGTTTGGCGCCTGCCTTTGGCCCAGGGCGCGATCCTGGAGACCCGGGATCGAGTCCCACGTCGGGCTCCCGGTGCATGGAGCCTGCTTCTCCCTCTGCCTGTGTCTCTGCCTCTCTCTCTCTCTCTCTCTGTGTGACTATCATAAATAAATTTAAAAAAAAATTATAAAAAAAATTGGAGGGGCACCTGCGTGGCTCAGTGGTTGAGCATCTGCCCTTGGGTCAGGTTGTGATCCCGAGCTCCTGGGCTCAAGTTCCGCATCACACTCCCTGCAGGGAGCCTGCTTCTCCCTCTGCCTATGTATCTGCCTCTCTCTGTGTCTCTCATGAATAAATAAATAAAATCTTTAAAAAAAAAGTCAAAAACTAAAAGAAAAATTGGAAACACACTGAGATGTTAACAATTTGGGAGTTACAGTATTTTATATATACATATAGTATACATATATACACATTTTTCCTCATTCCTTAGAGTTTCATGTGTTCAAAACCAACATTATTTAACATTTAAAAAAATGCTTTAGGGCAGCCCGGGTGGCTCAGTGGTTTAGCGCCTGCCTTCAGCCCAGGGCCTGATCCTGGAGACCCGGGATCAAGTACCACGTCGGGCTCCCTGCATGGAGCCTGCTTCTCCCTCTGCCTCTATCTCTGTCTCCTCTCTGTGTATTCTCATGAATAAATAAAATCTTTAGAAATAAAAATAAAAAAATAAAAACTGCTTTAAAAGAACTGCAAAGCCCATTCTTTCAGGAAAGAGAAAAGTCATAGTGGGATGTGTCTTCATTCTTCTAATTTTACTTTGTAAGTTTGAAATTTTGCTTATTGCACCTTCTCAAAAAAAGGCTGCATCTCTCATGAAAAACACACATGAAAACTATTTTTGTCATGTTATTTGTAAAATGTTATTCATAAATGCCTACTAGTAAGAGGAAGAAATGCAAATAAATGCTTCTTACACAAAAATTTGGTAAGAGTCTCATAATTCTAAATGTTTATATTATTTTCAACCCGTAATTCCACTCCTCGGTATCTACTCCATATAAATGTTTGTACCACATACAAAAATTAAGGTATATATTCACTCTAACACTGTCAGCAAAAAGTCCATCAGTAGGAAAATGAATGAATGAGTAAGAAATACCCATAGGATACGCTCTGCAAGGAAATTGGTACTGACTTAGAATCTGACACCCATGATATGATTAAATGAAGGGATTATAACAGTTCATACTCCTGAGGTGCTCCCTATATGCCAGGCATTGTGCTATGCAATATATCACATTATCTCATTTAATCTTTCCAGGTCTTTTAGTAGGCACTATTAATATTTCTATTTTATAGATCAGCAAGCTAAGACCTGGAGAGATTAACTAGTTGAAATACAGAAAGTATGTATCAGATTTAGTCCTGAGCTCAGGTGGCTTCAAAGTACAAGCTTCCACCTACTGAGATTTAGCGTCACCCCTGCAAAAGTAAGCTATAGAACTATATTTAAAATTTGATTCCAGGTATGTGTTTGAAGTTCTTATATAATTTCAAATTAGCAGAAAATTCTTTTTTTAAAAAACATTTATTTATTTATTTATTTATTTTTAAATCTTATTCATTTATTCATGAGAGACACAGAGAGAGAGAGGCAGAGACACAGGCGGAGGGAGAAGCAGGCTCCATGCAGGGAGCCCGATGTGGGACTCGATCCCGGGACTCCAGGATCACACCCTGGGCGGAAGGCAGGCACTAAACCGCTGAGCCACCCAGGGATCCCCATCAAATTAGCAGAAAATTCTTAAGTGTCCATTTACATATATGTATGATGTATAAATGCAAAGGGAAGTCTGGAAGGAGACATTAGGAACTGCTAACAGTTTTTACCTGTTTGGGGAGTGGGAAGGAAAAGCTAAAGGGGATACTTTTACTCTTTTACTTTATAAATTACAGCATTTAAATATTTTAAATTGATCATTTATATCTTCTTAAATGCAAATTTTGCTGTGGGAAGAAGATATTAGCTAAGGGACACATCTAAGACATCTAGAAGTGAGACACTCATACAAAATATCATTTTTTAACCTCTGCCTCCTATATCAGGTAAGCTGTAGGCGAGGGTGGCTCTGACCTGCTAAGTGGCAGCCCTCTTGTGTGCACTAGTCCATACTTGCGTCAAACACATGCAGCTTCACATCCTGCACAGGCTGGGCACCTCTCTCTCCACCCCCGAAGACATACAGCTGGTTTCCAATGGCTGCAGATGATGTGTGCAATGTTCTTGGGGATGGTGGACAACTGGTCACCTCTGGCATGGTCCAAGTCCTGGTTTCTGGTCCAGAGAGAAGGCAGGAGCCTAAGATATCCAAGCTGATGGACCTCTGATCTTGACTCTGAGGGTAGGCAGGGTTACCTTCCAAACCTCCAACCCCAAGAGGGACAGCAGAGATTTAGGTGGGGTTCGCGTACCACCAAAGTCAAGGAGAGGTAGAGGGTGATAGTGAGAATTTTCCCAGATAGAGTCAAATCCCGAAGATTGAAAAGTCACACGCTCAATTAAAAATGAGGTCGATTTGTTTTTAGAGATCTTCCTTTGAATGTCCTCTCTGAGAGGGTAGATCTAACTGTGCCAAATTTCCCAGAATATGTGGCCATTAAAAGAAAATAGACAGGGGTGCCTGGATGGTTCAGATGGTTAAGAGTCTGCCTTTGGCTCAGGTCATGATCTCTGGATAGCCCAAGTCAGGCTCCTTGTTCAGCGAGGAATATGCTTCTTCCTCTCCTTCTGACTCTCCTACACCCTGCTTGTACTATCTTTGTGTGTGTGTCTCTCTCTTAAATGAATGAATAAAATCTTAAAAAAACAAAAAGAAAACAAAGTTATCATACTGTCAGTAGTAATAATAATAGCTCCTTCTAGGGGATCCCTGGGTGGTGCAGCGGTTTGGCGCCTGCCTTTGGCCCTGGGCATGATCCTGGAGACCTGGGATAGAGTCCCACGTTGGGCTCCCAGTGCATGGAGCCTGCTTCTCCCTCTGCCTGTGTCTGCCTCTCTCTCTCTCTCTCTCTCTCTCTCTCTCTCTCTCTGTGTGACTATCATAAATAGATAAAAATTAAAAAAAAAAATAGCTCCTTCTAAATAGTAAATGCTAAGTAAATATTAGTTTCTTCATTTTACAGATAAGACAATTGAAGCAGAGACAGATGAAATCATTTGTTTAAAGTGACATGGCTAGAGGTGCCTGGCTGCCTCAGCCAGAGGAGCATGCAACTCTTGATCATGAGGTTGTGGATTTGAGCCCCACAATGGATATAGAGATTTACTTAAAAAATCTAAAATAAAATAAAATAAAATAGGGGTGCCTGTGTGGCTCAGTCAGTTAAGTATCTACCTTCAGCTCAGGTTAAGCCCGAGTCAGGCTTCCTGCTCAGTGGGGAGTCTGCTTCTCCCTCTGCCCCTCCCCCTGCTCATGCTGTCTCACTCTCAAACAAACAAATAAATAAATAAAATCTTAAAAATGAGGATGCCTGGGTGGCTCAGCAGTTGAGCATCTGCCTTCAGCTCAGGGTGTGATCCCAAGTCTGGGAATTGACGTGGGAGTCCCACGTCAGGCTCCCTGTGAAGAGCCTGCTTCTCCCTCTGCCTATGTCGCTGCCTCTCTGTTTCTCTCATGAATAAATAAAATCTTAAAAAAAAAAAAAACTAAAAATAAAAATAAAGAGACATGGCTAATAAATGGCTGAGTTGGGATTCAGATTCCATTTTGAAAACACCAAGATCTATGTATTTTCCACTCTTCTGACTTGAGAATAAAATTTAACCACTTGGGAAGGTGCAAAGAAACGTATCTTTTTTTTTTTTTTTTTTTTAGAATATAGCATGAGTTTTATAAAAACAGATGCATTAATTGAGCACCTGCTTGATACAGAATGATTGTCCTTAGCACTTGGTCTTTCCTCCCCACTC
The DNA here is from genome assembly GCF_018345385.1 of Vulpes lagopus. NCBI lineage: Eukaryota > Metazoa > Chordata > Mammalia > Carnivora > Canidae > Vulpes > Vulpes lagopus. The sequence continues at coordinate 3,368,912 of NC_054835.1, read as the reverse complement.
AATTCTAGGAAGTCTCTGGAAAGTACCTTCATATTGCAGATGAGGTAACTGAAGCTCAGAAAACTTAAATTCAAAAAAAAAAAAAAAAAGAAAACTTAAATTCTTCCCCCAGGTTGCAGGGCTAGTGAGTAGCAGAGCAGAAGCATGAACTCAGATCTGTCAAGATCCCCACACTCGTGCCACCACAACACACCAGGAATTATTTCTTGCCTAGGAAATTCTGTGCCATTTGTAAAGGTCTTCATTCAGTATACAGAGTGCCATAGGAAGCATCTGTAATATGTATGAGACTCAAACATGAACCTGGATATGAAACAAGTCTCAGTCTATATCCAAAGCAAAATATAATAATCATCTCTATAGCTATGGATCTTGGAGAGCTTTTGGATCTTAGAGTTAGAATCTGGGAGTTAAAAAGTACATGACCTCCAGGATCAGAAAAGCCTGGGATTGAGTTGCTGCCAAGTCAAAACACCTAGCACAAATAATCACAAAGGAGTCCTAAGCCATTTGACAGACTGGCTTAGTAACAAAATAGCTAATGATTCACATTTTCATATTTCTTGGGCTTGCTGTTAAATTATACTTTCTAGGAGAGAAATGGGATCTGGTAGAAAATCAATTCCTTTTGACAGAGGCTTTCCAAATTTTCTGTATTTTATTCAAATGGATGCCATCATTGAAAATCAAAAGGCCAGGGATCCAGAACTGATTTCCATCTGCCAAACCATAGCTACATCAACCACAACAACAATTATTGAGCATTAACTGTGTCAGATAGAGTTACTTTAAATCATTGCCAAACTTGACAAGGTAAGAACTATTATTATCCCAATGTGACAGAAGACCAACTATTTGCAAACAAGCATCTTACTGATAGAGCACTGGCAAGAGTTGACTGTCATATGAAAAATATCCAGGTTGCTAATTGTTAACAAAATGCATATTTAAATAACGAGATATAAGTTTTTTTGCTGGACACCTGGGTGGCTCAGCAGTTTAGCGCTCCCTTCAGCCCAGGGCGTGGTCCTGGAGACCCGGGATCGAATCCCACGTCAGGCTCCCTGCAGGGAGCCTGCTTCTCCCTCTGCCTGTGTCTCTGCCTCTCTCTGCGTCTCTCATAAATAAATAAAATCTTCAAAAAATAAATAAATAAATAAGTTTTTTTGCTTATCAAATTAGCAGTGTTTAAAAAATGATAGATTTGGGGTTGCCTGGCTGGCCCAGTCAGTGGAACATGTGACTCTTGATATCAGGTTTGTGAGTTCAAGCCCCACACTAGGTACAGAGGTTACTTAAAAACAAAATCTTGGGGTGCCTGGATGGCTCAGTTGGTTAAGCATCCAACTCTTGATCTCAGGGTTGTGAATTTAAGCCCCATGTTGAGCTCCACAGTGGGTGTGGAGCCTGCTTAAAAAAAAAAAAGAAATTCAACACCAGTCAGGAGTGAAAATTACATACAGCTGGAGAGAGAAGCAGTTGGAAAACTCTGGAGAGTTTTAAAGAGAGCCTTAAAGTTCATAGTGTTTTAGTTGGTCTTTTTCTTTCTGGGCATGAATTCTAAGTAAAGAATTGTGAATGACTTCTGAACAGAGATGCTTACACTTTGTTATTTATAATGGTAAAAATGTGAAAACAAACTAAATTATGGTATTGTCACAAAATGGAGTATCATTCAGCCATTAAAAGTGATGTTAAAACAATGTTAATAGGAAACCATTTCTACAGTAATTATGAAATTAAAAGGAGAAAACAAAAATTTTTAATTGTAATTTTTATTTTTGTTTAAAGATTTTATTTATTGGGAACCTGGGTGGCTCAGTGGTTGAGCCAATCTGCCTTTGGCTCAGATTGTGATCCTGGGGTCCTGGGATCAAGTCCTGCATCAGGCTTCCTGCATGGAGCTGGCCTCTCCCTCTGCCTGTGGCAGAGACATCTGTGTCTCTAATGAATGAATAAATAAAATCTTAAAAAATTAAATAAATATTTTATTTATCTATTTGGCAGAGAAAGAGAGAGAGAGAGAGAGAGAGCATAAGCAGGGGGAGCAGCAGAGGGAGAAGCAGACTGAGCAGGGACCCCGAAGTGAAGCTGGATCCTAGGACCCAGGGGTCACGACCTGAGCAGAAAGATGTTCAACCAAGCCACCCAGGAGCCCTGTTAACTGTAATTTTTTAAAAAGATTTTATTCATTTTCTTATGAAAGAGAGAGGCAGAGACATAGGCAGAGGGAGAAGCAGGCTCTTCACAGGGAGCCTGATGTGGGATTCAATCCCCAGACCCGAGGATCATGCCCTGAGCCAAAGGCAGATGCTCAACTCCTGAGCCACTCAGGAGTCCCTGTTAATTGCAATTTTTAGCAAAAAGACAAGCCCACTTCCCATGGTGGTTCAGGAACATTCCCCTCAAAAAAGATCTTCCTAAACTGCTGCATTGGTGATAAAACTGCTGGTGAGACTAGACAGGAACTTTGCACTGTTTGGCTAAAAGAAACATAATAGGAGGATCTAGGTCAGGGTTTCTAACTTTGGCATTATTGGCATTTGAGACTAGATAATTCACTCTAATGGAGAGCTGTCCTGTGTATTACAGAATGGAGAGCAGCATCTCTGGCCTCTGCCCACTAGATGCCAGTAGTAACCCCCCACACCTTGTGCTTTATCACCAAAAATGTGTCCAGACATGGCCAAAAATCCCCGTAGGGACATAATCGCCCCCATATGAGACCCCTGATCTAGGATCTAGGTGACAGGTTCTAGGCTGGCTTAGTCACTAACTCCTTGGTGACTTTAGGAAAGTCATTTCCCTTGGTCGCCCACTTGCCATAGCTTTCTCTGAAGTTTCTTCTAGCTTTGGCTTTTAAGAACTTGATAATTGGGGGATCCCTGGTTGGCTCAGTAGTTTAGCGCCTGCCTTTGGCCCAGGGCATGGTCCTGTAGTTCTGGGATCGAGTCCCAGGATCGAGCCCCATATCAGGCTCCCTGCATGGAGCCTGCTTCTCCCTCTGCCTATGTCTCTGCCTCTCTCTCTCTCTGTGTGTGTGTGTCTCTCATGAATAAATAAAATCTTAAAAAAAAAAAAAAAAAAGAAGTTGATAATTGTGCATGTTATAAAGCAGAGGGGGAGATGTAATTCTATTATTTTCAGATTCTGCCAGAAGTTAAAATTACTATTTTTGGGTGCCTGGGTGGCTCAGTTGGTTAAGTGTATGCCTTTGGCTCAGCTCATGATCCCATGGTCCTGGGATGGAGCCCTATGTCAGCCTCCCTGCTCAGCAGGGAGTCTGCTTCTCCCTCTCTCTCTCTGCTCCTCTCTCCCCTGCTCATGCTCTCTCAAATAAATAAATAAAACCCTTTTTTTTTTTAAGATTTTATTTATTTATTCATGAGATACACAGAGAGGCAGAGACATAGGCACAAGGAGAAAAAGGCTCCCTGCAGAAAGCCCGATGTGGTTCTCTATCTCAGAACCCCAGGATCGCAACCTGAGCCAAAGGCAGATGATCAACCATGGAGCCACTCAGGTACCCCTAAATAAATAAAATCTTTAAAAAAAATTCTTTTTTCTTTTTAATTTCTTATTTTCTACGAGGTCAACAAAGTTAAATGAATTATGCAGGACAATCCAAATGAATTTTGCTACAGGAAATGGAATTGGACTTATTTCCTTATTTAGGTAAATGAAATAACCTTTGATTACTTACCAGGATTCAGAACTTGTAGGCAATTTCGATTTCCTGACTGGTCAGCACCTCCAAACACCCAGATGGTATGAGGGGTGCAAGAGGGAACGAAGCTGGCATGCTCGTACCGGGGCAAAAGGCCCTCCGAGGTGGCTAAGTCCCACCGGTGTGTTCCTAGAAGACATTTCACTCAGTCCCCACACTGAACCTGCCAATTGCTTATATCGGTTGATAAATCTGGGGGCGGGTAGTGAGGAGAAAAGGGTCAAAGGTATAAGTGAACTACCAACAAATCACTTATAGGGAATATGGTCAAATTCTGAAAAAGTTCTATAATAGAACTTCAGGGGCTGTCTGCCTGGTCCATAAACCTTCCTTTAGGGAAACTATCCCCATTCTCTCAACCACTGGGGTAGAGATCCCAGGAGACCTGTTTGTACTATAACACCTTCACTTCATGGCCTCAGTGGATTGGGTCAAGGAGAGTCACTTGACCCAAAATGGGTCAATCAGATCCTCCCTCCAGAGAAGCTAGAATTCAAACAAAATTTCTGGATTTCTTCCATCATGTGTAGAGAAGTAGCTACAGCCAAGGTATGGAGAAGAGAAAAAGTAGCATCCACCTAAAGAAGCAGATCTCCCCAGAGAGAGTGAGGGAGAAAGTAGATGGTTTTTGACAGCTTTCCAATTCCTGCATCTACTCTCTCCTGAGACTAGGCTGTATTTCCTATGTTTGGATTCTTCCCTTTTTTTTTTTTTTTTTTTTGAGTTTAAGAGAGTTTCTGTTACCTGCAACTAAATGATTCCTGGCTAAACAAGTTCACAACTGCCAAGGGATGTAAGTTATTATCCCCATTTTACAGGACACTGAAGCCCAGATGGGTTAGAAGCCCAGATGGGTTAGACAGGTTGGCCAGAGTCACAAAGCTAGTAATGGGTCCCCTCAAAGATGTAAGTGAATAGACAGTGAGTTCCTTAATGGCTGGAAGAGATTTCATTTGTCTTTGATTTCCTAGCGCTGGGTGCAGAAATTTAAATGCCTATGTAGGAGGAAATGTGGCAAATTGGGGGATGAGAAGCCCACTGATTGGCGGCAGCTCTCCTGTTGCCATGTAGACCTATGATATCAGATCTCCCAAAATTATCAGGAGAAACCAAACCATTTTTCCATTTTTATATGTAGACCCTTGCACATTTTGTTGGTGAACAGCTTAGAATAAAATAATAACAGCATGTTACAGGGACCTAACAAAACATGCATGTGGGCCACTGGTTTTCTTCTGCCATTGTGTATAGCACAGAGTGGTCACCATTTGTTTGTTCTTCATTTATTCGTTAATTCATCCATCCATACAAATACTTAAAAAGCACACATTCTGGGGGCATCTGGGTGGCTCAGTCAGTTAAGCATCTGACTCTTGATTTCAGCTCAGGTCATGATCTCAGGGACAGGAGATTGAGCCCTTTGCAGGGCTCCATGCTCAAAGCACAGAGCCTGCTTAAAGATTCTCTCTCTTCCTCTCTCTCTGCCCCTTTCTTGTGCACTCACTCACTCTCTTTCTCTCTAAGGAAATTAATTAATTTTTTAAAAACATCTACTCTGTACCAGGCACTACTGTCGTGGCTGGGGATATAATGATGAATAATATAACTATATTCCCTGTTTCCAAGGCGCTTACATTCTTGTGGGGGAAGACAGACAAGAAACAATCACATGTGGTAAGATCTGTGAAGGGGGTGGGCAGCCCGGATGGCTCAGCAGTTTAGCGCCGCCTTCAGCCGAGGGCGTGATCCTGGAGACCCAGGATCGAGTCCCACATCTGGCTCCCTGCATGGAGCCTGCTTCTCCCTCTTCCTGTGTCTCTGCCTCTCTCTGTGTGTCTCTCATGAATAAATAAATAAAATCTTAAAAAAAAAAAAATCTGTGAAGGGGTATAAGAATGGGAAATTATAGAATACTATGGAAACATAGAGGGTGGTTATGACATTGTGATTTATATTAAGAAATATATATGTGAAAAAAAAAAAGGAAATATATATGTGGTCATTGTCAGTTCCAGGCCCAGAGCTCTTAAAAACCTTGGAATTTAAAAAAAAAAAAAAAAAAAAAAACAAAACCTTGGAATTTACCAAATTGTAAGACTGAAAAAAGTGTCTTATGAAACAAGCCCCTGTCAACCACACCTGGGTTTACGTTTATGAGGTGACTTCTGGAAAGCCCTAAGGATGGGGGCTGGTTGCTAGGAGAACCAACCATATGATTAGAGGGTTGGAACTTTCAGTCCCAGCCTCCCACCCCCACCTCTGGGAAAGGCAGAGGGGCTAGAGGTTGAATCAGTCACCAATGGCCAGTAATTTAATCAATCATGCCTGTGTAAAAAAGCCTCCAGAAAAACCCAGAAGGGGTTTGGAGAGCATCCAGGTTGGTAAACACATGGAGGTGCTAGGAGGATGGTGCACCTGCAGAGGGTATGGAAGCTCTGTACCCTTCTCCCATACCTTGCCTTATGCATCTCTTCTATCTGGCTGTTCCTGAGTTGTATCTTTATAATAAACCAATGATCTAGTAAGTAAACTATTTCCCTAAGTTCTGTGAGCCACTCTAGCAAATTAATGGAACCCAAGGAGGGGATCATGGGTATCTCTGATTTATAGTTGGTAGGTCAGAAGCACACACAATGACCTGAACTTCCGGTTAGTGTCTAGAGTGGGAGAGGGGTGGGAGAGTCCTACGGAACTGAGTCCTTAACTGGTGGGATCTGATGCTAAGTCCAGGTGGATCTTGTCAGAACTGAATGGAGTTGTAGGATACTCAGCAGGTGTTACAGAATTGCTTGGTGCAGGAAAAGACACTCAGACATTTGGTGGCCAGAAATGAAGTATTAAGACTAGAGTTGAGAGGAGACGTACAAGTAGAGAAGGAAAACAATGGTTTCTCCTTTCCAATTGTAGGCCTAAACTAGTCCAGAAGTATCAGGGAAAGCTTCCTGATGGAAGGGACAGTTAATCTGGGATCTGAAAGGTGAATAGTCAGGTGATAAGGAAAGAGAAGAGCCCTCTAAGCACAGGGAACAACATGCGCAAAAGCTTGGAGACTGGGTTTGAGACATGTTCAAGGAACTGAAGGTTACTTAGTGTAGCAAAGAAATGGGAGAGCCAAGAGATGAGTGGGAAAAGGCTTGAAACGTGGGAGTGACATGGTCAGATTTAGACAATACTGTCCAGCTGGGTATAGAAAATGCACCATACAGGGGTAAACTTGGCAGCAGGGAGACCAGAGAAGATACTGTTGTAATGTCTAGTTGAGAAGTACTAATGCTTGGACTACAGTAGTAGCAGGGGAAATGGACAGATACGGATGGAGATAGAGACATTTAGGACTTGGTGATTAATTGGATATGTGGATGGAAGAGGAAGTGGAACCATCAACGTCTCCCAGAATAATATTTGATGAAGGAATGGTTGGATGTCCAGAGCTCTAAACAGACTTTGTTGCCCTTAAAAAGAAGGTATTGGATGGGTAGATGTATTCCAAAGGTCTGCTGAAATGTTAGGGACTTCTCAGTGATGTTCATTTTCTTAGACAAAAGCCCTGTGATCTCGTCTGAACTGGTGTTCTTACAAATGTTCTGGTCATGGGCAATAGCACAAGCTCTGCTCCCTGGTGATAGGGCACATGCTCCACAGCTGCTGGTCTTACCCAGATCCATGGTGTACACATCTGAGAAGCTCCTGTTTGGATCTGCTCCCCCAACAATGAAGACCTTTCCTCTCTTGGCATCACCAACTGGGGGTAAATATGAACAGCTGTGGCCAACCCGAGCACAGGGGCTGTCTCCAGAGGGGGTCAAGGTGTACCTGCCAAAGGGAGGATGCATTCAGTAGATCTGAGTGGAGAATAAATGCAGCAGTGTGTTCTCTCCACTCCTCATGAATTATTCACTAGACCGAGGGCTCTTGTATAAACACACACACACACACACACAAAACACACACACTTTCAGTTATATCCAGCAAAGTGGTATTCCCATGATTAATAATAGTATCCTCCATTTGCATAAAACCTTTCACTTTTCAATTTTGTCACTACTTCGTCTCATGTTAACCTAGTGGGAATGCTGCACTGGACTAGTAATTGTCCCTATTGGGTAGATGGGGAAACTGACACCCAGAAAAGTATGGTGGTGTGTCCTGGCATGAGACAGTAGCCATGAGCATGGTTTGTGAATTCAGGCAGACCTGGTTCAAGCCCCAATTCAGGTGCTTTTGAGATGTGTGATCCTTTGGAAGTCATTTCATCCTTTTAAGCCTTCCTTAGTTTCCTCATTTATAAAATGAGGATGGCACTAGTTCTTATCTGGGAAGGGTAAGATGAGGTCTTGTAACAGGGCAGGGAAGGGCTCAATAAATGGTGGCTAGAGCTTCAGGTACACTCACATAGGAACCTATAGCCCCAATGCTCCTGCCACTAGCCTGTGATGCATCGTCAAGTAATATTCTCCAGAATTTATTGATGTAAAGAGTTTTCCCAGATTATTCATAAAGCTTAACTTGATGGAATCCAGAGTTAGGACTAAAAAAATCAAATATAGGATCCATCCATCCCATTCTCTAAAATTATTCTTTTTTTTTTTTAAGATGTTTCTATTCTTATACTTGACAGAGTATGCAAAAGCAGGGGTGGCCAACAGGCAGAAAGCAGGGGAGAAGCAGCCCCCCCCCCCCCAGAACAGAGAACAGGCGGCTAGATCCTAGGACCCTGAGATCATGACTTGAGCCCAAGGCAGACACCTAACCAACTAGGCCACCCAGGTGCCCCTCTAAAGTTACTCTAAAAGCTGGCTATAAAAACAGACTTAAAACTTCCTGGTTGGAAAAGAAAATTCTGTAGCTATTTTTCAGGCCCTGTCTCATTAGATCTCTCTGGCATTTGGTAGTCCTGATCCCTTCTCATACCTTTCTTCTTACCTGGTTCCCCACATCCCTTCCTTTTGGTTCTCTACACACCTTTCTGGCTGCTCTTTTGTTTTCTTGTTCTGATTCCTTTCCCACCAGCTGTCTCCCAAGCCTTGGTACCCTTGGATTCTCTTCTCTTCTTGTGTACATCTACTTAGTCTATCAAGTTCATCTGCAGTGATGGTTTCAGTTACCACCCACCTATATATTCATCAGTGATTTCCAAGTCTCTATTTCTTTTCCAGATCTTTCTTCTAATAACCAGATTCGCACATCCTATTATCACCTGAATGATCACTAACAATATACCATGCCTGCTGCTAACTTCATTACAGTCCAGGTTTCCCTTAATCTGCACAAAACCCCTTTGAGGACAGTACTGTTATCATCATCTGCTTTTTACAACTGAAGTCCCAAGACTTAGAGAAATTAAATAACTTACCCAAGAGCACACAGCCACCTAGATACATGGTGAATAAGAGGAAAAGATCCTGCCTTCAGAGCCCTTACAGACTAGTGGGGAAGAGAAACATTAAATGTATAATTTCACATATATCCATTTTATTTTCATTGTGTGATAAAGAAGTACAGGGCATATGTAGTATATGAACATATCATAAGAGGACCTTACCCTATATAAGGAGGGGTAGGAGAAGGAGGTGATCAGAGAAGGCTTCCTGAAGAAGCACCATTTGAACAGATCTCTGAAGTATGAGTAGAAGTTAGCTAGGCAAAGAGAGGGATGAAAAATGGAGGGAAAGATCAACCCAGGTAAGGATTAGCACACAGAGCACCAGAGTGGGCGGTGCAAAGGCTATTAAGGAAGAGAAAGAGAACAAAGGATGATTTAGGCTACTTGAGGTTGGAAAGACAGGTAAGGACAGATCATAGAAGGTCCAGGGGGCCATTTTAAGGCCTCCGTTTTTTATCTTAATATCAAAGAGGCATAAGGGGTGCCTGGATGGCTCAGTTGGTTAAGCGTCTGCCTTCAACTCAGGTCATGATCTCCGGGTCCTGGGATTGAGCCCCATGTCAAGCCCCAAGTGGGGCTCTCTGCTCAGCAGGGAGTTAGTCTCCCTCTCCCTTTGCTCCTCCACTGTCCCTTGCTGGTGGTGTACTTGCACTCTCTTTCTCAAACGAATAAATAAAATCTTAAAAAAAAAAAAAAAATGTCAGGCACAAAAGGGTTTTAAACCAGAAAATGCCAGGATCAGATTTAGGTTGGCTAGAGAGCAAGAGTGGAGGCAGGGAAGCCAAACAGGAAGACTTCCTCCAAGGGCCTACAGAAGTATTGACTCCTCCCTACAGCCTTCTGTGAGCTCTGCTTCAGTACTGACTACATTTCCTCACCATCACCTGCTGAGTGCAGCCCCCACTATGCTGAGACTTTTCACCTTTGTACCTTTAGCACCTATACAGCAGATGCCCCTGAGAGGCCAGTGTTAGTTGAATAAAACGTTGGTTGAACAAGCAGCTGAGAAGGAATAAGGCCGGTTTAATCCAAATCCACTTCCTTGGAAATCTTAAAAGTGAGTCACAGCTTGAGGGAAAACACAGTGTTGGACCTGAGGATGCCAGATGGCCAGTGCCTTACTCTTCCTAGTAAATGGATTTTAATAAAATCAACATCTGCTCTGTGATGATTATTGCCCCACTACCTTTCCTCTGAATACTTTTTCAGTTTGAGTCTAATTACCAGCAACTACAGTTTCATCTCTACCCTTTTTCATAGATGATCAAATATGTTAGTAAACTACTTAAAATGAAACAAAAACTCATGTTCTTCTCTATCTGAATCCTTCCTTACAGACCATGTTGCTTTCCTGGGCTTGTCTCCAGGCTCCAAGACTGGCAGCAGTTTCATGGTGTCCTATGCATAAGAAAGAAAGGCACTTTTTAGGCATTTACATTATCTCCCACCTAAAACACAGGAAACATCAGGTCACTTCCTTCCTTAAAAACTTTCTTTTAAAAGAAAAAAAAAATTTCCTTTTGAGGGCGCCTGGGTGGCTCAGAGGTTGAGCATCTGCCTTCTGTTCAGGTCGTGATCCTGGGATCCAATCCCACATCAGGCTCCCTGCAGGGAGCCTGCTTCTCCCTCTGCCTATGTCTTTGTCTCTCTCTGTCTCACATGAATAAATTAATAAAATCTTGGGATGCATGGGTGGCTCAACGTTTGAGTGTCTGCCTTAGGCTCAGGGCATAATCCCAGAGTCCCAGGACCAAATCCCACATCGGGCTTCCGGCATGGAACCTGCTTCTCCCTCTGCCTGTGTCTCTGCCATTCTCTCTCTGTGTGTCTCTCATGAATAAATAAATAAAATCTTAAAAAAAAACAAACAATAAAATCTTTTAAAAAAAATTTTCCTTTTGATGTGCCAGTTCCTAGGGTCTGATTAATTTGAATAAGCATTACCAACCCTTTGCTATAAACTTATATTTGGGAGGCAAATGTTACACATCTTTATTAACACAATTATAGAAGCTTTTTTTTTTTAAGATTTTATTTATTTATTCATGAGAATACACAGAGAGGAGAGAGAGGCAGAGACACAGGCAGAGGGAGAAGCAGGCTCCATGCAGGGAGCCTGACGTGGGACTCCATCCCGGGTCTCCAGGATCACGCCAGGGGCTGAAGGCGGCCCTAAACCGCTGAGCCACCCAGGCTGCTTTATAGAAGCTTTTTGGCTAACGTTTTGTGTCTGTGATTTTCTGTGGAAAAGGGGCATATATCAAAAAAATTTTCAGGGGTCATATAATGTTCACTCTCATCAAAATGTAAAATATTTTATGTTTTGGGGCACCTGGGTGGCTCAGTGGTTGAGCGTCTGCCTTCAGCTCAGGGCATGATCCCAGGGTCCTGGCATCAAATCCAGCATCAGGCTCCCCACAGGGAGCCTGCTTCTCCCTCTGCCTATGTCTCTGCCCCTCTCTGTGTCTCTCAATAATAAATAAATAAAATCTTAAAAAAAAAAAAAAAGCATTCTGGATTCAACCTTCTTCTCAGGAACTCAACTCCACCCTTTCTTGCCATAGTGAGCTATTCTTACTATATTTGTTGTTCCTAACGGGGCAGGCCCTTTCATATCTTGCATCTTGTGCTATTTCCCCTATGAAAATACCCCTTCCATTCTTGTCAACTGGGAGACTCCCAGTCGACCTCCAAAGCCCAGTTCAAATGTACTCCCCCCTTCTCAGCATAACCTTGCCTGATTTGTTCCTTTCCATTGACATCCTCAAGTTACTTCCTTCTCCTTCTGAAGGCTATCGATCAAGCCCTCATCACTGCGGGGATCATCTTGAATGTAATTATCTATTTAAAAGTCTTTAGATCAGATTCTAGACTAAATTCCAACAGAGCTAGGATTCTCAGATTCATTCAGACAACCTACCAGTGGGCTTGGCTCGGAGTAAAGCTGAGGAATGAGTGAATGAAGAAAGAAATGGATGAGATTCCTGGGAGATGATTGAATAAATCCAACCTTTGGCCTAAGCCACTGACCGCGGTCACCAAAGCCCAGCGGGGTAACTTCGCACGGCGGGGACTTCGTCCAGCTACCCCTGGCCAGTCCCATCCCCCAGGCCCATCCCCGCGTGGCAGCCACAGAGGAAAGGAGTCAGGGTCGGGAGGGAGCAGGCTGGCTCCTTTTCGTCAACATGGCCGGGACAGAGTCCGCGTACGCCCTCCCCAGTGCTCTCCACCTGGCTCGGGCCCACTATCCTAAAGGATGCGACGGCCCCTGCCCGGGAAAGCTGGAGACCCACCGCCCGGAAAACCCCAGACCCGGGGCGCGTTACCTGCGGCAGCTCCGGACGGTCCCGGGCGGTGGCTCCACCCCTGCCGTAGGCGGGGCTCGGGCCTTCGCACCGCCCACCCCGACCCGGAAGGGCGCGGCGGCCAACCGCTCTCCAGCTCCGGCTTCCCGGGCGCGCCCTTGGGAGGGGACGCGGGGGGCTCCTCCCCGGCCGGAGCGGCGGCCGGGCTGCGCGTGTGTCGGGAACCGCGGAGGCCGTCAGTCCCTGGGGCCGGTCCTCGCCCGGAGCCAACAAGCCACTTGGGGCTACTTGGGAGACGATTTACAAGCGAGGTGCCGGGGGTTGGGCGTCCACTTGGAAGACCCAAATTCCTTCGGCAGCAGCATTAGGGGTATTTTCAGTTCCAGCGGCTGTTGGAAATGGTTTTTGAAAGGGAGAATTAAAGATGCTTTCCCGGGTGTGAAATCACCCTGCGCGGCCTTTAGGCCATTTCAGCCTTTGGCGCCTTAGTTGACTCATTCCGTAATTAGCGTTTGTTGTTACTAAGGCAGACACTATGCTGAACCAAACCTGACCCCTGGCGTCCTGGAGTTTACAGTGTAACTTAGATTAAACAGAAAAACAAATAACTAAGTACATGTGCAAAAAGTGCAAGGAATAAAAAGTTCATCAAAGAGAGTATTCTTGGAAAAGTTAACTTTTCTCTGGCCCTCAGTGTCACTCATCTGTAAAATGGAGCCAATAAGATGCTAATAAGAGTTCTGTCACAAGGTAATGGTGGGGAATACATGAGCTAATGAATATAAAGTGCTCAGTACTCAGTGGCTGGCACAGAGTTGTCTCCTGTAAAGTGCAATGCTACTCCTAGTTATAAATGAAGTTTAGACAGCAGACCTAAATTAGACTGCTCATTGGCATTACCTCTGGTCTCCAGCTCTCCTGAAAATAGAGAGCTGGTTCACCTATGTCTATGTTCTAGAGAACTTAACAATTATTTAGGAAGACTAGGCCAGTTGTTCTGTCCTAGGAAATAGAAGAAAACGCTAAGGAAAGGGACCACAGGAGCTCCTCAAGCATAGAGCATGGTACCCTAGTAGGAACCAGACAGGCCTGGGTTCAAATCCAGTCTCCAGCACTAACCATGTAACCCTGACATTTGGCAAGTTCGTTAATTTCTCCAAGTTGTAGTTTTTTCATCTCTAGAATGAGATAGTAATACCTTGAATACCAATTCTTGAAATTAAAACAGGAATTTATTAACAAAACAGAATTTGAGGTCTGCAGCTTTCCTCACTGTTCAAATATGCTGTTTCAAACACCCAGAGTCTGTGAGCTTCCATATAAATGGAAAGAATCTCAACTGCTGTCTGCCACAGAGGAGTTTAGGAGTATTCAGTAATTTTGCTCTCCTTCAGGAAAGAAAACTAAGGCCATGTTGGCCCTGCCATATATGTCCATGTACATCTAGATGGAGATTTCTGCTCAGAGTTGCAGCATGCTCTGATGGAGTCTGTGTCTTTTGGCTTAGCTCCATTTTAAGATGTCAAACTGGTATTGCATATCAACAAGAAAAACTGGAAGAGTTTTGTGGGCAAAATGGCTACAGTTTTTTTGTGGGACCTATGCTTTACACTAGAAATCACATTTCAGAAAAGGCTGGAAATAACTTTTGAAATCTATTTTTAAAATGGAAATAGAGGGGGCAGTCCCGGTGGCTAAGCAGTTTAGCACCGCCTTCAGCCCAGGGACGGATCCTGGAGACTTGGGATCGAGTCCCGCCTCGGGCTCCCTGCGTGGAACCTGCTTCTCCCCCTCTGCCTCTCTCTCTGTGTATCTCTCATGAATAAATACATAAAATCTTAAAAAAAAAAAAAAAGAAAAGAAATGGAGAGGGTGCCAGCATGGCTCAGTCTATTAAGCATCTGCTTTTGGCTCAGGGTCCTGGGATCGAGGCCCATTTTGGGCTCCCTGCTCATTAGGGAGCTTGCTTCTCCCTCTCCTCCCAGCTCATGCTCTCTCTCACTATCTCTATTGCTATTTCTCTCTCAAATGAATAAAATCTTTATTTAAAAAAATGGAAATGGAGGCCCAGAGAACTTACAATGATTAGCCTGCATAAATGGCAGAACTAGGAGCCTTGATTTCCTCCTTTGCCAAGGAAAACTAAGCACACATTCCAGTCAGCTAGTTCTGTACACCGTTTCCAAAATAAATGACCAATGTGTCTATCACTTCTTCTAGAGGTCACCCAACACTCTAAACGATGCTTCCCTCATATCTCTCCGATATGTATGTAAAGAGTGAGGTTCACTGAATGAAGTGGGGCTTTGGGAGGGAGCTTACCAGATGGTTTGGTAATGTGAGGAATGCCACCTGTTTTCACTGGAAGGGGATACTCTCCACTTTCACTGACTTAAAATCAGCAGTGATGCTGATCACTTTCAAGCATGTTCTAATTTGTAAAGAACAATCATGTCCATTTCCTTACTTGCCTTCCTCCCGCCTCTGAGAAGGTATCTTGAGTGGGATGAATTCCCAGTTACTGATGTTCAGACCTGAAAAGTGAATTGCCAGCTTTCTAATTTTAAAGGGTTGAAAACAACAGCATCTTTTCCTCATTTGGAATTTTTTCTCTAAAAAATCCTGAGCATATCATCTTTTTACTTTTTCCCCCTAAAATCTTAAATGTTACCCCTTTATTTTTTTATTTTTTATTTTTTAAAGATTTTATTTATTCACGATAGACAGAGAGAGAGAGAGAGAGAGAGAAAGAGGTGCAGAGACACAGGCAGAGGGAGAAGCAGGCTCCATGCCAGGAGCCTGACATGGGACTTGACCCCAGGATTGTGCCCTGGGTCAAAGTCAAAGGCAGGTGCCAAACCGCTGAGCCACCCAGAGATCCCCATGTTACCCCTTTAGAAAGGCCTTTCCTGCACATTCAATACTAAGAGCTGACACTCAAATTGCACTCATTCTGTACATGATAGTGTTTTGAAGTCCTTTCTATATACTAACTCTATTAAATCTTAGGACAAGCGTTTAAGGTAAGTAATATTCTTATTTCCACGCAATATGATGACAATTATTATTTCCATATAGAAGCCGAGAAAACTAGAGCACAAAAAGGATAAATAACTTTGGGGACTCCTGGGTGGCTCGGTAGTTGAGCATCTGCCTTCAGCTCAGGGCATGATCCTGGAGTCCCAGGATCAAGTCCCATGTCGTGCTCCCTGCATGGAGCCTGCTTCTCTCTCTACCTGTGTCTCTGCCTTTCTCTGTGTCTCTCATGAATAAATACATAATTTTTTTAAAAAAAGGGATAAATAACTTTGCCAAAGTCACACTATGAGTAATAGAGCCTGGACTTGAACTCTAGTCTTCTGGTGCTAGAGTCTGCACACTTTACCTCTGCTATATTGCCAACCTAAAGTAGGCTTCTCCCATTCCATTTTTCTTGCAGTACCCCTTCTTTTCCTTGTTAGTACTATCACACTTTATAATTAGGATTTACTCATTTATATGTATACTGTTTGTCAGACTGTATACTCCATGAGGGCAAGGATCATATGTGTCTCATTCACATTGTAAGTGCTCTATAAGTATTTGTTGAATAAATGAAGAAATGTATGCTTGTGGGCATCATTCATTCTGCAACAAACTTTTAAAAATTAATTTTAGGAGTGCCTGGCTGGTTCAGTCAATAGAGCATGTGACTCTTGATCTTGGGGTTGTGGGTTCAAGCCCCATGTTGAGTGTAGAGATCACTTACAAATGAAAACTTTAAACAAAATTAAAAAAAATAATTTTGGGGTGCCTGAATGGCTCAGTTGATTGGGAATCTGACTCTTGATTTTGTCTACAGTTGTGATCTCGTAGTGAGAGTGAGCCCCAAGTCAGTATTGGTGCTCAGTGGGGAGTCTACTTGAGTTCCTTTCTTTCCCTCTCCCTCTGCCCCTCCTCCTGATCCTTCCCTCCCTCCTTCCCTCCCTCTCAAATAAATGGATCTAATTTTACTTTGAAACAGTTTCACAATTACAAAACAGTTCAAGAGTAATACATAGAACTCATAGACCGGAGTAAACTTTAGTCATATGTCCCCCAAATTCAGTTTTTATTTTATTAAAGGTTTTATATTTTATATTTTATTTTCACTTGTTAGCATTTAATGAACCTCCCCCTATGTGGCTTCAAGCTACTAGAACGCAGGCGCCCCCCACATCCTTTACCTTCTCCTCAGCTCTTCTTTTTTTTTTTTTTTCCTCAGCTCTTCTACTGAAGAATTTGGCCTTCACGATGACAGGCTGTTTTGGGAGCTTTCCCTTTCCCAAAACTTTGTAGTAGCCCGATCACACCACATCGATAATAGGAGCAGCTCCAGTCTTGTTTTTGGCAGCATTTACCCATGTCTGCTCACTGACTAAGGTCCACAGTTTATCAAGGTTGACAGTTGGGCAGAAGCTCTGGTTCCTCTTTAAGTGGTAATGTCTCTTACCGACTTTTCCAAAGTAACCTGGGTGATATTTGTTGAAGTTTATCCTGTGATGATGCATGCCACCAGCATTACCCCGGTCTCCTGGGTGCTTCCGGTGTTTGCCGATTCGGCGGTGGCCATGGCTCACGTGGCCCCGAAGTTTCCGGGTCTTCCTCAGTCTGGAAGGCATGTTGGCGGCCCACAGGAAAAAGGCTATTTTTTTTTTTATTTTTAAAGATTTTATCTTTTAGTAATCTCCACATCCAATATTGGGCTCAAACTCACAACCCTGAGATCAAGAGTCACATGCTCCACTGACTGGTGCCAGCCAGGTACCCCCAAAATACACTTTAGAGCAAGAGGATCTGGTCCAGGTTCTCTTGAACAACAAATATTATTGAGCACCTGCTACTATTGGATTATAGAAGTCTCCTAACTGATCTCTCATCTGCAACCATTGCCTAATACAGTCTCATACGGCAGCCAGAGTGATCTTTTTAAAATGAGTTACATATATTACTCCTCTGCTCAAAACCCTGCAATAGCTTCCTATTAGATTAAAAGTAAAATTTCATGTCCTTTCCTCTTATTCAACCACACTAATCTTGTCATTTCCAAAATTCCATCTAGAGGATGTGAGGGCGATCTGGCTGTGACATCTGTCACCCCATTGATCGCCAGGGTTGATTCAGCTGATCTGGCTGGCTAGGCGGGTGTCCCCTTCCTCCCTCACCGCTCCATGTGTGTCCCTCCCGAGAAGCTGCGCGCTCGGTCGAAGAGGACGACCATCCCTGATAGAGGAGGATTGTTCTTCGGTCAAGGGTATACCAGTAGCTGTGCTCCCCTGCGAGAATCTCCCAAGAAAATTCCATCTAGATATGCCTCCATATGTAATTGCCCTCAAGCATCTGAATGGCTAACTCCTCTACGTCTCTGTTGGTTCTTAGAAATGCATCACCCCATCTCCCTTACACCGCTGCTATTTTCCTTCTCTCTAGCACTTATCATTTCCTAATAAATAGTTATTTATTATGTTCTGCTCCTCTTCTAGAATGTAGTTACCAATTGAGGATAGGGATCTTTGTCTATTTTGCTTGCTAAATATCCTAAATGCCTACAACTGTACCTGGCATATAATTGGTGTTCAAGAAATAGCTGTTAAATGAAGTTTAAGTTACACTATGTGCCAGGTCCTGGGTTTTTTGCACTAAGGGTAGAACAAAAGACTCCCTGTCCTCATGAGACTCACACTGAAGCATGCTTAAACCAGGTAGACCAGTCTCTACTCCCCTACCTAGCTCCTGTGAGTTTTGGGGCAAGTTGCTTAACCTTTCTGAACCTTGCTTTCTTATCAACTGTTATGAGGATTAAACGGAAAAAACCCAGCATTTATATGGCATTTAGCATAAGAAATCCTTAATCATTGTTTCCCTTCCCTTCCATGCTGAAAGACTGGTACCTGATGTCTCTGCCACAAGCATAGGCAAGGTTTTCACAAGGACTTGAAAAGATGCAAACGGGTTAACTATGGCCAGGCTTACCAATTGTTAAATGAAGATGTTCTGGTGAGAGAATGCTTAAAAGGGTCGAAGTGAGAAACCAAGGAATGGCTTCGGTCACCTACTTTGTCTTTTTGCATCGGGAAAGGTTCGCTGGGCCCACAGAAGTGAAAGTCTAAACGAAGGGGGGAGAGAAAAAGTGGGGTAGCTGGCCGCTACTGAAAACTACAAATCCCAGTACTCCCCGCGGCAGAAAACTACGGGTCCCCGCAGGTTTCACTGTACGGACCAGGGATGTCTCTAGGGACCTGCAGCCGGGGTTCAGCGGGAGAGAGCGTGGGGCAAGGAGAAGCAGCGGGGAGAAGCGGGTCAAATTTTACGCCGCTGCGCAGACGCCTCTCACGGACCGGACGTGACGTAAGAAGAGTTCCGGCTTCGGCCTCCGCCGCTGCCTCCGCCGCTACTAAAGCCTCAGCCGCTGCCGCTGCCGCCGTCGGGGCTTGTTATTTCTAAAATGGCGCCCCTAGACTTGGACAAGTATGTGGAGATAGCGCGGTTGTGCAAGTACCTACCGGAGAACGACCTGAAGGTGAGCCCGGCCGGGGCGGGAGCGCTGCTTGCGGGGCTCGCCCCTTCCGGCAGTGGGGCGCCCGCCGGCCAGCCCTTCCTCTCTCCGCGGGACCCCCGCCGGCATCCCGTCGCGGTGGTCGGCCTAACGGGGGGCCAAGTGACCGGATCCGACCGGGCGTCACGCGGAGAGCGGGGGAGCCCGAGTCCCCCGAATGCTGTCCTGGTTCCCTCGGTGGGGATCCCCAGGGGTGCGCGGCCTCTGCCCAAGGGTTGCGCCTCCTGGCCTTCGGGCTACCCCAGGGCTCTGAGCCCTGACAGCTTTGCTAGGAGGACTTCTCTCCCCTCACCCTGACGCCGGTTTCTCGGAGCCCGACCGAGCCCTCACGGACAGTACTGTCGGAATGGGGTCAGCCCCCAGAGGTGGTGACAGGAGCGCGGGGGGGCGGGCGCCTGACAGGAGATACCGGCCCCGGTGTGTTTAGGTCCCTGCGGAAGGGGAAGACGGTGGTGGGCCAGAGCTGTCTGGTAGTGATGTCAGAGAACGTCGGGTCGTCCCTCTTTCCGTACCCCTTGTCCCAATTGCTTGTTAGGAGTGTTGCTTTACTTAGGTTAATTCAGATGTGAACCGGTTTTCCTGTCCGTTGTTGATCCAATTTCAGTGGAAAAAGTAGTGGGCCCTCAATACTTTTCTGCCCCTTAGGTTGTTTGCTCATAATCTCTTATTAACCGAAGGTTTCCTTTTCTTCGTTTCCCAAAGGAGATGACGAGTTGTTCTTTGCTACTGCCTAGGCCAAGTTACAGTAAATGCATGTGTGAGTAAAGGAATGAATGTAAGAGAAAGGGAACGTGTATACTCCTTTTCTGAGAAGTGTTTGTATGCACAGTGCTTAGGTGTCTGACAGTGTTCAGAGGTTAGTGCTAGTGCCTGTTTCACTTTTTCAGTTAACTTTGATTTACTCTGGGTTAAGTGGGTAAACTGTTGGTAGTTTTGAGTTCTTTTTTTCCCCCCTTTCATCTGTGGATTTAAAGCGATTTATCTTTGCAGATTGTTTCAAGGAAGAGATTTATTTTGTTCTGTTCACACAGAGGTTGATATTTAACATCAGTCAACAGGTATGCAAAATGTTTAAGGTCACATCAGCTCTCATGGATGTAACTTAATTGTACTTACATGTTAATTATAGGTGCTACGTGATAGGGGAGTCATTCTTGTGCATTTCTCCCTTTTTAATACGATACTTTGATTAAAATAAGGACAAAGCCAGTACTAGCAACGTAGTTTTTATTTATGCTCATCTGAGTCCACATTAGTTTTGTGGCTTCCTTCCGTTCTATGCTTTTTTGAGGAGATGAGGATATAACCAACACTGGGACCTAATTCATGGAAAACTAACCACATGTCCTTTGGTAGCATTGTTAATTCCATGTATCAAATTGATTTTCTTGTATCAGTGATTTGATGTGGAATTTTCTGTTTTTTAGTACATGTAAAGCTGTTTTTAGGCTTTGTGTTTTTAATGAATAAAATGTTGATTATTATAGTATGTCTTGATATTAACTTGAGATTGGCTATTGAAATGATTTGGAAGATAATTAGTTGGATTTTCTTTAGATCTCTTAGCTTGATAAACTTTGAATTTCCTTCCCACCTTAAGGAAATATAGTTATTAAACCATTTCATTTCCCTTTGCAACACTATTGGACTGTACTTATGTATTTCTGTTTCTTAATAACTCCCCACCCCCCATCTTCTGGACAATTAATGGGAAAAAAGGATTCTGAATTTTTCTCTGTAAGTGAAGGCTCTTCTTCTTTGTCTTGGAAATGGTTTTATCAGATTAATTTAGTTGTGCTGTTCATGTCTGGTATATTTTTAAACAAATTTAATTTTATTTCTACTTCTTGGCATGAAAAAGAAACTAAAATTAGGTAAGCCAATAAAGTATTCCAGGAGCACCTTTTCTGAGGCTTTAGAGCCAAAATAAAAGATTCTGTCAGAGGAAGAAAAATAATTGGGTTACTTAATGGTCATGATGGAAAAGATTTGTTCTGGTAGAAAAGAATACAGCAATTTGCCTGTGTTTTTAATTTGACTAAAAATTGAAGGTACTAAATAAAATAATAAGTACATTGGGTGTTTTATATTTAATTACAGTTTCTCTATATCTAGATTGGAAGTGGTCGAATCATTAGTACATCATTGAATCTGCATAACTTTTGTTGGAATAAAGTTGAAATACATGAAAGTGAATAGGCGAAAGCATAACCTTCCTTAAAAAAAAAAAAAAGTGCTCAGGGATGCCTGAGTGGCTCAGTGGTTGAGTGTCTGCCTTCAGCCTAGGGTGTGATCCTGGAGTCCCAGGATCGAGTCCCACATCGGGTTCCCTTCGTGGAGCCTGCTTCTCCTCCCTCTGCCTATGTCTCTGCCTCTCTCTGTGTCTCTCGTGAATAAATAAATAAAATCTAAAAAAAAAAAAAAAAAAAAAAGCTCAGGTGGTTCTCATCCACAATAAAGATTTCAGAGAGGATCTTGGGAGATGGAAATTTCGTATCTGGTCAGGTGATAAAAAGCAGGTTTACTGAATTCTTAAGAATTTCGGTGGGGAAAGGGTTCTGTAACTTCGGGGTAGTTTGATCTCTTGGACAGTTATTTTTTTAAGCTTTTTTTTTTTTTTTTAAGATTTTATTTATTTATTTGACAGAGAACATGCACAAGCAGAGAGAACAGCAGCCAGAGGGAGAGAAGCAGGTTCCATGGTCAGCATGGAACCTGGGATCATGACTTGAGCTGAAGGCAGACACTTAACTGTCTGAGCCAAGCAGGTGCCCCTCTTAGTTTAAAGATGACGTGTAAAGAAGTTACACAAGGAATTTTGTAATTCCATAATAACCACTTTTATGAATTAATAGTTAATGTAATCTTTTTTGAACTCATGTTTATGTTTTGTCTGAGCCATCTCTGAATTCTTCATATAAGGCTACTTGCTCAAAAAAAAAAAAGAAAGAAAAAGGTACTTGCTCAATAAAGTTTTATCTTTGCTTGAAATGCTTCCATAAAGCTTCAAAAAACTCTCCTTTGCTTTTTTTTTTTTTTAAAGTATTTATTTATTTGA
This sequence comes from Vulpes lagopus, assembly GCF_018345385.1. NCBI lineage: Eukaryota > Metazoa > Chordata > Mammalia > Carnivora > Canidae > Vulpes > Vulpes lagopus. The sequence goes on along the minus strand of NC_054835.1, from coordinate 3,346,865 downwards.
GAGAGAAATCTAGAGAGAACATGAGTAGAGGAGTAGAGGAGAGGGAGCTGAGCAGGGAGCTTGATGCAGGCTTGATCCTAGGACCCCAGCATCACGATCTGAGCTGAAGGCAGATGCTTAACTGACTAAGCAACCCAGGCATCCCTCTTCTTTGCTTTTTTCTGAGATTTAGTGAATAACTTTTTGTACCTCTTCATTACAGACACTTACCTGATTTTATAGATTCTCATCATATATGGTAGTCTTTATCTTTCCAGACTTGCAATCTGTTAGTCTGCTCACTCACCTTAGTGGTTGTTTCATTGATCAGTCTATTTACTTGAGTTGTTTGTTTTTTTGTTGTATCTTTTTCAGGTACTACAAGGAAAATTGAACACAGTGTGGCAGTTGGGGATATACTAAGGCTTTATATAGGGCTAGAAGAGTGTTGTCAGTGTTTTCAAGACCCTTTCTGATCATTTCAGGCATTTGTTTTGTCATTATCACATTCCCCTATGTTTTACGAAAATGGTCTACAACAGTGCCGTCTGGTAGAAGTAAAATGCTCAGAAACATGAAACTCGAATGGTCACATTTTTAAAAAATAGAAAGGAATAGTTGAAATTAATTTTTTTTTGAAATTAAATTTTTAAAAAAGATTTTATTTATTTATTCATGAGAGAGAAAGACAGAGAGAGAGAGAGAGAGAGAGAGAGAGAAGCAGGCTCCCCGCACAGAGCCCGACGTGGGACTCGATCCCTGGACAGGGATCATACCCTGAACCCTGAGCCAAAGGCAGATGCTCAACCGCTGAGCCACCCAGGCGTTCCTGAAATTAATTTTAGTAATATTTAACCCAATTACAACGTGTAATCAATATAAAATTATTAATGTAATATTTGGCCTTTTTTTTTGGTACTATGAAATGTGTATATTTTACATTTTTGAGAAATCCCAATATGGACTAGCCACATTTCAGGTGCTCAATAGTTACATGTGGCTTTAACGAGCCTGTAACATAGGTGTTCTATGGGAAGGTGCACGTCTCTAATGACTTCTTGGTTTCTTTTCTAGAATTTCAGAGCTAAGAGAATCAGAGTTCTAGTTCTGCCCCTTCTTACTTTACTGAGGATACTGAGCTTCATAGAATTTATGAAATGCCTGAGGATGTGCACCTAATCAATGAATTAAGTTATAAATCTTCCTTATGCAGAGCTCTTTCTGATACAGTTAATAGCTTTTTTTAGGAAGAAAATAGCATGCTTTTTCTAGGTACTTCTACTTCATCACTTTTCTTTTTACCTTCCATTCCGAGCTCTCTTCTGACAACATGCCTTGTACTTTCTTTCTTCTTTGCTTCTCTCTGTCTGTTTCTATCACCTAGTTTTTTAATACTTACATAGCACAAATAATCATTTAATACTCTATGAGTTCGGTACTAATATTTGCCCCGCTTTATAGATAGGTAAACTAAAGCATAGACAGATTATAAGTATCTTTCTGAAGTTATACAGCTAGTAAGTAGGGATCCCTGGGTGGCGCAGCGGTTTGGCGCCTGCCTTTGGCTCAGGGCGCGATCCTGGAGACCCGGGATCGAATCCCACGTCAGGCTCCCGGTGCATGGAGCCTGCTTCTCCCTCTGCCTGTGTCTCTGCCTCTCTCTCTCTCTCTCTCTGTATGACTACATAAAAAAAAAAAATACAGCTAGTAAGTGGAGGAGCTGGGATTCAAACCTAGGTAGTCTGGGTCCGAGATTCACATCTATAACTACTGCTTGTGTTTGCTGTATACAATACCTTCCGTGACCCTTTTGAGCTCAGACTCAGATGCCACTTTTTCCATGCAGGGCTTCTGGATTCCAGTCAGAATTATTAGCAATGATTAGAATGTTCATAGCTGCTTACAGTTTTCAGAGTATCTTTATGTCCATTATGTCATTTACACAATCCTTGTGTAAGGCAGAACAAATATCAGAGCCAGGACTTGATGAGATTTAGTGGGTTTTGCAACAGTGACTCATGGAGTATATACCTGAATTTATTTGCTATTAAAAATTCCCACTTTCGGGGCACCTAGATGGCTCAATTGGTTAAGCCTCTGACTCTCGGGATCCCTGGGTGGTGCAGCAGTTTAGCGCCTGCCTTTGGCCCAGGGCGCGATCCTGGAGTCCCGGGATCGAATCCCATGTCGGGCTCCCGGTGCATGGAGCCTGCTTCTCCCTCTGCCTGTGTCTCTGCCTCTCTCTCTCTCTCTCTCTCTGTGTGACTATCATAAATAAATTAAAAAATTTAAAAATAATTAAAAATAAAAAATAAAAAAAATAAAGTGTAGCTAACTAAAAAGAAAAGTAGATTCAAAGAAACCTAAACAGGGATACACTATTGTATGTGGTAGAAATAGGACAAAAATCATGAAGGCAGTATCTTTTTTTTTTTTTTTTTTTTAAATTTTTATTTATTTATGATAGTCACAGAGAGAAAGAGAGGCAGAGGCATAGGCAGAGAGAGAAGCAGGCTCCATGCACCGGGAGCCTGATGTGGGATTCGATCCCGGGTCTCCAGGATCGCGCCCTGGGCCAAAGGCAGGCGCCAAACCGCTGCGCCACCCAGGGATCCCATGAAGGCAGTATCTTAATCTAGTTTTGGAAATAGTGTCATAGAAAGAGGAGTGCCCTTGAGAAATTTTTAAGGAGCATTGTGACAGTAGGTTTTAGAAATATTCTGGCAGCACTTGGGGACCACGGTTTAGAATGGGCAAATATGTCATAGAAGCAGTAGGCCAGGTGACATGAGAATTTAAAGTAAGGTAGTGACAAGTGATTGTGGTTTTTAAAAGGAGATGGGAACTCCTGGCTGGCTCAGTCAGAAAAACATGCGACTGGATCTGTGGGTTGTGAGTTCAATCTCCACAGTGGGTGTACAGATTAGTAAAGAAAAAACTTTTTTTTATTTTTATTTTTTTTTTAAAATTTTTTTTAAATTTTTTTATTTATTTATGATAGTCACAGAGAGAGAGAGAGAGAGAGGCAGAGACACAGGCGGAGGGAGAAGCAGGCTCCATGCACCGGGAGCCTGATGTGGGATTCGATCCCGGGTCTCCAGGATCGCGCCCTGGGCCAAAGGCAGGCGCCAAACCGCTGCGCCACCCAGGGATCCCAGAAAAAACTTTTTTTTAAAAGATTTATTTTTATTTATTTATGATAGACATAGAGAGAGAGAGGCAGAGAAACAGGCAGAGGGAGAAGCAGGCTCCATGCAGGAAGCCCGACGCGGGACTCGATCCCGGGACTCCAGGATCGCGCCCTGGGCGAAAGGCAGGCGCAAAACCGCTGAGCCACCCAGGGATCCCCTAAAAGAAAAAACTTTAAATAAAAGGAGATGAAGAAGGTGTACTAGGACCTGTTGACAGGTTAGGTCTAAGTTTTGAGGAAGCTAGAGGAGTTCAGTGTAATCTCAGTTCTGGCATAGATTGCTTTAGTAAATACTATAACTAGATTAAGGAATGCAAGAGAGTTTGATTTGGGCCCTATCGAGTTTGATATGCTGCCAAGTCAAGACACTGAGGTAGAGATGTCCAGATATCTCTTGGATACACAGGCTGGTTGGTTATCAGATATTTATTAATTGTCATATGTGCTCCAGACACTAATAGCTCTGATAGTAATAAACTCAGGAGAAAGGTCTAAACCAGTGGTTCTCAACTTCTCAGGGGTGAATTTGCCTCTGAGAAGATATTTGGCAGTGTCCAGAGATATTTTTTGATTGTCACAGCTAGAAGGTTGCTATGGGTGTGTAGTGGGTATAGAGGCCAGATATGATGCTAAACATCCTATATGATGCTAGACATCCTATAATGCATAGAACAGCAGCCCCTCACAAGAAAAAATTATCAGTAGTGCCATGGCTGAGAAACTCTGATTTAGACTGAAGATATGGATGTTTGTTTCCTTCTGGATTGTAAGGATGTCATCTTGGATTCCAGCTCTTTTTTAAAGATTTTATTCATTTATTCATGAGAGCCATCCAGGGATCCCCCGGCTCAGCAGTTTAGCGCTGCCTTCAGCCCAGTGCCTGATCCTGGAGACCCGGGATCGAGTCCCATGTTGGGCTCCCTGCATGGAGCCTGCTTCTCCCTCTGCCTGTGTCTCTGCCTCTCTCTCTCTCTCTCTGTGTGTCTCTGCCTCTCTCTCTGTGTGTCTCTCATGAATAAATAAATAAAATCTTAAAAAAAAAAAAAAACAACAACACTTAGCCACTTGGGCTGCCCCAAGGATTCCAGCTCTTTATTCCCAGTGAATTATATTACAGTAGAAATTGTATACAAAGGCTACGTGAAAAATAATTTTAGATAGATTTTTATTTCTTTCTTTCTTTTTTTTTTTTAAGATTTTACTTATCTTAAAGAGACACACACACAGAGATATACAGAGAGGCAGAGACATAGGCAGAGGGAGAAGCAGGCTCCCTACAGGGAGCCTGATCCAGGACTTGATCCCAGGACTCTGGGATCGTGACCTGAGCCAAGGGTAGATGCCCAACCACTGAGCCACCCAGGTCCCCAGATTTTTATTTAAGTCAAGAGATTTTATAAATAATAGTATGTTAAAGTAAATAAAGGCAATAGTATGTTTTTAGATAGCAAAGTCAGCTAATCAAAGAATCACAAAAATTTAAAACCCACTGTATTTGAGGAGCAAGAGGGGACAGAGAGACAGGAGCAGAGAAAAGAATAGAACCTTGAGTTTCTTGAGGAAAAGATAAAGAAGGGAAATAGGGTCTTCTAAGAATGGGGCTATGAACCCCTACTTGTTCAAGGATTAGAAACTAATTGGGCACTGTGGGGAGATATGGGTATAGTTTTCCCTATAGTTGGATAAGATTGAGAATCTTGCCTCAGTGACTGTTTTCAAGCAGTAAGAGAAACCAAGCTTCTTAAAAAACTAAGCAGTAGAACAAAGCTGTGAAGGGCTTTGGAAGAAAGGACCATGTGTCTTACCCATGGCAAGGCTGGGCTCTCTGAGGCCACTAGGTGTGTAGTGGCTGACTTCTGTAGAGTTTGTATTGAGATTTCATAGACTTATTTTTGTGTGTGCTTGGTTTGAACTTATAAGCCTCTGCTGAACTGGAGAGATAAGAGGCAGTGGCTTTGCTTTAGAGACTCAACTCTAAATCCTTAGGACTGCAGAAATGGCAGTGACAGGAGACAGCTGTTATTTTACTCAAGGTAGTGTGCCTGGCCACGGGTTGAAGATGCTGCCTAAGTAGTTTACATGTGTTCCGTAGACACTTACCAACCTTTGAGATTGGCAAGGTTTCAAGGTAACTTTCTTGAGTTTATGGTCTGTTATTTTCAGGTCAACACTGGGGGGTGTGGGCCAGTTACCAGGAGTGACTTATAGCTCAATGGGCATTTTGGGCGAGAGCCAGACATACGTGGGTGCAAATTCAAGCACATTCATATATGGGAATCATGGAGTCGCTCAGGGAATCTGTGCTGTGATTAGTTTCAAAATGTCAATTTATTCCAAAAGGAAATAGAATGGTTTACAAAGGTGTATTCAATATAGCAAGATAAATTGCATTTAGAATAAGTAAGAAAGGGGCAGCCCCAGTGGCTCAGTGGTTTAGTGCCACCTTCAGCCCAGGGTGTGATCCTGGAGACGCAGGATCAAGTCCCACATCAGGCTCCCTGCATGGAGCCTGCTTCTCCCTCTGCCTGTGTCTCTGCCTCTCTCTCTGCCTCTCATGAATAAATAAATAAAATCTTTAAAAAAAAAAAAAAAAGAATAAGTAAGAAAAATGAGACAAAGAGAATGTAAAATAGGAAATCAAGATGGAGCCAGCAGTAAAAGTAAGAATTGTATATAAAATAAAAGCTGTGATGAGCAGATTACTTCTTTGAGATTAAGCCCTAAGCTTTCAAGGAGTGTACTGAAAGATAGAAACTGATGATCAGGTAAAAAATTTCACTAAGTCTAAATGATGACAAACACAAGCTTCACAGGAAATCACATCTATCTTTGATAGAGATGAACAAGACATTCCTTCCCTGAGTCCTCCTTGAAGGTAACTGTTTAATAACAGCATCCTGTGCATCTTATTTATAGTCTACATGATGACAAGCTCTGTAGCTCTGTTCTTATAATGTCCCTTACCACAGGCGGATGGCATGACATTAAAGTGTAATTTGGGAAAAAGCAATTGGGAAAGGAGGACAGTATAATGTGGGGTGAGGACAGGCGGCCCTAAAGGATGGTTTGGCTTATTACAGGGTGGAGTTTATAGTAGGTTTCTTTGGGTAACATTTTAGTAATTGATCTTTAAAGGGGTATACATAGCGGAGCCCCCAAATTTACAAGTAACTAATGGTTTTGTGAGGGTGGGCAAATAGAGAAATCAACATTGTAGGAAATAGCGCACTTTTCTCTTCCAGAGATGCATTGTGGAGAAAAGAATGGGAGATAGCTTCTTTGGTGGTTTGTGTCCAAGGATGTGTTGGAGGAAATGTTTAAATTGTGCTCCTGGTATGGTTCTGACTTTCACCCATAGAAGTTTGGCCTGTTCTAAAAGATGTAAAATCTGAAAGGGAATGTGGATGGGACAGGTGCCTGATAACATGCAGATCTTATAGGCTACACACAGAAAACACTGTCCACTCTTGTACAGATTATAGCAAAGCACTTCTACAAATATATTGGTGGACTTCTCTTTGAAAAGATTTGGTGAGTGTACCTAAAAAAAGTTACAAGGATTAATTAGGCAAGGCATTATACCTTAAAAATGTGGGTAAGGTTGGAAGATAAGTACTTTAAAACATCACTGTGTTGTTTTAGGGGCGCCTGATTGGCTCAGTCAGTTGTGTCCAGCTCTTGGTTTCGGCTCAGGTTGTGATCTCAGGGTTGTGAGATCAAGCCCCAAGTCAGACTCTCCACTCAGCAAGGAGAGAAAGGATTCTCTCTCCCCTGTCCTTCCGTTCCCCACTCCCCTACCCTTTGTGCTCTCCCACTCTCTCAAATAAATAAATGAATAAAATATTTTTTTAAAAAATTACTGTATTATTTCAAAATTGTGTAATATCGGGGATCTCTGGGTGGCTCAGCGGTTTAGCGCCTGCCTTCCGTCCAGGGCGTGATCCTGGAATCCCGGGATCGAGTCCCACATCGAGCTCCCTGCCTGGAGCCTGCTTCTCCCTCTGCCTATGTCTCTGCCTCTTTCTCTCTCTCTCTCTGTCATGAATGAATAAATAAAATCTTAAAAAAAAATTGTATAACATCAAGGAGTGCCTGGGTGGCTCAGTCAGTTGCCTCTGCCTTCGGCTCAGGTTATGATCTCAGGGTTATAGCATATACCAGTACTTCATTTTGTTCTATGGTTGAATGATACTCCTTTGTATGGATGTAGCACATTTTGTTAATCCATTTATCTGTGAATGGACACTTGGTATTGTGTCCACTTTTTGGTATTGTGAATAATGCTGTAGTGAACATTGGTGTAAAAGTATCTGAGTCCTTGCTTTCAATTCTTTAGGCTATGTAGCTAGGTGTGGAAGTCCTGGGCACGTGGTAATTCTGTTTAGCATTTTGAAGAACTGCCAAATTGTTTTCCATAGTGGCTGTACCGTTTTACATTCCTATCAGCAATGCGTGAAGGTTCCAGTTTCTCCATATTCTTGCAAGCACTTGTTATTTTTTCATTTTTAAAAACTTGTAGTTACCTCGGTATATGTGAAGTGTTATCCCATTGTGGTTTTGATTTGCATTTATATCCCTAATGACGAACACTTTTCATTGTGCTTATTGGCCATTTGTATATTTTCTTGGGATATATGCCGGTCAAGTCCCTTGCCCAGGATTTTTTTTTTTTTTTTAGACTTATTTATTTCAGAGAGAGAAAAAGAGAAAGAGAGTGAGGGGAGAGGCAGAGGAAAAGGGAGAGAGAGAATCCCGAGTAGACTCCTCACTGAGCAAGGAGCTGGGTGTGGGGCTTGATTTCACCATCCTGAGATCATGACTTGAGTCAAAACCAAGAGTGGGACACTTAACCAACAAAGCCACCCAGGTGCCCCTATAGCTCATTCTTTTTTTTTTTTTTTTTAAGATTTTATTTATTTCTTTGACAGAGAAAGCATAAGCAGGGGGAGCAAGAGTGGGAGCAGGAGAGGGGGAAGCAGACTTCCTACCAACCAGGGAAGCCTCATGCAGGTCTCCATCCTAGGATTCTGAGACGGTGACCTGAACTGAAGGCAGACACTCAACCAACAGAGCCACCCAGGTGCCCCTCACTCATTCTTTTCTTTTCTTTTTCTTTTTTTTTTAAGATTTTATTTATTTATTCATGAGAGACACAGAGAGAGAGAGGCAGAGACATACATAGGCAGAGGGAGAAGTAGGCTTCAGGCAGAGACCCCAATGTGGTACTTGATCCTGGGACTCCAGGATCACGCCCTGATCCGAAGGCAGACGCTTAACTGCTGAGCCACCCAGGTGTCCCTCACTCATTCTTTTGATGTATCTAAGACTCCATTGTCAAATCTAAGGTCAAGAAAATTTACCCCTATGTTTTCTTCTAAGAATTTTATAGTTTTAGCTCTTACATTTAGGTCATTGATCCTTTTTGAATTAATTTTTATAAATGCTGTGAGATAGGAGTCCAATTTCATTCTCTTGCATGTGGAAATCCAGTTGTCCTGGTACTACCTGCTGGAAAGACTATTCTTTCTGGTAATATGTTTCTAATAAGTTTTTTCTTTTTTTTTGTAGGTAATACACTCATCTGTTTCCAAATTTAAGAGATATAAAAGACTATAAATGTTTTTATTTATTTTTTTTTAAAATTTATTTATGATAGTCACACACACAGAGAGAGAGGCAGAGACATAGGCAGAGGGAGAAGCAGGCTCCATGCACCGAGAGCCCAACGTGGGATTCGATCCCGGGTCTCCAGGATCGCACCCTGGGCCAAAGGCAGGCGCTAAACCGCTGCGCCACCCAGGGATCCCAAAAGACTATAAATGTTAAGTCTTCTTCCACCTTTGCCCTCAGCACCCAATTCCCTTCCTCATATTGGTCGGCCGAAGGCAGATACTCAACCGCTGAGCCACCCAGGCGTCCCAGTTACTGCATTTCTTTTTTCTTTTTAAGACTTTATTTATTCATGAGAAAGAGAGAGAGAGGCAGAGACACAGGCAGAGGAAGAAGCCATGCAGGGAGCCCGACATGGGACTTGATCCTGGGCCCCCAGGATCAGACCTTGGGGTGAAGGCAGTGCTAAACCGCTGAGCCACCTGGGCTGCCCTAGTGTTGTGTTTCTTACAGATCTTTTCAGAAATAACAGTTTATGCATGTGCAAGTAAATACAAGCTAGTGTGTGTATGTATATTTTTTTTCTTTAATATAAGAGGTAGCATGTACATTAATTTTGCATGTTGCTTTTTTTTTCAGTTAAGGCTGTTTTCTAGTTTTGATATTTTAGTGGGTTTTTCTTCTTCTTTTTTTTTTTTCTGTTTTGTTTTGTTTTTTAAGAAATGCATCCCGGAGTACTGGGATCGAGTTCTGCATCAGGCTTCCTACATGGTGCCTGCTTCTCCTTCTGGTGTCTCTTCCTCTTTCTCTCTCTCATGAATAAATAAATAAAATCTTTAAAAAAAACTGCAGTAACCACTGAAAAATAGGAAATATAATCTACCAACACATCTATATCCTTCCTCGAAGAATAAATGTTTTCATGCTTTTTTAAAATGTAAAAGAAGGGATCCCTGGGTGGTGCAGCGGTTTGGCGCCTGCCTTTGGCCCAGGGCGCAATCCTGGCGACCCGGGATCGAATCCCACATCGGGCTCCCGGTGCATGGAGCCTGCTTCTCCCTCTGCCTATGTCTCTGCCTCTCTCTCTCTCTGTGACTATCATAAAAAATAAAAAAAAATAAAAAAATTAAAATGTAAAAGAAGTAAAGATGAAAGTAGAATTCCTTTTGTGTGACATCTCCAGCAACTGCTATCGTGGGCTTGGTATATATCTTTCTAGGTCATGTTTTATAGTTCAGTGTATGTAGTAGATTGAGTATTTTATGTTTTGTGTGTGTGTATGTATAAAACTTTGCACTTTGCATGCACTATCTTATTTACTCCTCAGAATATCCCTAGGTAGGTATCTCTGTTTTGTGAATGAGGAAACTGAGACACAGAAGTCAAGTAACTTGCTCAGGGGTACATAGCTAAGGTAACAAATAGTAAGCTAAGTAATAGGTAAGATGTAGAACTGATACTTGACCTCCAGTCTTTTTGGACTTCAAAGGCTATGCTCTTTTTTTTTTTTTTTTTTAAGGTTTTATTTATTTATTCATGAGAGAGAGAGGCAGAGAGAGAAGCAGGCTCCACGCAGGGAGCCCGATGTGGGACTCAATCCCAGGACTCCAGGATCACACCCTGAGCTGAATGAGGGCAGATGCTCAACCGCTGAGCCACCCAGCCATTCCAGTTACTTTATCTCTTCTAGTCTCATGTATGTGTGTATATATCCTGAAAATTGGTCTCTCTGACTCAGATCCTTTTCCTTGAATTCAAGACTCATTTGATCACTTGTTTACAGCATATCTGGGGTACCTGGAAGTCTGATAGGTACCTGAGACTTAATGTATCAAAATCAGGTTCTGACAGCCAAATAGTGGAAACAACCCAGATGTCTAGCAGTTGGTGAATAGATAAGTAAAATGTGGTAAATATATACAGTGGAGTATTATTTATTTATGAAAAAGAATAGCACAATAACATATATTACAATATGGGTGGACCTGAAAAGCATTATATTAAGTGAAAGGAAGAAGAAAAAAAAGTGAAAGAAGCCAGTCATAAGAGGCCACATGTCTAGACATCCAGAATGGACAAATCCATAGAGACAGAAAGTGGGTAAGTGACCACCATGGGCTGCGGGGTAGGGTTGTGGAAAGTGGAGAGTGGCTACCAATGGGTACATCATTTTTTAGGAGATGATGAAAGTGTTCTTTCTTTCTTTCTTTTTTTTTTTTTTTTAATTTGTAGCTTTGAGGCTACAAATTTGAGGCATTGTAAAAAGCTGGCACTCATATATGTAAATTAACAATAACTTAAAACTCATCACACATTTACTTCATTTTTGGCTTGACCTAGTAAATCTTTAGCTGCATTGATTTTGGCTGCTATATGAGGAGATGCTCCCTTGTCTGGGTGATTTAAAAACACAATTTGTCAATGAGCAGCTGTTATTTTTCCTTTATTGGCAGTAGGATGCCTAGTATTAATGATGACTTTTCTCGTTTTGTCATTTTGGGTTCAAACCCACTTCTGTAATAGCTATCCCCAAAGGCAGATTTTGGTAGATGTTGAAAAACTTGTTTCACTTGAGGTTCCGTATGTTTCATGGCTTAGAAAACATAATGTCCTGCAAATCCAGCAGCAATGGTCAGCTCAGCTGCTACCATTGTACTTGGCCATGGCTCTGGCTCAGCTTCTTGGCCTTCATCGAGAGTGAGGTTCATCCCAAACCAAAGGCTTCAGCCACCAGTTCCCATGCCTCTACCAGCGACACAGCCACCACCAGCAAGCACTAAAAATGTTCTAAAATTAATTATGATGGTGGTTTCCAAACATAGAGTATACTAACAAACGACTGAATTTTGTACTTTACAGAGGGGTATTTTCTGGTATGTGTATTATGTCTCAATGCAGTTGTTAAAAAAAAAAAAAAAAATCAAACTCCTGGTTCCCTATTTCCCAAACTAAGCTTAAATCAAAACAATCTGCTCATGAAAGAAATAATTGATAAGCTGGACTTCACTAAAATTAAAAACTTTTGCTTGGTAAAGTAAAGGCCACTGTCAGAACAAGAAGACAAGCCACAGAGTAGGAGAAAATACTTGCAAAAGACACATCTGATAAAGGACTTTTATCCGTAATATGCAAATAACTCTTAAAATTCAATAATAAGGGCAGCCCCGGTGGCGCAGCAGTTTAGCGCCGCCTGCAGCCGAGGACGTGATCCTGGACACCCTGGATCGAGTCCCGCATCGGGCTCTCTGCATGGAGCCTGCTTCTCCCTCTGCCTGTGTGTGTCTCTCTCTCTGTGTCTCTATGAATAAATAAATAAAATCTTAAAAAAAAATAAAATAAAATTCAATAATAAGAAAACAAACTGCTCCATTAAAAAATGGGCCAAAGACCTGAGTAGATAGATAACTCACTGAAGAAGATCTACAAATGACAAGCATATGGGAAGATGCTCTTCATCATACATCATTAGGGAAATAAATTTGAATTAAAACTATGTAATACTACTACAAGCCTATTAGAATGTCTAGAATCCAGAACACTGATACCACCAAATGTTGGCAAAGTTGGATAGCAGCACGAACTCTCATTCCTGCTGGATGGGAATGCAAAGTAGTATAGCCACTTTAGAAGATTGTTTGGCAGTTTCTTGCCAGACTCTTACTGTACAGTCTAGTAGTCATGCTCCTTGCTATTTCCCCAAATTAATTGAAGACTTGTGTTCACCTAAAAACCTATATATGGATGTTTATGACAGTTATTCATAATTGCTAGAATTTGGAATCAACCAGCATGTTCTTCAGTAGGTGAATGGATAAATAAACTGGTACGTCAAGACAGTAGAATATTATTTAGCATTAAAAAGAAATGAGATTATCAAGCCACTAAAAGACATGAATGAGGGATCCCTCGGTGGCGCAGCGGTTTGGTGCCTGCCTTTGGCCCAGGTTGCGATCCTGGAGACCCGGGATCAAGTCCCACGTCGGGCTCCCGGTGCATGGAGCCTGCTTCTCCCTCTGCCTGTGTCTCTGCCTCTCTCTCTCTCTCTCTGTGACTATCATAAATAAATAAAAATTTTAAAAAAAGACATGAATGAAGGGACCTTAAATACATATTATTAAGTGAAAGAAGCAAATCTGTAAAGTGACTTACGTGTGATATAAACTGTATGACACTCTGAAAAAGGCAAAACTATGATGACAGTAAAAAAAATCAGTGGTTTCCAGGGTTTAGGGGAGGGAAGGATGAATAGATGAAGCACAGAGAATATTTAGGGTAGTGAAACTTCTGTATGATACTATCATTCTATATACATGTCATTATGTATTTGTCCAGATCCATACAATATACAACATACAACACCAAGAGTGAACCCTAAGGTAAACTGGACTCTGTGTAATAATGATGCATCTATGTAGCTTCATCAGTAACAACTGTATCACTCTGGTATGGGATATTGATAGTGGAAAAGGCTGTATGTATGTGTTTGTGAGCAGCAGATATATGGGAATTCTCTATATCTTTTGCTAAAATTTATTGTAAACCTAAAATTGCTTTAAAAAATAAATTCTATTTAAAAGAAAAAAGTACAATAAAGTCTTTCCTTGGAGTTTTAACTATCTCAATCATGACTATTAACAACTGTGCAGTTACTTAAGCCAATTTTTTTTGTTTATTTTCTTCTTTTTTTAAAAAAAAATTTATTTATTTATGATAGTCACAGAGAGAGAGAGAGAGAGAGACAGAGGCAGAGACATAGGCAGAGGGAGAAGCAGGCTCCATGCACTGGGAGCCCAATGTGGGATTCGATCCCGGGTCTCCAGGATCGCGCCCTGGGCCAAAGGCAGGCGCCAAACCACTGCGCCACCCAGGGATCCCTGTTTATTTTCTTGAGAGAGAGCAAGCTAGCAAGCCATGAGTCAGGGGAGGGACAGAGGGAGAGAATCTTCAAGCAGACTCCTTGCCTGAGCATGGAGCCCAATGTAGGGCTTGATCTCATGACCCATGAGGGCATAACCTGAGCCAAAACCAAGAATTATACGCTTAACTGACACCCAGGTACCCTTTAAGCCAAAAACATTGGGTCATCTTTGATTCCTTTCTTTCAATATTCTGTATCCAGTTGTTCTCAAATCTAGTGGATGCTACATTCAGAAAACATCTGGAATCTGTTCACTTGTGACCATTTCCTACTTTTATGATGCTGGTCCGAGCCAGTATTAACTTTTACCTAGATTATTGTAGAAGCCCCCAAGTGGTGTCCCTGCTTCTACCTTTCCTTACCCCTAAGTTCCTCATAGCCCATAAAACCTAGCAGACATAAGATCATAATTGCTCCTCTGCTTTGGGTCTCCTAATGGCTTCCTGTTAAAAGCCCAGGTGCTTACATTCACCCCCAAGGACCTAAAAATGTTCTTTGGTGCTTTCCTATTTTTCTCCTCTTTCAGTCCACTAACCACGCCAGCTTCCATGTTTCTCAGACAGCAAGCATACCTTCCTAAGCATTTTGTACTTACTGTTCTCTCTGGCTGCAGTGCTGTTCCCCCATAACCTTACCTTTTTCAGATTTTTGCTCAAAAGTCATTTTATCAATAAGGCTTTTGTGCTTACCCTATTTAAGACATCAGTACCTCCTCCCACCTCTACCATTATTTACCCCCATTACAGTGCTTTATTTTTCTTTGTTTTTCTTATCACTATCAGAAAAAGTAATATGTATATATATTTTACTTATTTCTTTGTTTTCTATACCTCTCCTCATTAGAGTGTAAGCCCCTTGAAAGCAGAGCTTTTCATCTGTTTGGTCATTACTATTTATTTCTTTGTTTCTAGAATTACTGGTATCACATTAGGCTCTCAATAAATATTTGTTGTATTGAATAACTATTCAAGATAGTACAGTAAAAAGAGGTAGGCAATCTGGGTTCCAGATCTGTCACTAAGATTAAGTAGCTTTGTGACCTGAGTGCTTGTGGGTCTCAGTCTTATCATTTGGGTCAAGTGAGAGATTTGACATAGGTGGTTTTTAATGCAGTGAGATAATAGAAATATATATTGGTTTCTACCCCTAGTTCCTAGGACAGAAACCGTTGTAATTTCCTGAGTGATAGGAGTGTCCTTTGTTCTAATGAGGTGACTCTGGTTGGATTCCCAGATGGCTCCTGGATATGGGCTAGTCACTGGAAAAACCGAACTGTGATTAGAAGCTTGGCATTTTCAGTCCTGCCCCTCCTTCTCTTCAGAAGGGAGAAAGGCTGAAAATGGAGTTAATAATGGATTATGTCTACATGATGAAGCTTCATAAAATCTCTGAAGTAAGAGGTTCAGAGAGCTTCCATCTGAATATTCATTTGTATCTTTTGTCACATTCTTTAATAAACTGGTAAATATAAGTAAATGTTTTCCTGAGTTCTGTGAGCTGCTCTAGCAAATTAATTAGACCCAAGGACGAAGTCTTTGTAACTTCCATAACCTTTGATCTATAGCTGGTTGGTCAGAAGCATAGGTGATAACCTGAGCTTGTGACTGATGTCTGTAGTGTGTGGGAGTGGGTGGGTGGGGAGGAGGTAGCATAGTCTTGTGGGACTGAGCCCTTCTAGGATCTGATGTCACCTCTCCATGTATAGTGTCATAATTGAATTAAATTGTAGAACAACCAGCTAGTGTTAGAAAATTGCTTGTTGGGAAAAAAAACCTCTATATAGTTGGTGACCAGAAGTGTGAGTGTTCTGTGTGACTAGTACAGAAGACACACAGGAAAGAAGCATACACTAGTGAAGAACTGGGTTTTTCCCTACATAGGAAAGAAAAAGTTGGAATTTTTTTTTTAATATTTTTTTTCTTTATTTATTTATGATAGTCACAGAGAGAGAGAGAGAGGCAGAGACACAGGCAGAGGGAGAAACAGGCTCCATGCACCGGGAGCCCAACGTGGGATTCGATCCCGGGTCTCCAGGATCACGCCCTGGGCCAAAGGCAGGCGCCAAACCACTGCACCACCCAGGGATCCCAAAGTTGGAATTTTTTAAGAAAGATTTTATTTATTCATGAGAGACACAGAGAGGTAGAGACATAGGCAGAGGAAGAAGTAGGCTTTCCAGGGGGAGCCTGATGTGGGGCTCGATCCCAGGATCCCAGGATCATGACCTGAGCCAAAGGCAGACGCTCAACCACTGAGCCATCCAGGCGCCCCTGGATTTTTTTCTTTTACAAATGTAAGCCAGAATTTAAAATTTTATAACTGTAGGAATCTTGAGCAGCCATCTTTCCTTATAAAGGCTCTGAGTTCAGAAACATTGTTTCACTCACTGGTATCTGTTCCTGTTATGAATAGTGGACGGATTATTGGCAGGACTAAGGCTTGTTTGGTGAAGCATCTGAAGGTTGTGGGAAATTCAGTACAAGGAGCTAGCTACTCAGGGGCCCCAAGCCAGAGGGACTCCAGTCCAAAAGAAAGATCTTGTCTTTGAGGTTCTACTTGAAGATCAGGAACTTATCCTAGGAATAAGAACAAATCATCTTATTTTGAAATTTTCTAAGCAGCTGTATTTCCCCTCACTTTCTTTTGAGGGGCCTTTTTCCTCCTCTTCCTTTCCTCCTGTCATTGTGAGTTCTCTCCTATGCTTGGTTCTTTATGAAGTAGTTAATTTTCTATTACATGTTTAGGTAAACTGTTATTTAGATTTCTTCTGATTAAATTTAGAATTTAATTACTTTTAAATATTTAAAAATAGATTAATAGAATTTAACAATTAATTGAAACGTAATAAAGATCATTTACCTTTTTAAAGATTTTATTTATTTTATATTTTATTTATTTTATTTATCTATTTTATTATTTTTTTATGAGAATACACAGAGGAGAGAGAGAGAGAGAGGCAGAGACACAGGCTCCATGCAGGGAGCTCAACGTGGGACTCAATCCTGGATCTCCAGGATCACGCCCTGGGCTGAAGGTGGCACTAAACCACTGAACCACCTGGGCTGCCCAAATTTTACCTTCTTTGTTACATATACACCTTTAGTCCAATGTACAATTCTTGCTAACATTTTCTTGTGTTTTGAAGGTTAACAAAGTACTTTTTCACATGTACCATGTATTTTTTTCAAGAGTCCTGTGCGATTAATTATGGAGAAGAGAAAACTTAGACTGCAAGATTGAAGGATTAGCCCAAACTCACACAGCTACTAAGGGGCATAGTTGAGATTTGAAACTTATTTGGGTGCCTGTGTCCATGTTATTTTTTATTATTGTTTTTAATTGAAGTATAGTTGACATACAGTTTCAGGTGTAAGCCCATGTTATTTTAAGACTTCCACCAAACTGAATATTGTTTCTCTTATACTTGACCCTTTATAACAATTGCTAATCAAAAGCATGGGACTTTAGGAGCTTTTAAATATCCAAATGTGGTATGTATCTTTTGGGATTTGTATAGGTGTTTCCACTTGGGCCAGTTCTGGCATTGTAAGATTGAGTTAGGAGTATAAATAAACTCATTAAAAAATTTTGGCGGGCAGCCTGGGTGGCTCAGTGGTTTAGCGCTGCCTTCAGCCCAGGGCATGATCCTGGAGACCCGGGATCGAGTCCCACGTCGGGCTCTTTGCATGGAGCCTGCTTCTCCTTCTGCCTATGTCTCTGCCTCTCTCTGTCTCTCTCATGAATAAATAAATAAAATCTTTTAAAAAATTTTTTTGGCAAGCATATAGTGCTAAGAAGCATTGAAAACAGTGTAATCTAGTGAGGAGGTCATAGATGTCATTGTCAGAGCTTTAAATCCTGGCATGGCTACATATTAATATTGAAGAAGTCACTTCTGCTAGGTCACAAGTTTTTTAAGTGTGGCCTATAGACCTTTGAAGGTCTATAAGGTGGTACAAAATCAATTGAGGGTAAACTGCTGGTATCTCAGCATGAATCCAGGGAGTAGCACCAGGCTATGCTGGTTGTCATTGTATTCTTTACCAGCATGCATTCACAGTAAAATAAAATGCCAGTATCAATTTAAAAATGTCCTTGGTGATGATACTTACCTGGCAAGATAGATACCATAATCACAAAGAGTGTTTTTTTTTTTTTTTTTAAGATTTTGTTTATTTATTTATGAGAGAGAAAGAGAGAGAGGCAGAGACACAGGCAGAGGGAGAAGCAGGCTTTATGCAGGGAGCCCGATGTGGGATTCTCTCCCAGGTCTCCAGGATCATGCCCTGGATTGAAAGGCGACGCTAAACCGCTGAGCCACCCCGGCTGCCCACAAAGAATGTTCTTGAAGAAGCAGTAATATTAACTGTAATTCTCAACCCTTGAGTTGACGCATCTTTTAAATAGTCCTGTGATGGAAATAGGAAGTATGTATAGAGCACATCTGGTGCATTCTAAAGAAAGATCGTTTGATCAAGGAAAATACTTGTGTAGTTTTTTTGTATCACGAGCTGAAAATAGCCTCTTTTTTTTTTTTATGGAACACTATTTTTATTTGAGAGAATGGATAACAAACTATGGATGTTTGGCCACCATCTTTGCACCAATGAGGGAGTGAGCCAGTCACTTCAAAGAAAACAATTAATAATATTTACTACCAGTGACAAAATTTGGGTTTTCAAATCAATAATTGGAATTTTAGAAAATTTGGGATGCCTGGGTGGCTCAGCAGTTGAGTGTCTACCTTCAGCCAGGGCATGATCCTGGAGTCCCAGGAGTCGAGTCCCACATTGGGCTCCCTGCGTGGAGCTTGCTTCTCCCTCTACTTGTGTCTCTGCCTCTCTCTCTCTCTCTGTGTCTCTCATGAATAAATAAATAAATAATTTTTTTTAAAGGAATTTTAGAAAATTTGAGTTTACCACCATGAGGCTGTCAGCTTCTGATATTTAAAGACTTCTCTGTTGGTGGTGATGATAACAAATCTGGTTTTTTGCTGATGTATAATGAAATATCATTTCCGTTTTCAAATGACTGGTATGTTAGCCACTAAGTGTTTGACCAGTCCATCTAACGGAATAGGAAAAAGACCATTTATCAAGTGGTCAATCAATATTAAAAGAATATGCACATTAATCTCTAAAGGTTATTAAAATGCTTTTCCATTTTGTAAAATATACTTGTGTGAAGCTGGATTTTATTCATATACTTTCATCAGTATATTGCAACAGATTGAATGTAGAGGCAGATTATGAAAACGTAGTGACATTTTACTTAGCCAGACATTAAATTTGTGTCATTTTTGAAAACTGTTTATTTTCCATTAGAAATATGTGTATGTTACTATTTACTTATTTTAAAAATTAAATATTAAAATGATTAGTTTTAATTTTTTTTGTTTGAATTTCTAATATGGTCAGTAGCAACTGATAAAAACTATATAAGCAAAAGCTTTTGGGAGACCTATAATTTTTAAGACTATGAATGGGTCCTGAAACTAAAAAGTTTAAAAAAAACTACCGAGCTAGACAACTGTTTCCTTGCCTCTAGTGATGGAATAAAATCCACATCTCAGGATTGCTTTTGTTTTGTTTTGTTTTTGAATTGCTTTTGTTTTAAATGAGATTTATAGGAGCGCCTGGGTGGCTCAGTTGGTCGTGTCTGGACTCTTGGTTTCAGCTCAGGTCACAACCTCTTAGGTTTGTG
The DNA here is from genome assembly GCF_018345385.1 of Vulpes lagopus. Classification (NCBI taxonomy): domain Eukaryota; kingdom Metazoa; phylum Chordata; class Mammalia; order Carnivora; family Canidae; genus Vulpes; species Vulpes lagopus. The sequence continues at coordinate 3,327,465 of NC_054835.1, read as the reverse complement.
AGATCTAGCCCAGCGTCAGGCTCTGCACTTAGGATGGAGTCTGCTTCCCTCTCTCTGCTCCCCCCCCCATGTGTACATTCTCTCTCTCTAAAATAAATAAATAAATCTTCTTAAAAAATGAGATTTACAGAGCATCTGTGATGTGGAAAACATACTAGATGGTAGAAATTATTTGTGAAATGATGAGTGAGCTTCCAGTAGTGTCGGACAAGCTTAGTTGTCTGCACATGTTCTCAGTGAATGTTTTTTATACTAAAGAATTTTGGAAAAAAACTTTCATTATAGAGTAGGAACTGTTGGGTCCCTGAAGCAGAATATTTGATCATCTCTTAAATATATATATATATATATATGGTAAATGGAAACTTATAAAATTTTTATTTAAGAACATATTTCTTAAATATATTTTTTTTTTAATTTATTTATGATAGTCACAGAGAGAGAGAGAGAGGCAGAGACACAGGCGGAGGGAGAAGCAGGCTCCATGCACCGGGAGCCCGACGTGGGATTCGATCCCGGGTCTCCAGGATCGCGCCCTGGGCCAAAGGCAGGCGCCAAACTGCTGCGCCACCCAGGGATCCCACATATTTCTATAAATTTCAGTAGAAAAGTTTAAGGACACTCATTCTTTTACCATACCTTTATAAAAGTAACTTTTATAAAACTTTTAAATATTCCCTTTCTGACTCTGTGTGTATACATAGTAAAATGTGTGGTTTATTATAGGTATAGTTTTGTGTTCCATACTTTACCCTAATCATTTTTCCATTTTGCTGTGTAGTTTCCATTATAATCATTATTCATGATTGGTCCAAGTTTTTGAGTTGGTAGATCATACTTTATTAATATAGTCTCTTATGTTAGTCCTGAAGGTTGTTTCTTTTATTATTATAAATGATATTGTAACACATTTTCTAAATATTTACACAGTATTTATTTATCTTTAGGATATAGTCATGGAAGTGGAATTATTAGGCCAGAGTAATATACTCACATGTATATATTCACTGATATGTACACACATATTTTTACTGCTCATACAATGTGTGTATATATATAAACATATATACTATGTAATTGATATATGATATACATCCATCATATATATATCTGTGGGATTGAAATTGAGAAGTATACTTTTTTAATAAAGATTTATTTTAGATAGAGAGCCTGTGGAGGGTGTGGAGCAGAGGGCGAAGAGAGAAAATCCCAAGCAGACTTACTCGGGGCTCAGTCCCATGACCCTGAGATCAGTACCTGAGCCAAAACCATGAGTTGGACACTCAACTGACTGAGCCACCCAGGCGCCCTGAGAAGTATGGTCTCAAAGGGAAGGGCTTCACATAGATAGAAATGGACAGCAAATACTTTGGACGAATAATAGTCTACCACTTGACTGAGATTTGAACATTTCATTTATTTGCTTGCTAATTTTAAGAAGGTAGGAAAATTTTATTTAAACTTTCTAAAGTTTTTTTTTTAACTTCAAGCAAGTAATAACTTCAGATTTATGAAATATTGTTATAAAGGGCAGTGTTTTATTTCTTTCAGTAGTTAACATTTAAATTTCAGTTTTGTTCACTATGACTAAGATTCTTGTATGTTTTAAGTGTTAGAAATTGAATAATTTTATTTTCAAGTATAAAAGATGATTGTAAAAAAACAAAACAAAAAAAAAGATGATTGTATAGGAAGTGATTAGTTATAGTTGGTACAGTAAATTATAGTAAATTCCTTAAATTCCTTTAATCCAAAATCCTTAGAAAAACTGAAGTTTTCTTTAGGAATTAGGATTAAGATAATCTAGTTGACTGAAGTTACCACATGTACAATTTGTCAATTACTAATTTTCAGTCACATAGAAAATGATGAAATATACAGTTCTTTTTTACTGATTATTGAGAAGACATTCCATAGCTTCCAAAGTAGAAGCCTCCAAAGTAGAGTGTGGGAAGGTAGGTTGATCTGCTTTTCATGATAACTGTGAAGTGTCGTGTAAATTCATTCTTTGAAAAAAATTCTTACCCACTTGCTTCCTTATCTTTTGTCTCATTAAAATAGATGCTGAGTATGGGTGGGGTGGTTAGCTTAGCTTATTAACAAGTTAGATAATTGATCAGTTATTTCAAATTCTCAAGTGATAGGGCACCTGGCTGACTCAGTCAATGGAGCATGTGACTCTTGATCTTGGGGTCATGAGTTCAAGCCTCATGTTGGGCATAGAGATTACTTAAAAAAATTCTAGATGACAAGATAAATGAAAGAACTTTGAGGGAGAAGGCCTATAACATTAATGATCTAGGAATGACCTTATTGGTAATTGTGAGATTTATTTTAGTGCTTCTATTAGGCTTGAGAGCTGTGTGCTTGGCAGTTTTGCTTACACTTTATTTCTTTTTATAAGTGTCAGTATTTCAGGCCTTCCTAATTACATGCTCCTTTACACATTTCGCTCTCACTTTTATTATTTTACTCCTTTACAGGAATTTGTAATTAATCAGCATATATTGACTTTCTTTTATAGTTTTATGACCTTTGCGAACTATTCAGAACTGGAGGTCAGGTTCCTGACACAAACTACATATTTATGGTATGTAAACCCACATGATACCAAATACTTATTTAAAATGGAAAACATCTGATTTATTACATGGAAATTATATAACAATTTCTTTGTCATATGACAATCACTTTGTAAATGTATGAAAAGGTGATGCTATACTTTTTTACATTTTGTCATCTTGTCTGGTTGAAAATGATTGCTTTAGTAAATTGCCATATGCATAGGACTGGGTTCTAGGCATAAGTAATGGTTGGCAGAAAAATAACCCAGAACCTCCCAGGATTAAGGCACAGAGCTTTAATTTACTGTTATTTTATCATATCTTCTTGAGCATTCATTTTCATCTGTTATCAGTCTGTAGATTGATGAATATATGAACATATTTGCTATTAAGGTGGATATTTGCTTACTTTCCTTTTGGAATGTCATGTTACTATTGAGTTTTTTATGAATCCTATCATTTTCTTTCTTCTAGAGGTTTGTGTGTCACTTTCCTATTCTTTGAGCTGTTTTCCTATTGATCTAACAACATTGTCCCAAGTAAAATACTAATGGGAAGTGTAAGTAGTATGGCTTCACAAGCAGTTGTAAAATACACAACTGAACCTAAAACACTAATTAAGGTATATACTTTTATAAAAACACTATTTCTTCAAGTTGTTAGTTTTTTTTATATAATTACAATGATTTTTAGGATGCCTGGCTGGGTCAGTCAGGAGAGTGTGTGACTTGATCTCAGGGTCATGAGTTTGAGCCCCACGTTGGGTGTAGAGATTACTTAAACATTTAAAAATAATAATTAAATGATTTTTGAAATTCATTAAAAAATTTTGGATTCACATGTGACCTTTTTGAAACACCTGCTAATGTAGGTAATAGAGAATTAGAAAAATAGTGGTTTTTCAGGGAAGATCCTTGAGAGAATTGGATAACAGGTTCCTGTAGACCTCCTGAATCATAAGACTAGCACACTTAGTAGAGACTGCTTATTTACTTCAATTTGAATTTTTTGTTAAAACCCAATTTCCAAATAAATCAATGTATGACCCTTCAATTTTGTTATTTTTTTTGCCATGTCTCTGAGTTTGTACACCTTGGTATAATTTAAAAAATATATTGTTGCTATTATTTCTAACTGTAAACTTTTATTTACAGGGTGATTTTGTAGACAGAGGTTACTATAGTTTGGAGACCTTCACTTACCTTCTTGCACTAAAGGCTAAATGGCCTGATCGTATCACACTTTTGCGAGGAAATCATGAAAGTAGACAGATAACACAGGTGTATGGATTTTATGGTAAGACTTTCTATTTCTCTGATTCTCTGAATATTGCTTTCCTTTCCTCTTTGGGAAAAAAGCCATACAAGTCATACATGTGCTTTATATAAAGTTAGAAATATAAATCATCTTTTTCCACTTTTTAACTCCTCCTCTTCCCCCATTCAACTGAGAACCTTACCATGGAGAGAGAACTGTTCTTAATTTTTTGATGTACATCATCCTGGATCATTGCCCTAAAGTGTAGCCCTCAGTTTACATCATTGGAATCATCAGGGGTACTTGTTAAACATGTACATTGCTGGGCCCCCACTGAAAACCTGTTGGAGTGGGAATCCTAGAATCTGCTGAAGGTAAATGTTCTGCACTTGAAAGTTGAGAACCTATTATATATTATATGTATATGTGTGTGTGTGTGTGTGTTTATAAACATATTTATGTGTGTACATACCTGCTTTTTTCACTTAATGCTGTGACCAGCCTTTCTTTACTTCATTGACATTATTTTTATAGTTGCATTATATTACACTGTATGGATGTACTATAATTGATTAAATCAGTACCTTTAACATTGGACATTGGAGTTGTTTTTAAGTTGCTGACATATATAATATTATATGTGTATAACATATATAATTATGTGTATATATATATATGTGTGTATCTATGTGTTCCATCCAGAGAATGCTAGGACCTCAGGGGTTAGAAACAGAACTTAGCCATTAAAAGCAAAATATATCTGCTTCTATAAAACTTGTATATGGTTGAAAGTTTTAAAAAATGAAGTTAGGAAAAAAAATTAGGTTACAAAGCTCTTTGAAGGAGATAGAGAGCAGGACTGTTGAGATTATTAACATGAATTTTCCTTAAGCTTAATTAAGGCATATATTGAGATATTTGAAAATATTAATCTCATACCCTTTAGTTTCAGATTTTATATTTTGGATTCTCTTATGTCATTATAAAGATGAGCCAAACTCTTATTTGTAAGCCACTATCAATTACTAAATTGAGAAATTTTGATAATTTATTATTATATGCTTGTTAATAGTAATTGATAAGTTAGATGGCTAATATTTGTCCCCTTTTTACAAGTTACTTTTGATTTTCATTCACAAAATAACAAGTACCATTTAAAATGAAAGTTTTTGATTCTTTTGCAAAATAGTCAATAATTTGGATAGTATACACAGTGGTATTAGCTTAGTAAAAGCAACCGGCTCTAAGATTAATGTTATACATATAATTATACCCAGAATTTGACCAACAGTTATCAGTGAAGAACAAAGAGATTAAAAGCAGGAGAGGAAGGAGGGCATTTTAATCAAGAGGCCTTGACTGAAGAAAGTAACAACAGCACAACATCTAGTATTGAGTGAGCTATGTTGTTCCCAAGCTGTGCTCATCTATTATTTTGTTTGATAAAAGGAAGTCCAGTAGTTTCTCAGGCAGGAGATAATTTTAGTCATCATGGAACTTAACATTGATTTTAAAGTAGCAAAATGTCCATATATAACAATTATATTGGGCCTTCAGTTCACACTGATAAACATATACTAAGCAGTTATTATGAACCAAATGCTTTGCACATGTATGAAGATGAAAAAGATTCCTGCCTGCAAGTTCAGCCCAATGTTAATGTTCTCATGGCAAGTTTACATGAAGATCCTGCTTCACACATAGGGTAATTTAGAAAATCATGAGGATTGATCATACCCCATAGTCTTTTTTTTTTTTTTTAAGATTTTATTTATTTATTCACAACAGACACAGAAAGAGAGGCAGAGTCACAGGCAGAGGGAGAAACAGGCTCCATGCAGGGAGCCCAACGGGGGACTCAATCCTGGGTCTCCAGAATCAGGCCCTGGGCTGAAGGTGGCGCTAAACCGCCGAGCCACCGGGGCTGCCCAACCCATAGTCTTCTCTATCATTATCAGCTGTACTTATGGCAATAAAGATATGGCATCTTTTTTAAAATTGAGGAAGAAGTCAAAGAACAGAACTTCCATGGTATTAACTGAAAGAAGAGATGTATGTCTTATTTACTGTTGTAAACAGCAGAGAAATTGTTCACTGGGAATATGTCAGAATCTGATTGCAACTGGTCTCCAGTGATGATTGCAGGTGTAGTCACTGAAGCTCAAGTATTTCGTTGCACAATTTGCAGAAAATCTCTGAAGATGCGGTCTGGGCCTGAGAAATGTTGAGATAGGAATCACCCATGCTCCTATAATTAAGGGTCCTCTGATTTGTTTGATTATCCTATTAGAGTAAGGTGGTCATTTTAAATAAATTACTGATAGAATTGTCCAGTATGAATAACATAGTAGACAAAAGCATTTGTTTTGGGTTTATGAACTTATATTTAACTCTTCCTGATCATAGCAGTTTGATCAATAATTTCAGCTGCTTTGTATGGCCCCTTCTGGAATGAAAAGCAAGACCACATGCTTAGACTAGTTAAACACTAGTCTCCTTCATGACTCTATATGGAAGGCATATCACGTTATAGCTTGCCATCCTGGTTTAAGTTAAACTTCTTTAGGATTGGATGTGCTCTTTATTTTTATTGGCAGATTCAGAACTTCATTAATGGGAACTCTTCTATTTCTTTCATAGATGAGTGCCAAACCAAATATGGAAATGCTAATGCCTGGAGATACTGTACCAAAGTTTTTGACATGCTCACAGTAGCAGCTGTAAGTTTATGTAAATCTGTGCAAAACCTCAAGTATTTTCCTGCCAATACCCCTTTGCATACTTTTATCTAATTGCCGTCTCAATTATATTTATAGCATTAGCATTCATTGATGAATTTAGATATGACTAAGTTTATTATTATACTTTCAACACTGTTATCCTTTTTTGCTAGTTAATAGATGAGCAGATTTTGTGTGTTCATGGTGGTTTATCTCCTGATATCAAAACACTGGATCAAATTCGAACCATTGAACGGAATCAGGAAATTCCTCATAAAGGAGCCTTTTGTGATCTGGTTTGGTCAGATCCTGAAGACGTGGATACTTGGGCAATCAGTCCCCGAGGAGCAGGTTGGCTTTTTGGCGCAAAGGTCACAAATGAGGTAAAGCCAATATTTTTGGAAAGATGGTTTGTTGATTGCTAATGGACTACAAAAGAACTGTGGTGGCTATAGATAACAACCTTCTGTTTCTCATCTAGCTTATTCTGTATGTCTTTCCTTATTCATTAAATAAGATCACATAAGGAAAGCACTTCCTTCAGTATCCACTTGGTAATAGTGTAAACGTTTCTTTTTCAAATATTGCAATTAAGTAATATGATATAGGCAACATACATATGTATAAAATTTTTAATATATATAATTTAGATGTAATAGATGTATAACATTGTATTAGTTTTAGATGTATAACATGATTTGATATATGTATATATAGTGAAAAGCCAAATTTTGAAATTCACTAGTATCAATAAAAAAAATACACACATACGCATTATATATGCATGTAGGGATGAGCTTGTGTTGGGAAGTAATGCAGCACAATGGAATTAGAGAGCTAGGTTCAACAATAATTTAAGTAAATTACATATGTTCTCTGAGCCTCTGTTTCCTTAAGTTACAAAAGAAGTATAATAAATCTCAGAATTCTTTTTTTTTAAACAATTCCTTTTTTTATTTTTTTATTTTATTTTATTTATTTATTTTTTTTATGATAGTCACACACACAGAGAGAGAGAGAGAGAGAGGCAGAGACATAGGCAGCAGGAGAAGCAGGCTCCATGCACCGGGAGCCCAACGTGGGATTCGATCCGGGGACTCCAGGATCGCACCCTGGGCCAAAGGCAGGCATTAAACCGCTGCGCCACCCAGGGATCCCAAATCTCAGAATTCTTATAAGAATCATACTATAGAGGAATGCCTCGGTGGCTCAGTGGTTGGATGTTTGCCTTTGGCTCAGGGCATGATCTGGGAAGCTCCATGCTTCCTGCATGGAGCCTGCTTCTCCCTCTGCCTGTGTCTCTGCCTCTCTCTCTGTCTCTTCTGAATAAATAAAATCTTTAAAAAACAAAGAACCATACTAGACCCTTAGTAGGTGATAGTTGATAGCAATATATTTTTATTATACCATAAAAATTTCGTTTCACATCTGATAGTGCTTATAGAATGCATTTCTTCTAATAAATTACGTGACTGTATGATTTCTATAACTTAGGCCAAAACAGCCTTATTTGTCTATAACTTACTGTAAGTAGTGGGGATAACTATAGTAGAATGGGTTCTATAATCATGAGAACGTTAGTAAAAGGATTTATACTTTTTATTATTATTTTATTTTTTTTTAGAGAGGGAGGGGGAGAGCAGAGAGAGAGAGGAGGGAAAGATAGAATCTTAAGCAGGTTCCATCCATGCCCAGTGTGGAGCCAGACATGGGGCTCGATCTCACAATCCTAAGATCATGACCTGAGCCAAAATCAAGAGTTGGGTGCTCCTGAGCTCCAGGAGCCCCAGACTGTATTTAAATATTATTTTCTTACTTATTTTTTTTTTTAATTTTTATTTATTTATGAGAGTCACAGAGAGAGAGAGAGAGAGGCAGAGACACAGGCGGAGGGAGAAGCAGGCTCCATGCACCGGGAGCCTGATGTGGGATTCGATCCCGGGTCTCCAGGATCGTGCCCTGGGCCAAAGGCAGGCGCCAAACCGCTGCGCCACCCAGGGATCCCTCTTACTTATTTTATATATAAATATAACATGATTCTTTTTATGTGCTAGATATTTAACAAAACCTTTCTGACTTGCAGTTTGTTCATATCAACAACTTAAAACTCATCTGCAGAGCACACCAACTAGTGCACGAAGGCTATAAATTTATGTTTGATGAGAAGCTGGTAACAGTATGGTCTGCTCCTAATTACTGCTATCGTTGTGGAAATATCGCTTCGATCATGGTCTTCAAAGATGTAAATACAAGAGAACCAAAGTTATTCCGGGCAGTTCCAGATTCAGAACGTGTTATTCCTCCCAGAACGACGACGCCGTATTTTCTTTGAGGCCTTCGCCCATCCTGCTGACCCATTTTTCTTCCTTCTTCATACCCCAACTTTCGTGTATTACCCTCTACAATATACTTTTTATTGAGCACTTTGCTGCTGAAATGCTGCCTCTTGCCTTTTTTTTAATTTTAAATTATCTAAATTTATTGTTTGTTATGGTGTCTATAGCAATGTTTTTCTATCAATTTTCTCCCCTATCCCATCCCCACTTTGGACTCATTTGAGAAGACTTGAGAAATGTCTTAATACTCACACTGCTGCATGTAGCTCTTGCTTATTTACTGGTCTGGGGGAAACAGGATGTGTCTCCTCTTTTTAAAAAGCCAATTGACAGAACAGACTATACCGAAATGCTCCTCCTTTTGTATCATTCAGCCTTTTGTTTTAGTTTGGTAAGTTTTAAGAAATTTCAGCAGCAAAGTTGTTATTCAGTGGGCACGATGGACTGCAAATGCCTCGAGTTATGTATACCTGTCCCAGCTGTAAACTTCATTGTCCTTTGTTGGATGATATTTTAAGTGGATATAAAATAAATTGGTCTAAAGGGCTGCCCTCCTTGTTGTGTTTTTAAATTTTAGTTAAAACTGCTACAGCTTATGACTTTGTACAGTAAGATAATTGTATCGATCTTTTTTCAGATTCCTTGTATTTTTTAATAAAGTAATCTTAAACCCAGATAGGTTAAAGTATTAGAAATTTTAAACAGCTTACATTGTTAGTTTAAAGTTATTCTCCCCTCCTCCCCCCGCCCAAGTCAGAGTTTTTGACCCTTTGGTTATTGAGTTTAAAACTTCAACTGAAATTCAATACTATTTATTGAAAAAAAAAAATTACTAAACTGTGCCTAAAGAACATAACTGCCATATTAATGTTTTGGTTTATATTCTCTATAGTAATAGAAAAACATTTAATACTTGTAATGCTGATGTGTTCATTTGATACTAGTTGAGTAAAATGTGATTGATCCAGTTTACAATCTATCATGCATATCATTAAGTAAAATCTGTGTACTTTTCAGTAGGAATCATTCTCCTCTTGATGTAACACTTGACCTTAACTTTTAGAAAGTGTTCAATTTTTAACTGCAACTGGAAAGGTTGAAAAGTCAGGACTCTTGTATTTGTGAACTGTAATTTGAAGCAAATTTTAAAAAGTGTAGAAAGAAACAAATTGTCCTTTTTTGTAAAGGTCTGTGGTACCATGTTTCGGCTTTGTGTAAGTAATTTGAATATCCAAAGGGTGTGATGATCAGTTCTTTATATGCAACTGTCCACTTAATAAGGACAAGTGTTCCAGTGTCTCTTATGACTGTGGTCATAAATGATGTTGGAATTTACTATTTTGTGAAATAGTTGGTATCCCTTTACTACTATAATTAATTTTTGTCATTCCAGGAAATCTTTGTGAAGCCAGCCAATTAATAAAGCACTTTAGTATCTGTTCAGGTAGTTTTGAAAACCAACTTTTCCCCTTCAGGATAAGAACTTCCAGGTTACCTAAAAATGCAATAAAAATCTTTATAATCTAAGCTTCTTGGCACATAATTTTTCATCAGGGTTTTTCTTTTATTAAATGAGCACAATAATATTTTTATTTTTATTTTCTTTTTTTGCCATAACCACCTAGCTCCTTGTTTAGTTTTTAATTGTATAGCTATATGAAAGAAGTGGCTAAGACATTTGCTGCACACACTTGAACTGTTGGGTCAGTAGCTTTGTGTTACTGCCCTGACCCCAGTGTAATTCAGGGGGAAAGGTATTTTTATCTTACAGGGATATGTAGCTATGTATTTTACTAATTGTGAAACACTGGAAATTAATGATGCAGACAACTTGGTGTAGTCTTTGAACAGCTCTCTGCAGTGTTTTTTTCTGTTACCATAAATTGTATTTAAGTGCTTGCTCTCCTCTGCTTCTAAGTTGTACCAATAAAATCGGTAACCTCAGCCCTCCCTTCCCATTTGACACTCCTTAGCTTAGATTGATGTAGTTGTTTTAGCTATCCCTGTAATGTGACCTTTATTTTTAAGTCATGGTGTACTGCATTTGTTTGTCACTAGTTGGGCATGTGCCAATAATATTTTGTCCATTCCTTAATTGCCATCTCTATTTTGTCTGATTTTTTTCTCTTCAGCTGAATAACGGCTTTTTTGCATGAAAAAAAGAAGTTTTTACAATTAGACATGTAAAGGGAAGAGAGAGTGAATGTATTGGACTTTGTAAGCCTAAAAGGAATATTTGGATTTAATAAATAAGGGCTATGTACGATATAGAGTAATCATGTAGTGGAAGATACTTGCCAGTCATAGATTTGTAGGCAGGAGGATCTGTTACTCCCTGTATCTAGGCTGAATGTAAAATCCTTTATGTTGTATTAATGGGGGTAATAACTATTTTTATTTGCTGATGATATACTTGGTTTCTAATAAAGTGTCCTAGGCTCTAGTGAGAACTGTCTACTTTTAATTGCCAATTACTCCCTTTCCCCTTTTCCTGATATGCACTTGGCTAGCTTTTCATAGGTTAATGCTTTTTCCTGAAACATCTCACTACTTTAAATGTGTTCATTTGGGTGTGATCCTAAAAAGTCTGCATCAAGAGCACATCTAATATGCATTCTGCATCAGCTCCTAACATCTGGATGACCAGAACTGTTGGAAGATTGTGACGTCTTAAACCCTGGGTTTTGCTTTTGAAATAAGGTTTGAAATATTCTTTGCATTAAGATTTGTGTGTGTTTGCTTTGTAAGCCTAGCACCAGGTTTTGAAAATGCCTGTATTGCGGAAGCAAATCCAAACTCTTTCTGAGCCTCTTTCGTTGTCAGAAATAGAATTGCTTTCCATCAGCCTCCAGAAAATTGTGTACCTGGAGTTGAAGAGATTTAACAGCACGAATCCAGATTTTTAAATGTAATTGTTTTTTAAATGCTAATGTTTGTAAAGCACCTTCAGTTCCTTGGATGAAAGGTGCTATATCCTCTCAGTGTAAATTAATAAAAAGATTATAGGAAGTTTGTCAGAAAATTTTATCTAATGCATAGTCTGTAGCATGTCCCGACAAAAAGTTAGCATTTTATATAACACAATTTAAATTTAAAAAAAAAATGCTTATTCCTTCACTTGGTTGCTTGACTGGTAAACAGAAAGGAAACTTTTTATTGTTCTGCATTTAACTTTGAACTAAGTGTCCCAGTTCTTTATTTTTTTATTTTTTATTTTTTTAAAGAATTTATTTATTCATGAGAGATACAGAGAGGCAGAGACACAGGCAGAGGGAGAAGCAGGCTCCATGCAGGGAGCCCGACGTGGGACTCGATCCTGGGTCTCCAGGGTCACACCCTGGACCGAAGGCAGGCGCTAAACCGCTGAGCCACCCAGGGATCCCCTTTAAAGGCAATATTCATTATTATGGCCTGGACCTAGTTTCCAGAACCATGCATCATGAGATCATCACAACTCTTTCAATTGTATGTTTATAGTCTGCATTCATGTTCATGAAGTATACAGTGGTAAAATACCAAAAAGCATTTTGGAAAGTCCCGTAGTGTGGTGCCAGACACAGTAGATTCCTGGGGAATGTTTGTTCCTTATTGCCGTCTTCTTAATTTTCTATTTCCTTATCAATCAATTGGTGATTGCCTTTCTTACCTTCATGAGAGATTATGCTGGCTTATATCACTCAAATATTTCCTTTATTCAAACTGCATGAAATTTGTGAAGATTTTTTTTTGTATCAACAAAAATACACTCAATCCCTGGACACCCATTATTCTCAGCACTCTGCTTTTGTGTATAAATGGAAATGAGATATAAAAGACTACATAGAGGCATTATGGAATAGTATAGAGAATATAGGCTCTGGAATCAGATCTAGGTAAAAAACCCAGCTCTGCCAGGCAGTAATAGCTAACTTAGCCAAATGCTATACATGCCTTATTTTGTGTTTACCTTTACCATGATCCTAAGACTGTATTACCTCCCCGCCCTCCTTCAGAGGAAGAAACATTTAGGATAGGTAACTTTGCAGGTTGCATAGGAGGGCTGGAACTTGAACCTCTTTAGGGCATACAAGAGTACATCTTAAGCCCTCTTAAGTAATATTGGCTATTGTAGCTGTGTGACCCTGCTCAAGTTGGGTTCTCCAGATTTTAAAATTCTGTGTCTAAGTATCCTACAGGGTTGATCAAGATTAAAAATAGCACACAAAGTACTTGGCCCCTGGCCCAAAACTGCCATTTATTGAGGGCTCATTTTAATATACCCTTTGCCTGAATTAAATGTAGATGGGAAGTAAGAATAATCTAAGGCAATATATAATTGCTGGTAGTGTAGTTTATGAAAGTACAATGAATTAGAAGAAAGATATAGAATGGAGCGATTGGGAAAGGCTTAAAAGAAAGTGTGAATTAAATGTGGGCTAGAATGATGAGATGTACGTTTCTTACATATTAAAAACAGAAGCAGAGATTACTAGAACTTGCATGTGACACGAAGATAGGACTTGAGGCTGCCTCTTAGGAAGGCATAAGAAATTAAAGCAGCAGCTGTTTTGACAGAACCATGTATCAGAGAGGAGTTGACCAATTGTGAAAGATGTTGAACACACAGGATTTTAATCCCTATTTTTAAGAAATGTAATGAGTGATATTTCAAGATTAGTCTTCTAGTGAGTTGATAGTCCTCCCCACCAGGACTCCTACCTGCCACACTCTTGTCTGACAAATTATGCTGATTCCTCCTCCTTTCTGGTTTGGTTGAGATTGAGGCTCTCCATAATTTGGTAATTTGGGGATTACATAAAGTATTAACTAGGGGAGCCAACAGATGTTTGGCAACATTTTTTGTCTTGTCAAAGCCATTTAAAACCCACTACAATTTACCATCATTACTTCATAGGAGGTGTATCATTTTTAATATGAAAGATGTTAAAAGAGCCATCTCAGAATAAAGGACAGTCCTCTCTGCCAAAAAAAAAAAAAAAAAATCAGTTTTGCGAAAAGCTAGTATCCTAGTTTCTGCCTTTGTGAGGGTGAGATTTGACCCCAACCTGCTGGTGTAATCTACTCTAGGCTGTCATATAAATAATGCACAAAAACATTTTCTAATAAAAAGGAAATAGCAAAAGAAAGTTTTATGCCTCCCACCAGTTCCAAATAGATGCCAAGGATCTACCAAAAACAACAAAGCCTGTTCACATGAAGTGTAGAGAGACTGTAGAGGACATTAATGGCTGAGTTTTATATGTTAATGAGCTATGTCTTATTTTTAAGGATGGCCTTATTAAAGTATAAGAGGAACGGTAACTAATACTGTGCATATATGCTGGTAGTCTTGCATGTTTAGGTCTATTAAAAATGCAGTGAAATTTATTTTTAAATTGTTCGGCATTGAACTTACAATCATCTGCAGTATCACAGGATGGCTAGCACACCCTCAAGGATCAATTCTACTTAGTCCTTCCAAAATGGAACAAACACATTGCTTTTAGTTATGGCATCAATACTGTTTGCAGTGATGATTTTTTCTTTCATGGTAATTCTTTAAATCTCTTGCTTTCTTGGAAGCCTGCACACAAGCTTGTGATCTTTCCTGCAGAGGGCTGAGCATCTGAAACATGCTTTATTTCGGTAGATTCTTGCAGTTTTCTTGCTGGATTCTCTATGAAGGGATATCTGTGAGCAGTGAGACCATTTCAGCATGATGTAGTCAGGGACCGCATCGATGTGGTTCAAAATGAAGCTCGTTTTGGAGAGTTCCCTCACTGTCGCACCTGCCAGAGGAGTTTGGGAAATTGCAGTGCTTGGCTGTTGGTCCTGGCGTGGTGCAGTGTTGGTGGGCGCCAGCATGTGTGTGGAATGCAGGACGCAGAGCCAGGAGAACCTGCCGGCAGGTGTCTGGCGCCTGAGATGCAGTTTTTACTTTCCAGCGCACGGTGGCGCTTAGGTCGCCCCGGCCCTGCTAGCAGTCACTAAGGCACCTCCGCTGCCACCTGCAGTCTCAACCAAACTCTAGGTGGCGGGACGTGACGGCCCGAGCGCCCAATCGACAGCCAGACTTTCGGCCACACTACAGCTCTAGCCAATGGGAGCCGGGGAGAGGCGCGGAGGGGGCGGGCCCCGCGGCATGTCAGGCAGAGGCGCGAGGCCCTCCTCCCGCCTCTCCGCCTACTCCAGCCTCCGCCGCCTCAGCTTCCCGAGCGAGCCCTGCGGCCGCCGGAGCAGCTCCCGCGGCGGAGCCGGAGCCGGATGGTCAGAGGAGCCCGGCAGCCCCAGCAGCCGCGGAGTCGCCTGGCCCCCAGGTGGGGCGGAGGCTGGGTCGGGGTCGGGGTTGGGGATGGGGTGGGGGCGCGGGGAGCGGGCCCAGGGGCAGCGGCTTGGGGCCGCGGGAGGGGCGGGGGGGTTCAGGCTGAGGGGGGACTCGGGGGACGTCCAGGGGCGGGGAAGCGGGCTGGGCAGCGGCCGCATCCTCGAGGCCGGATGAGAGGGGTGTGTGAGGGAAGGGACGCCGAGGGGTGAGGCTGGGGGCGCCGGGCCGGGCGGGGCAGGGCGTGCGCGCCCCGTGGACGGGCCGTGGAATGCGGGGGGCGCGGGGCCTGGAGGGGCGGGGCTCGGCCGGGGCAGTGCGCGCCCGGGAGGGGGTGGGCGCGGGAGAGGAGAGGCCGGAGGGGCTTGCGGGGGTGACGAGGCAAACAATGAGTAGGTGGAGGTGGGTGGTTTTGGGGAGCGGGGCTGTGGCGAATAGGAGCTGAGGATAGAGTGAGGGACTGGAAGGGAGAGCAGGGTTTGGGCAGAGAAGACCTCGGGGGAGCCGCGAGTCCAAGGATTGCTTGGTCTCGGTAAATAGGGGAAACAGAGCCTAAGGCGTTTGTAAGGTCAGGTGTGAGCTTGGCGAGCCTGGGGTCCTAGAGGGTGGCACGCTGAGTTTCCGGCGGGCACAGTAGGGCCGGGAGATGTGTTCTTGTGTGTTACTTTTAGTTACCATCTTATTTGGTTTGTAGACTGACTGGCACAGTGGAGAAGCCACCTCGAAAACGGAAAAGCAGGTAAGGCAAAATGCGTCCCTATTTTGCTTCATGTTTTTCCATTTGTTTGCTTACATCTGTGCCGTACTGCACGGTTACACAGTCAGTAGATGAAGTTTTTTCTTTAGCTCCTTTTGTACCGAATATAACTACACGCAGGATCCTTCTTTTGAGGAGTTCAGAGTACTACCTGTATCATCTGCGTGTGTGTGTGCGTGTGTATGTAAGATTATATGGGAAACAGACGTGGGTAATTGAGAAATCCTAGTTTTTTTACTTGCACTCTAATTTCAACTTCTCCGCTAGCTCTGTTTAAAAAGCTAGTGTTTGTGGGGGGCACCTAACTGGCTCATTTGGTGGAGTATGACTCTTGATCTCAGGGTTATGAGTTCGAGCCCCACGTTGAGTGTAGAGATATTTAAAAATAAAATTAAAAAAAAAAAAAAAAGGAGGAGGGACGCCTAGGTGTCTCAGTGGTTGAGCATCTGCCTTCACACAGGTGGTGATCCTGGAGTCCCTGGATGGAGTCTCGCAGTGAGCTCACCATGGGGAGCCTGCTTCTCCCTCCTGTCTATGTCTCTGCCTCTCTCTCTGTGTCTCTCATGAATAAATAAATAAAATCCTAAGAAAAAAACCCAACTAAACGAATGTTTGGGGCATCTGGCTGGCTTACTTGGTAGAGCATGCGACTCTTGATCTGAGGCTGGTGGGTTGGATCCCTGCCCTGGGCATACAACTTACTTTAAAAAGCAAAATATATTAAAAAGGTAATGTTTATTGAACATCTACTAAGTGCCAAGTACTGTGTGCGAGTGCTTTATATGTATTATCTTTTGTGATCTCGAAGCACCCCAAGGAAGCATGTACTGTTACCATTATTATGCGGAAGAGAGAACTGAGGCACAGAGAGGCCAAGATCACTTCTTTGATAAATAATAGAACTCCTATCTGAATTCAGGCAATCTGACTCCAGAACTTAGGCTCTTACCCATTATATTATAATGACTCTGATAAATATACAATTGAAAATATATTTTCTTTTATTTATTTATTTATTTATTTATTTATTTATTTATTTATTTATGATAGTCACACACACACAGAGAGAGAGAGAGAGAGAGTGGAGAGAGAGAGGCAGAGACACAGGCAGAGGGAGAAGCAGGCTCCATGCACCGGGAGCCCGACGTGGGATTCGATCCCAGGTCTCCAGGATCACGCCCTGGGTCAAAGGCAGGTGCCAAACTGCTGTGCCACCCAGGGATCCCTGAAAATATATTTTCTTATTACTTTTTCTTTTTTCATCATACGTAGTACATAGAGTCTAATAAACAAATCATGGGGAAATAGAAACAGAGGGCTGAAGTAGTCTGCAAACAAGTGAATTATTACTTGAGTGATAAAGAAGAGCATATATCCATCCCACAAATATTTTTGTGTGCATTCTGCATGTTAGACACTATATAGCAATTCTTTGTGGTCATGAGATTTCTTTTTCACAGATGTAGGCAGTGGTCTAGAGAGAAATTACTTTCTCTGCAGTAGGGAGGATGTGACCAGTAGGACCACTGTCGTAGTTGGTACTTGGTAAGTTACTGATGTGAGTAGGCAGACTGCCTCACCAGTAAGTAGATAGAAAATGCTGATGACGCAAGTCAAAGTTTCTTTGTCACTCTGGGTTGTACTGTTCTTTTTTTTTTCTTTTTTTTTTTAAAGATATTATTTATTTATTCATGAGAGACACAGAGAAAGAGGGGCAGAGACACAGGCAGAGGGAGAAGCAGGCTCCATGCAGGGAGCCTGACGTGGGACTCGATCCCGGGTCTCCAGGATCACGCCCTGGGCGGAAGGCGGCGCCAAACTGCTGAGCCCCCCTGGGCTGCCCATGTGCTGTTGAATATAGTAACCATATATGGCCATAAAGTGCTTGAAATGTGACTGGCATGGCTGAGGAACTAAACTTTATTAATTGTAATTAAGTTAAATTCAAAAACTGATACTTACTGGGAAATATTCAGATATGTTTGGAAAAATTGGCATATGTAAATCTACTTTTTTATCTGTAAGTTTTATGAACTCTATATATAGATCAAATATTTCTGGTGAAAATTTAATGTCCAAAGCAAGATGTGCTTTAAGTAAAAAAAATATCAGATTTCCAGTTAGTATACAAAAAGAGTGTAAAATTTCTTATTACTAATTTTCGTATTGAATATAAAATGAAATAATATTTTAGATCTATTGGATTAAATAAAAGTATTACTAAAGTTATTTTAACTGTTTTTCCTTTTTACTTTCCTAACATGACTATTCAGAAATTAAACATTATATATGTGGCTTACATTACATTTTTTTTTTGGACAGATTTTAACTCTCATTAACCCACTGCCAGTCTCTTGCTGTGGCCTCCTGACTTCATTCTCTACCTCAAATCTGTAATTCATTCATCATGCTGTGCAAGTTGATCTTGTAATTCTCTTGCTTAAATCTTTCCATGGTTCCCCATTGCTTATTGAACATAATTCAGACTTTTTAGCCTAATGATAAAAAGAGACTGCTTTTGGAGTGTCTAGGTGAGTCAGTTGCTTGAGCATCAACTTTTGATTTCAGGTTGGTTCCTGTGGAATCAAGCCCCTGCATTGGGCTCTGTGCTGAGCATGGAGTTTCTTGGAATTCTCTTTCTCTTTCTCCTTCTGCCCCTTCTCTCTCTCTCTCTCTCTCTCTCTCTCTCTCTCTCTCTATCTCACACTCTCTTTCTCTCTTACCATACTCTCCCTCCCTCCCCCAGGAGATTGCCTTTATTTCACTTCTGCCTGTCTTCCCACTTCCCAGCCACAGTTTAATACTGTGGCCCTGGAAATTCTCAATAATGGACCTATTAAATGTCCAGTATTAAATGATTTAACTTTCTGGTGAATCCTGCACAATGAATTAATTGCTGAATGTAACTCTATGTTCTGTTTGCCATTCCTAGAACTTATGTTCTCTCTTTGCTTTGGATTTTTGCACATGATTTCTCTTTCTCTCTGGAATACTTTCTCCTTGTTCTTGGCAAGCTCCTTCCTTTGAGATTCTTAGCTCAAATGTCACATCCTGTGTGTGGACTTTCCCACTCTCTCCTTCACCTTATTTGCTCCCATGATAGCTTGTACATACACCTAGGTATAGTGGTTTGGACTGTCTTTGAATCCGAACTCTGTCAAATACAAGCTGTGAGATCATATGTAAGTTAATAAACCTCCTTGAACCTCCATTCCCTCAGCTGTACATGGAAATAATAACAGTTCAACCCTGGGGTGCCTGGCTGGCTCAGTTAGTAGATCATACAACTGTTGATCTCAGGGTTATGAGTTCAAGCCCATGTTGGGTGTAGGGCTTACCTAAAAAAAATTTTTTTGAGGGGGCACCTGGGTGGCTCAGTGGTTGAGCATCTGCCTTTGGCTCAGGTCATGATTCTGCGATCCTGGGATGAAGTCCTGTATCAGGCTCCCGACAAGAGCCTGCTTTCTCCCTCTGCCTATGTCTCTGCCTCTCTCTCTGTGTCTCTCATGAATAAATAAAATCTTTTTTTTTTTTTTAGAAAAAAGGACAAATTTTATGTTAATAAAGCAACCATCAAGTACTGTTTATTTCCCTCCTCTTTTCTAAAGGATTAAAAAATAAGGTATTAAGGTAAAGAAGAAATGAGAGAAGAATAATAAACCAGTGGCAAAGTTAAAATATAGATTAGAAAATACTGTATAGTTACTAAAGATGGGTTCCATATTTGGCCCTGAATTTCCTCAAATAAAGCAAAGAAGAAAATAAAGCTCAGCTTCTAGATTCATGTGTTCATAAAATCAAACATATGTTGTTTAAGAGAAGCATACATTTTTTTGAGAAGAAAAACTGATCTGAGTTAATAAACCTCCTTGAACCTCCATTATTAACTGAGAGATCTGAGAGAAACTTTTCTTACTGGTCTTCATGGTGGGGACACTGGTTTTGTGGAGGAGGAGATCTCTATAATAATCATAGTAGTGAGTTTTTAATCATTGCTTCTTAAAATGCTTCTCAGTCAAGGTTCATGTAATGCCAGTAAACATTCTTCAAAGGGGCAAATCAGTGTATAAGTATACAGCTCATTGTTGGCTTGGTTTGGTTCAGAGGTAAGCAGGGGTGAATAAGTTGGAGGGATTCTGTTTATTCCCAGCATCTAGCCTAGTCCCTGGCACTTCTTAGAAAACAGTTGGTTGAATTATTGAATACAGGCACTCTTAATCTTAAGGACTTCTCTATGAATGTTATTTCTTTTTTTTTAATTAAAAAAAAAGTTTTTTTGTTGTCTTTTTAAAAAAATTAATTAATTGATTAATTAATTTATAATAATCTTCATACCCACTATGGGACTCGAATTTATAATCTCGAGATTAAGAGTCATGTGCTCTTCTCACTGAGCCAGCCAGGCACCCCTAAAACTATTTTCTTAATAATACTAAGGCTTTACTTGCCTTTTAATTATTTGCTCTCATTCACAGTGGAATTTTCTGAGGCTACAGTTGAGAATGATTTCACTTCTGCTCTGATGGCTAATGGAATGTGTGTTTCTGTATTACTGTGTTTAAAATTTTTGCTCTACAATCTAATATAAATATTGATGGATATACCCACAGAGGTAGTTTTTAAAAAAAATATTGTATTTATTTATTCACAAGACACACAGAGAGGCAGAGAAAAGGCAGAGGGAAAAGCAGGCTCCCTCTGGGGAGCGTAAGGCGTGGATCCCAGGACCCTGGAATCATGCCCTGAGCTGAAGGCAGATGCTCAACCACTCATCCACCCAGGTGCCCCACAAAGATAGTTTTCAAAGGCTGTCAGGGGGCTCCTGCAACCAAAAAGTTTGGGAGAATATATCGTAAGAAAGATTAAATATTCCTTCACTCTCAATTCTTTTTTTTTTTTTTTTTTGAGAAATTTGTAATTTATTTATTTATTTATTATAAATTTATTTTTTATTGGTGTTCAATTTACCAACATACAGAATAACACCCAGTGCTCATACCGTCAAGTGCCCCTCCCAGTGCCCGTCACCCATTCACCCTCCCCTTCCACCACCCCTTCCACCACCCCTAGTTCATTTCCCAGAATTAGGAGTCTTTATGTTCTGTCTCCTTTTCTGATATTTCCCGCACATTTCCTCTCCCTTCCCTTATATTCCCTTTCACTATAATTTATATTCCCTAAATGAATGAGAACATACAATGTTTGTCCTTCTCCGATTGACTCACTTCACTCAGCATAATACCCTCCAGTTCCATCCACGTCGGAGCAAATGGTGGGTATTTGTTATTTCTAATGGCTGAGTAATATTCCATTGTATACATAAACCACATCTTCTTTATCCATTCATCTTTCGATGGACACCGAGGCTCCTTCCACAGTTTGGCTATTGTGGACATTGCTGCTATAAACATCGGGGTGCAGGTGTCTCGGCGTTTCATTGCATCTGAATCTTTGGGGTAAATCCCCAATAGTGCAATTGCTGGGTTGTAGGGCAGGTCTATTTTTAACTCTTTGAGGAACCTCCACACAGTTTTCCAGAGTGACTGCACCAGTTCACATTCCCACCAACAGTGTAAGAGGGTTCCCTTTCTCCGCATCCTTTCCAACATTTGTGGTTTCCTGTCTTGTTAATTTTCCCCATTCTCACTGGTGTGAGGTGGTATCTCATTGTGGTTTTGATTTGTATTTCCCTGATGGCAAGTGATGAGAGCATTTTCTCATGTGCATGTTGGCCATGTCTATGTCTTCCTCTGTGAGATTTCATGTCTTTTGCCCATTTCATGATTGGATTGTTTGTTTCTTTGGTGTTGAGTTTAGTAAGTTCTTTATAGATCTTGGAAACTAGCCCTTTATCTGATACGTCATTTGCAAATATCTTCTCCCATTCTGTAGGTTGTCTTTTAGTTTTGTTGACTGTATCCTTTGCTGTGCAAAAGCTTCTCATCTTGATGAAGTCCCAATAGTTCATTTTCGCTTTTGTTTCTTTTGCCTTCGTGGATGTATCTTGCAAGAAGTTACTGTGGCCGAGTTCAAAAGAGGGTGTTGCCTGTGTTCTCCTAGGATTTTGATGGAATCTTGTCTCACATTTAGATCTTTCATCCATTTTGAGTTTATCTTTGTGTATGGTGCAAGAGAGTGGTCTAGTTTCATTCTTCTGCATGTGGATGTCCAATTTTCCCAGCACCATTTATTGAAGAGACTGTCTTTCTTCCAATGGATAGTCTTTCTTCCTTTATCGAATGTTAGTTGACCATAAAGTTCAGGGTCCACTTCTGGATTCTCTATTCTGTTCCATTGATCTATGTGTCTGTTTTTGTGCCAGTACCACACTGTCTTGATGACCACAGCTTTGTAGTGCAACCTGAAATCTGGCATTGTGATGCCCCCAGATACAGTTTTCTTTTTTAAAATTCCCCTGGCTATTTGGGGTCTTTTCTGATTCCACACAAATCTTAAAATAATTTGTTCTAACTCTCTGAAGAAAGTCCATGGTATTTTGATAGGGATTGCATTAAACGTGTAAATTGCCCTGGGTAACATTGACATTTTCACAATATTAATTCTGCCAGTCCATGAGCATGGAATATTTTTCCATCTCTTTGTGTCTTCCTCAATTTCTTTCAGAAGTGTTCTATAGTTTTTAGGGTATAGATCCTTTACCTCTTTGGTTAGGTTTATTCCTAGGTATCTTATGCTTTTGGGTGCAATTGTAAATGGGATTGACTCCTTAATTTCCCTTTCTTCAGTCTCATTGTTAGTGTATAGAAATGCCACTGACTTTTGGGCATTGATTTTGTATCCTGCCACACTGCCGAATTGCTGTATGAGTTCTAGCAATCTTGGGGTGGAGGCTTTTGGGTTTTCTATGTAGAGTATCATGTCATCGGCAAAGAGGGAGAGTTTGACTTCTTCTTTGCCAATTTGAATGCCTTTAATGTCTTTTTGTTGTCTGACTGCTGAGGCTAGGACTTCCAGTACTATGTTGAATAGCAGTGGTGAGAGTGGACATCCCTGTCTTGTTCCTCATCTTAGGGGAAAGGCTCCCAGTGCTTCCCCATTGAGAATGATATTTGCTGTGGGCTTTTCGTAGATGGCTTTTAAGATGTTGAGGAATGTTCCCTCTATCCCTACACTCTGAAGAGTTTTGATCAGGAATGGATGCTGTATTTTGTCAAATGCTTTCTCTGCATCTAATGAGAGTATCATATGGTTCTTGGTTTTTCTCTCGCTGATATGATGAATCACATTGATTGTTTTATGAGTGTTGAACCAGCCTTGTGTCCCGGGGATAAATCCTACTTGGTTGTGGTGAATAATTTTCTTAATGTACTGTTGGATCCTATTGGCTAGTATCTTATTGAGAATTTTTGCATCCATGTTCATCAGGGACATTGGTCTGTACACTCTCAATTCTTGATGGATGCTCCTGTATCAGTAGGTCCATAGGCCCCTCCTTGAGGCACCTTTCCTTCCTTTGGGTGTTTTATGCTTAAAGGTCCAGAATTGCTGCCATTGGGAGTCTCCAGCATGGGCTTCCTGAATATTATTTCTTGTAGTCAAGTTTTAGTAAACATCAGGCAGCAATGAGTTTAGGCTTATATCTCAGTTAAGAATCATGAGAGCAGGGGATCCCCGGTGGCTCAGCGGTTTAGCACCTGCCTTTGGCTCAGGGTGCGATCCTGGAGTCCCGGGATTGAGTCCCACGTCGGGCTCCCTGCATGGAGCCTGCTTCTCCCTCTGCCTGTGTCTCTGCCTCTCTCTCCCCCTATGTTTATCATGAATAAATAAATAAAATCTTTAAAAAAAAAAAAAAAGAATCAAGAGAGTATGTATTTTGATGTCTGATTAGGTCAGATCCTGATCAAGTCAGGATTTAGGCCTGTATGAACAGCCAGTATACATCTTGAAAGAGGTCCTGTGCACAAGACCATGATTTTCCTCAGAAAACAGTTCTGGAATTGCTAAAAATAGAAAACAAAATGACCGGTTAAAGCCCTAAAGATAGATTCTAGAGAAGGGATGTAATGATCATAGCCAGAAATTTTTATAGCTGGTATTATCAGTTGCATACTATAGCTATAACAATTCTCAAAATCAGTGGAATGACTTTCTGATGAATACTTCAAGATGAATTAATTGTTGTATTTGGCCTTAAGCATTCCTTTGAGTTGGCCTGCTGTGTAGAGTTGTTGACTGTTGTACTATATATCCTATTAAAGTTTGGAAAATGGTTGCCAAAAGTATCATTTTTATTTTAGTATAGTTGCTGTTAAATTATTCTTTTTGATAGAAGTCAGTTAGTGGTGGGGTTTTTTTCCTTAAGCTTTTATTTAAATTCCTGTTGGTTAACATATAGTGAATTTAGTGATTCAACACTTACATACAATATCTGGTGGTCATCACAAGGGTCCTTCCTAATCCCTATCACCTACTTTCTTAAAAAGATTTTATTTATTTATTCATAAGAGACACAGAGAAAGAGGCAGAGACATAGGCAAAGGGAGAGAGAGAAACCGGTTCCTTGCAGGGAGCCTAATGTGGGACTTGATCCTGGACCCTGTGATCACGCCCTGAGCTGAAGACATGTTCAACCACTGAGCCACCCAGGTGCCCCCCATCACCTAATGGACTCAACCCTTCTCCATTCCCCCCAACCCAGTTATCTTTTAAGTACATACCAAACTATAATAATGTTTAAGAAGAACTAAAGTCATTTGAGATAAGCATTTTATACACTACTGTTAATAATTCTTCATGTATTTTTTTTTGCCTCACTAAAACTTTTTTTTTCACTAAAACTTTTCTTTCTTTATCTTAGTATATCTTTGGTCCTATCATTGAGTGGGTGTTCAGTAAAACTATAGTGAACCAGTAATGAATTGGTAGCAAGAGGGACATAGTGTAGGATGGGGCTTCAGTGGCCCAGAATACTGTGACACTATTTAAGGATCCTGATAAACTGTACTAGACTGAAAAGAGTTTTAAGATTAGGAAATTTGATCTCTATGTGATTTTGGAAAATTCTGAAGACTTCAACATGTCTGCTTAGTAATGTTTGGGTCATTGGGACACCTGGGTGGCTCAGCAGTTGAGTGCCTGCCTTTAGCCAAGGGTGTGATCTTGGAGGCCCAGGATCGAGTCCCACATAGGGCTCCCTGCATGGAGCCTTGCTTCTTTCTCTGCGTGTGTCTCTGCCTCTCTCTCTGTGTCTCTCATGAATAAATAAATAAATAAAATATTTTAAAAAAATAATAATGTTTGGGTTATGAGTTAGAGCATCTTCTTGGAACCTGTCCGGAACAAGACCCATTTGTTTGGCTAGGATTCATATTGAGTAAAGCTTTAGTGTATGATTTGGGGGCTTTTCTTAGTGATGTGTTTAAAGCAAAGATCATTTTGGTGGTATATGTACTTTGAATTACATTTGAATTATTTTTTTTTAAGATTTTATTTATTTATTCATGAGAGAGAGAGAGGCAGAGATACAGGCAGAGGGAGAAGCAAGCTCCACACTGGGAGCCCAACGTGGGACTCGATCCCGGGACTCCAGGATCACGCCCTGGGCCAAAGGCAGGTGCTAAACCGCTGAGCCACCCAGGGACCCCCCCCCCCCCCCGCCTCTTTTTTAAAAAGACATTTGAATTCTAAAAACATTTCAATGCTCACTAGTCCAGGATACTAGGGATATAGACATGAATAAGATTTGGGCCTTGCTGGGATAAAACTCACGTGGTAATGGAGAAGGCAGACTCAAATAATGGGACAGTATAATGACTCTGTATGTATACAAAGGGTTTATAGTAATTCTGCATACTGATAGTGAGGGCACTTTCCCCAGGCATTTCATCTAGGCCCTGGAGGTCTTTAGGAGGTTACTTTGGTGGTATTGTGACTGTTGAAATGCCAGAGCAGGCCCTGGGTGGAATTACTAACATTGAGGTCTTACGTGAGCAGAATTCAGGACCTGAACCAGGGCAGTGTCAGGTGGGGAAAGAAAGTTGTTTTTAATAGTTTGGGCTATGGTGTCAGTTTTTAGGGATTAAGCTGTGGTTTTCAAAAAGGGGCAGTTTTGTCTTCCGGGGACATTTGGCAATGTCAGGAGACATTCTTGGTTGTAACAACTAAGGGCATCTAGTGGGTGAAGTTACAAATAAATGCTGCTAAACACCCTATAGTTTGTAGAATGGCCTCCCACACCAAAGAGTTATTTAGCTCAAATTGTCAGCGATGCTGAAGTCGAGAAATCCTGGACTGGAGTTGAATCCCAGCTCTTTCAAATACTAGCTCTGGGCTCTAGAACAAAGTATGAATTTAATCTCTAAGCCTATTTGCCCTTTTGCAAAGTGGAAGTATTGACAGTACTTCTGTTGTAGGACTGTTCCTCTCCTCTGAAAGCATATAACTGTATGAGTGCAGAGATTTTTGTCTGTCTAAAAAATAGATTAATTGAAGTAATGAATGTAAAGTACATAATAACAGTTACCTGACATGTATTAAATATTTAATAAATGATACCTGTGACTGTCGTTAGTTTAAATATTTTAAGATTTTGCCTTTTCTTCTAGCCTTTTAAAAAACATGTTGATTGAGGTTATTATTAATGTAAAAAAAGTGCACCAATTTTAAGTATGCAATTTGATGAGTTTTGACAAATGTATATGGTTGTGTAACCACTGACTGTAATCATGATATTGAACATCACCGTTGCTGCCCTCCTTACCCCACATTTGTTCGTGTTGCTTTGCAGTCATGATTCTAGGAGCCACTGTTCTCTTTTCTCTATAATGATAGCTTTGTTTTTTCTAGAATCTCATAAGGAAATCATTCATTAGTTTTCTGTGTCTAGTTTCTTCTGCTTGGCATAATGCTGTTGAGATTCATCTGTGTTCTTTTTCATAACTATAGTTAATTTCTTATTGCTGAGGAGCATTCCATTGTATGATTTTGCCATAATTTGTTTATGCATTCACTGGTTGACAGACATTTGACTTGTTTCTAGCTTTTAGCTAATATGAATACATCTGTTAATGAACATTTGAGTTAAGTCTTTGGACAGATATGTTTTCATTTCTCTTGAGTAGATGCCTATGAATGGAATTGCTGGGTCTTAGGGTAAGTGTATGTTTAACTTTTTAAGAAATTGCTGGACTGTTTTCCAAAGTGGCTGTACCATTTTGCATTCCTGCTGGCAATGTTTGGGATTCACGTGCTCCATATCCTCACCAATATTTGGTATTGCCATTCTTTTTCTTTTAAACAGCTTTATCAAGGTATAGTGGCATACATGAGCCACACACATTTAAAATGTACAGTTTGGTAAGTTTTGACACATGTTTATGCCCTTAAAACCATTACCATTGTTTACCATTCTAGGGATATCTAGTGATATATATCATTTTTCTAAAGATTTTATTTATTTATTCATGAGAGACACATAGAGAGAGGCAGAGGCATAGGCAGAGGGAGAAGCAGGTTTCCTGTGGGGAACCTGATGCAGGACTTGATCCCAGGACCCTGGGATCACCATCTGAGGCAAAGGCAGATGCTCAACCACTGAGCCACCTAGGTATTCCTATATCGTTATGTCTTTCCCTAATGATTGATCATGTTGAGTATCTTTTCTTTCTTTTTTTTAAAAGATTTATTTATTTATTTATTCATTCATTCATTCATTCATTTGTTCATGAGAGAAACAGAAACAGAGGCAGAGACACAAGCAGAGGGAGAAGCAGGCTCCATGCAGAGAGCCCTATGTGGAACTCGATCCTGGGACTCCAGGATCACACCCTGGGCCAAAGGCAGACGCTCAATTGCTGAGCCACCCAAGCGTCCCATGTTGAGTATCTTTTAATGTATTTATTTGCCATTCATAAAACTTCTTTTGTGAATTTTCTTTTCAAATCTGTTGTCCTTTTTTTTTTTTTTTTTTTTTTTTTACAGTTGTTTGTCTACATAGACAAACAGTTAAAAGGGTTCTTTATGTATTCTGGAAAAAAATACTTAACAGGTATATGTTTTGCAGATATGTTCCCACAGTCTATGGCTTGCCTTTTCCTTTTCTTCACAGTATCTTTAGCTTGAATCTTAGGTTGAATGGCAACACTTTTAATCGAGACAGTAGAGATAGGAGCAAATTTGGAAGGGTAAGATTTCTTTTGACTATATGGAGTGTAAAGTGCTTCAGAGTTCACTATCTCTCACCAGGCAGGTTGAAAACACGGATCTGGAGCTGAGAAGAGAGAGTAAGGCTTCAGATTCAGATATGGAAATCATCAGTAAACACTTAGTTATTCAAATCAAGCAAATGTGTAGTCATCAAACAAGTAGTGTTTATCCCTGGGAGATAGATCTCTGTACTCTTTGGTGAGGAACAGACTCTGAAGGTAGTTATATTGAAAAGTAGGTGAACATTTTCCAGTTTACACTGAAACATAGGAATATACCCTACCTGGAGAGTTTCTTTGTGATAGTGTTTGCCTTAGTAAGGTCCCTACAGAAATGCAGTGAGTTTTTTTAAAATTTAATTTTATATTTTTAAAGATTTTATTTACTTATTTGACAGCACAAGCAGGGGGAGAGGCAGAGGGAGAAGGAAAGGGAGAAGCAGACTCCCCACTGAGCAGGGAGCCCAACATGGGACTCGATTCCAGGACCCTGGGATCACGACCTGACCTCTAAGGCAGTTGCTTAACAGACTGAGCCACCCAGGTGGCCTGGTGAAGCCGTTTCTCACAGCATGTGTCAGTGAAAACCTAGGATATACCAAAATTCAGTTATGTAAAAACAGATTTTATAGGGCCCAAGATAATATGGTCAAATGGTAAGCATTTTCATGGTAATATTTTATTCTAGAATAAAACCTAGACTGGCTGAAGCAGTGATATTTTTTTTTAAAGATTTTATTTATTTATTAATGATAGATGTAGAGAGAGAGAGAGGCAGAGACACAGGCAGAGGGAGAAGCAGGCTCCATGCAGGGAGCCCGACGCGGGACTCGATCCCGGGACTCCAGGATCGGGCCCTGGGCTAAAGGCAGGCACTAAACCTCTGAGCCACCCAGGGATCCCCCTGATTTTTTTTTTTTTTTAAGATTTTATTTATTTATTCATGAGAGACACAGAGAGAGAGGCAGAGACACAGGCAGAGGGAGAAGCAGGCTCCATGCAGGAATCCTGATGTGGGACTCCATCCCGGGACTCCAGGATTATGCCCTGAGCTGAAGGCAGTTGAAGCTGAACGCCCAACCACTGAGCCACCCAGGCATCCCTCAAGCAGTGAGGGTGTTAAAAAAAATGTGCCCAAAGATTCATTGGGACTAATTAAGGGCTCCCTGGAGGGTGAGGGTAGGCAGAAGAAAATTAAACAAACTAGCTTCTAAGACTCCACTTTGACTTTTATGTATGTATCCATATATGTCTGTATGTATATTTTTAATATGGAATATTTCAAATACAGGTAAAATTAGAATGCTGTAGTGAACTTAAATTGTTTATCTGGGGGACACCTGGGTGACTCAGCGGTTGGGCATTTGCCTTCAGCTCAGGGCGTGATCCTGGGTATGGGATCGTGTCCCACGTTGGGCTTCTTGTGAGGAGCCTGCTTCTCTCTCTGTCTGTGCCTCTGCCTTTCTCTCTGTGTCTCTCATGAATAAATAAATAAAATTTATTTTTTTATTATTTTTTAAAGACTTTTTTTAGATTTTATTTATTTATTCATAGAGACACAGCTTGAGAGAGAGGCAGAGACACAGGCAGAGGGAGAAGTAGGCACCATGCAGGGAGCCCGATGTGGGACTTGATCCCGGGTCTGCAGGATCACGCCCTGGGCTGCAAGCGGCGCTAAACCGCTGCACCACCGGGGCTGCCCAATAAATAAAATTTAAAAAATAGTTTATCCAGCTTCAATAATTATCAATTAAATCCTATTTAATTTTTATACACTCCTACTCTACCTGAAGCATAACCATACATGGTATTCATCTCTAAATATAGTAGAATGTGTTGTTGGAAGATAAGGATTCTTTTAAAACACATTACCACATTACCATTAACAATAACTTAAAAATTAACAGTATTCCCTTAATATCATCAAATGTCTTGTCAGTGTTCAGAGTTCCACATTTGGCTAATTGTTTTTTAAAATGTCTTGTGGGATCCCTGGGTGGCGCAGCGGTTTGGCGCCTGCCTTTGGCACAGGACGCGATCCTGGAGACCCGGGATCGAATCCCACGTTGGGCTCCCGGTGCATGGAGCTTGCTTCTCCCTCTGCCTGTGTCTCTGCCTCTCTCTCTCTCTGTGTGACTATCATAAATAAATAAAAATTAAAAAAAAATAAAAATAAAATGTCTTGTTCAGGGCACGTGGTGGGTCAGTCAGTTAAGCATCTGACTCTTAATTTTGGTTTGGCTTGTGATCTCTGGGTCATGAGATCAAGCCCCACATTGGGCTCTGTGCTCACTGGGGAGTCTGCTTGAGATTCTCTCTTCTCTCCTTGTGCACCTCCCTCTCTAAAATAAATAAATCTTAAAAAAAAAACCACAATAAAAATAAAATGTCTGTTAGTTCAAATCAGGATCCAGATCAGTTTTATAAGCTTGCAATTTGTTGATTAGATCTCGAGTTCTTAAAAAAAAAAAAAGAAAGAAAGAAAGAAAAAGATCTCGAGTTCTTTTAAATCTGTAGTTTTCACACTCTGTTTTTCTCCATGCTGTTTATTTGTGAAGGAACTGTTATAGTTCCTGGAAACAGTTTCCCACAATCTGAATTTTAATTTTTTAAAAAAGTTGAGGTATGATTTTTTTTTTTTGAGGTATGATTTATATACAATAAAATGTTTACCTATTTTAGTGTATAGTTTTATGAATTGTGACAAATGCATATAGTTGCTTAACCACCACAACAATCATAATATAGAACAGTTCCATCCCTCTCCACAATTCCCTTCTGTCCCCACTGACCACCAATTTTTTCCACAATCTGAATTTTGCTGACTCTGTCCTCATGGAATCATTTAGCATGTTTCTCTGTTCCCTGTGTATCTTATAAATTGGTAGTTACAGCTAGTTCTAGACATTTGATGAGATTCAGGTTTATTTTATTTTTTATTTTTTTGGAAAGACTACTTCTTAGGAATGGTGAGTATTTCCATCATGGCTTCTCATGTTTTGATGTTAGGAACTCAAAGTAATCAGTGTCTATATTTTTCATTTCATTTAGGGTTGCAGATGGTGACATTCTGATTCTCTCATTTCTTCATTATTAGCTAGAATACTTCTATAAAGAGGTTTCCCTTTTGACTTAAACATTTTTAATTTTATTTTTGCAGTTAACATACTGTGAAATTGTTTATGTGTGCGGTTCCATGAAATTTGAAAATGAAAAAAAAAAAAAAAAGAAATTTGAAAATGTGTAGATTCATATAACTACCACTGCAAAGTACAGAACATTTCCTTTCCCTCAAAAAACTCTTGTGCAGTACCGTTGCAGTCACCTCCTCCTTGCGCTCCTGCTCTCTGGCAACTGATCTGTTCTTTCGTTCATTGACTGTTCGATTTTCCTTAGGTACAATGTGTAAAGGGAAAAGCTTGATAAGTGCCTCTTTGTCCTCCACTTTTTTTTTCCATACCATATTTCAGTGTGAGTTGGTTTTCTAGCATACTCCAAAGGCAACTGGCTTTCTTTCTTTCTTTTTTGTTTTATAGAAAATATTATCATCAACTCATGGATTTAAACATATTTGATGAATTTCAATCCATTATGATTATTTTTCTTATTGATGTTCATACTAACTTAGCCCAGTGGAAGCCTCTTTAAGTTGGCTCCTCGGTCCATTTGGCACCAGTAAACTTTGATAGCCTCCTTGCTTCCTGCTTGGACAAGGTATTCCAGGCCCATCTTGTATGTTTCCTGCTCAGACCTAAAATTGGCCATTCTCCAAAGAGACCTGTTTCTTCTGGCATCACTCTGCTTCTAACTATGTTTATATCCTGAGACAATTTGAAAGAAAGGATTATACAACCTAAAATAATTTGAAAGCAACAAATCTAGAAGAATGGATTATACATTATACTTTTCAATAATCCTCCATAAATGTAATTTTTTTTTTTTTTTTTTTATTTATGATAGTCACAGAGAGAGAGAGAGAGAGAGGCAGAGACACAGGCAGAGGAAGAAGCAGGCTCCATGCACCGGGAGCCCGACGTGGGATTCGATCCAGGGCCTTCTGGATCGCGCCCTGGGCCAAAGGCAGGCGCCAAACCGCTGCGCCACCCAGGGATCCCCCATAAATGTAATTTTTAATTAGGTTTGTGTTAAAAGTTGATTAGCACATGGTTGGGAGTTATATTTTAGGTTAAGATCCTGAAATAGAGGTAATCTGTAATGTTGAGTATGGTTGGATCTATTGGGAGATCAAGTGACCAGGTGGTGGAATTGATTTTTTTCTTTTTTAATGGGACTTGTGGGTCCCTAACCTAAATGAATGGTTTTCCCACAAGTCCAGGACTTTCCTGGGTTGGGAGGAAGAACCCCAGGCAGAAACACATGGATGTATATCTAATTGCTTAATGTTCTGTATATTCTCTAGGAGAATATAGACTGGAAGAAATTGTGGGTAATATGTTACTAATGGAAAAAATCTTAATGTTTTGATGGAGCAATCTGTTTAGAACTTTCTTTGAAACTATCAAGATTAATGAGTTGTAAAAGATATCCGTAAGTTAGTAAATTAATTGACCATATAGTAGGGGTATCAATTTTTTTAAAAAAGATTTTATTTATTTGGGGCACCTAGGTGGCTCAGTGGTTGAGCATCTGGCTTTGGCTCAAGTCATGATCCCGGGGTCCTGGGATCAAGTCCCACATCAGGCACTCTGTGTGGAGCCTGCTTCTTCTTCTGCCTATGTCTCTGTTTCTCTCTGTGTGTGTGTCTCTCATGAATGATTAAATAAAATGTGGGGGAAAAAAGGATTTTATTTACGTATTTAAGGGGGCAGCACACAAGTAGGGGGAGAAGCAGAGAGGGAGGAATAAGGACAAGCAGACTGCACACTGAGTGCAGAGCCCGATGTGGGGTTCAATCCCACAATCCCAAGATTCATGACCTGAGCTGAAACCAAGAGTCAGACGTTTAACTGACTAAGGTGCTGCAGTAAGTAGGAATTTTATTTCACAAAACCAGGTAACCAATATTTTAATTTCTTTACATGAAATTAAATCCAACTTTGAGATACATGCACCCTCTCCAGCCCGCCAAAATGATGAAAAATTCAGTCTCAGTGATTAAGAATGGAATGGGTATCCACCCCTTCTTAGGGTTGTATCAGAATCCAAGACTTGGGGGTAGCCCCGGTGGCCCAGTGGTTTGGCACCACCTTCGGCCTGGGGTGTGATCCTGGAGACCTGGGATTGAGTCCCACGTCAGGCTCCCTGTGTGGAGCCTGCTTCTCTCCCTCTCCCTCTGACTGTGTCTTTGCCTCTCTCTCTCTCTCTCTCTCTGTTATGAATAAATAAATATAATCTTAAAAAAAAAAAAGAATCTAAGGCTTGGGGCACCTGGGTGGCTCAGTCAATTAAGCCTTTGCCTTCAGCTTCAGGATAGAGCGTGGCATTGGGCTCCCTGCTCAGTCCTGCTCCCTCTGCCTGCTGCTCCCCCTGCTTGTGCGCTCTCACTTCTTGTCAAATTAATAAATAAAACCTTAAAAAAAAAAAAAAAGAGGGCAGCTCAGGTGGCTCAGCGGTTTAGTGCCGAGGGTATGGTCGGCCCAGGGTATGGTCCTGCAGAACCAGGATTGAGTCCCACGTCAGGCTCCCTGCATGGAGCCTGCTTCTCCCTCTGCCTGTGTCTCTGCCTCTCTGTGTGTCTCTCATGAATAAATAAATAAAACCTTAAAAAAAAAAAAAGAATCTGAGAGCCTTATGAGGAGCCAGGCAAAGGGTAGAAGGTTAGTTTTCAATCTATTATGGCTGTGACTGGTAAGAATATTGCCTAAGAGTGTATGGTTCCTTGATATTTGGTGGCTATAACAGTTATGGCCAACTTCAGACACGTGAATTTTTTTCTAGGTGTGGGGATTCCAGTGTAGAAGTTTCAGCTTTCCTTGGTACAGCACATACCCATTTCCCTCTGAGGACCTGTCATTTATCTAGAACACTGCTAGGAAGTGGGGTTGCAGGCTTCCTCTTTTTGTGAGTCCCGAAGAATTTCTTCCCCTTATTGGATAACTCACTCCTTTTTTCTTCTTGTTTCTACTTGTCTGCCCTCAAAGATACTGTTCTTCCACCCTTCCCCCAGTGTCATCTCCTCAAGGAGCTCACGTTTTCAGGAAACAGACACCAACCTCCCTTGAGGCAATGGCTGTCTTCTTAGAGACTGGGGAATACAGTGAGAATAAAATATCCATTGATGTTTTAATAACTATCTAGCTGTTTTTTTTTTCCTTCAGTAATTCTTCTGGTCTTTTTTTTTTTTTTTAAGATATTATTTATTTATTTATGAGAGACACAGAGAGAGAGAGAGGGAGGCAGAGACACAGGCAGAGGGAGAAGCAGGCTCCATGCGGGGAACCCGATGTGGGACCTGATCCCGGGACTCCAGGATCGTGCCCTGGGCCAAAGGCAGGCGCTAAACCGTTGAGCCACCCAGGGATCCCCGGTTCTCCTTTCTTTAAAATATCTTAATTCTCCTCCCCTTGAATGTGGGCAGGACTTCACTCCCTTCCAGTGACTAGGAAACAGTGGAAGTAATGAGACCTCACATCCCAGATCAGATTATCAGAAGACTTCGACTTGTCTTGGGCATACTACCTCCCTCAAATTATTTATTCTAAGGGAGACTAGATGTCATGAGGTAAGGCATCCCTGGACAGATGAGAACCACTTGGCATGTTGTGAAGACAGGGAGCCAGTAGTAAGAGCCACATGGTAAGGAAGAAAGCCTGCCAGCAACCACATGAGTGAGCTTGGAAGAGGATCCTGCCTTAATTGAGCCTTGAGATGACTACAACCTGGCCAAAAACTTGCCTTATTATCCTGGCTTCACAAGGGCTGAGTTATATGAGCCTTGATTTTTTTTGTAGGAGAAGTCTCCTTTCTTTCCACACTGGCTGTATAGTACCCTAAGGGATCAGTCTCTGACTAAGCTTTCTCTCCTTCTGGATAGGTCGGTCTCTGATGGGCACTGTGTGTGTGGTGTGTATTTTGGAAGCAATTGTCTTTCAATTAAAGGCATTGAGGGTCACTTGACTTTAAGGCAGTGATGTGTGAGTTATAATAGCCAGATCTCTAACCATATGCTTTTCTCTTCAGAGTTATTGCTCTGTCTCTGGTCTTTTGTCCCACAGATTGGAAGGTAGTCCATGCTCATTAAGGCATGTTGCCCAGTAAAATTCAGTTTTCCTTTGCCTGATATCTGTCAATAGGTTTTGAACTTTTTTCCAGATCCTTTTTGGCTGTCTGGGAAGAGTGGGCAAATCTCAGTCAGGTAAGCTAGTGATGGTTAGTTTTGTGCATCAATTTGACTGGGCCATTGGGTGCTTAGACATTTGGTCAAACATTATTCTGGGTGTGTGTCAAGATGTTTATGGATGAGAGTAACATTTGAATTGGCAGATGGAGTAAAGTAGATTGACCTTTCCAATGTGGGTCGGCCTTATCCAATCAGTTGAAGACCTGAGAAGAGCGAAAGTCTGATTAAGAGGGAACTCCCCCTGCTAGACTGCTTGAGTTGGGCTTCAGTCTTTTCTTGCTTTTGGACTCGCGCTGAAACCTTTCTCTTCTTGGGTCTCCATCCTGCTGGTTCTCAGCCTGGAACTTAAGCTTTCCTGGTTCTCAGGCTTTCAGACTCTGACTAGAACTATACTATTGGTTCTTCTGGGTCTCCAGCTTGTTGACTACAGATCTTGGGACTTTTTGGCCTTCTTTATTGTGTAATCTAATTCTTTATTATCTGTCTATCCATCTAGAAACACACACTCATCTTGTTGGTTCTGTTTCTCAGGAGAACTCTAATATATAAGCCCTTACTTTTCTTTGTGGCCGTACTTTGTTTCATCCCTCGTTTGCCAAGTGCTCCTAAACTTGTCCTGGCTTCTGCATAATAGCCTGGGTTCTCTTCATGGATGTAGTCTGCCATGAAATGGCCATCTTCACCACAAGCTAAACAAAAGAAGTGCTTATGTTTTCATAAACTGTTGGCAGCTGTTTTGGAAACATTTCACACCAAGGCTAGGCATCATTCTTTATATTCTTGTTTTGCAGTTGGGTTTCTTTCTCCCAAGCTCTCTCCATATACTTCCATGGGCCTCAGAAGCTTGTATGCCTGCTTGGCAGTATCCTCGGAGCTCTTCCTGGATAGGGGAGCCCATGAAGAAGGTACCTACGCATGGTTTTCCAAAAGCCTGCAAAGTGGCAGTCAGAACTTTTAAAGTGTTATTTTTTTATTTTAAAGAAATCTCTACAAACCAATATGGGGCTTGAACTCATGACTCCGAGATGAAGAGTCATGTGCTCTGCTTACTGAGCCAGCCAGATGCCCTAGAACTTTTAAATTATTGTGATAATTCCAAACTATAGCATTATCTATATATTTTTAGAGAACAACTGCGCAAAATAAAGACTTTAGATTTCGAACAGTTGCCATGAGCCTGTCTTTCTGACAATAGGTAAGTCATGGGCAGCCCTGGCGGCTCAGTGGTTTGGTGCCGCCTTTGGCCCAGGGTGTGATCCTGGGTCTCCAGGATCCTGCATTGGGCTGCCTGCATGGAGCCTGTTTCTCCCTCTGCCTGTATCTGTCTCTCTCATGAATAGATAAAAAAAAAAAAAAAAAAAAAAAATCTAAAAAAAAAAAATAGCTAAGTCATTTATCTATTGTGGTGACTCCTAGCTGGTGATAATTGTCATCAAGGAGTATGAGATTTCTTTTTTAAAAAATAAGAACATGCGTGTATATTGTCTCAAATGAGTTTTAAATTATTAAGGTACAAGTTTAAAAGATGGGGAATCTCTTTTTTTTTTTTTTTTTTAAGATTTTATTTATTTATTCATGAGAGACACACAGAGAGAGAGGCAGAGACACAGACAGAGGGAGAAGCAGGCTCCATGCAGGGAGCCCGACGTTGGACTCGATCCTGAGACTCCAGGATCACATCCTAGACCAAAGGTGGCGCTAAACCGCCAAGCCACCCAGGCTGCCCGACGGGGAATCTTTTAATAATTTATAAGAGAATTATAGAATTTGTATCGGGAAATATTTGTTATTGAATCCAGTAGTAAGCACAGTAGGAGAAATCTTAACTGTCACATACCAGAAAAGGAGGTCCTTTTAAATTCCTCAGTCTTAGGGTTCCTGGGTGGCTCGGTGGTTGTCTGCCTTCGGCTCAGGTCATGATCCCAGGGTCCTGGGATTGAGCCCCGCATCAGGTTCCCCACAGGGAGCCTGCTTCTCCCTCTGCCTATATCTCTGCCTCTCTGTGTCTCTCATGAATAAATAAAATCTTTAAAAAAATTCCTCAGTCTCAGTCTTTTCAAATATGATTTACTTACATGTTCATTAATAGCTGACACATATTTCAGTGTTTCCTAAGAATTTTATCCAAATCAAATGTCTCATGTGCATATTACATATTTTATATGCCCTTATGACAAAATATCCATAGTATTTAGTAGAGGTGTTACAGAGTTCAAGGTACTTCTCTCGTTACTGATTTTTCTTTTTTTAGATTTAAAAAAGAGGCTCTTATACCTGAAAACGTTGAAAACCACTGGAGTAGATATCTTTAGTGCTATTTCTAGGTCCATTTTGTGGGAAAGAAATTGTGCCTCAGGGATGGAGTCTATGTAAGGATGTGTGTGAAGAGCATTGCGGAACATGCTGGTGAAATCCCCAGGGCTTTGGCTGGTTTCTAGTCACCCCCTCTTTCTTTTTTTTCCCCCCTACATGCCCTAGGGGTTTGATTCATCTTTTTTCCAACATTTCCTTTGGTAATCTGTTGTTCTCTCTGCCCATAAACCCTTCTTTGAAAGAGAATGCAGGTGTCTCAGCTTTTCCCTTATTTTGTTAACTCCAAAAGTATTTGATGCTTTTTCATTTTCAAGGGTTTTTACTGCCAGTAACAATAGAGAATGAAATGAATGAATAAAAATCTGTGCATTTTAGAATTTAGAATTTTATTAAAAATAAGAGGTTTCCCTAACCTTTATTGAAGGGTAAGTGAGTAGAGCTCAGTTTTCTAGTAGTTGCTGGAATAAAGGCAATAAACTAAGTGATGTCAAAAGTTTCTTCCGACTCATATATTTTAAATTTTTAGGGAGAGGTTACTCATTTTCCTTCATTTGTTACTCTCTTATTCTGGGAAGTACCTAACCATTTTTTCTTCTCTTTTTCTCTATTGTTTGGCCCTGAAGATAATTACTTGTAGGCCATTGAATTTATTTCAACACAGGAGGAGAAGCTCCAGGTTGTTGTTTTCAGTGCCTTTGTCTGTTACTTTTTACAGGAAAAGTCTATTTAATAAAAACCAATAAACACTATTAACAAAAAATCAACTTTAGTATATAAACTGACACATAACTTCCATTGATGTGATAGATTGTGTTCCCAAAGATAACCCGCAATAGGCACATTCATTCTACATATTCTCCTCACATTGTGAGCTTGACACTCCCTCCCATCTACTGTTGAGGTTTGTGTCTCTGTCTCTTAACCAGAGCGAGCCTTTGTAACCGTGTCCACCAACAGAGCATGGCTGAGGCAAAACTGTGACTCATGGGGCTGGGTCATAGAAATGCCATGTGCTTCCACCTTCCTCTCTTGGGATACTCACTTTGGGAACCAAGTTCCCAGGCTGTGCTGTGAGGGCTCAAGTGAGAGGTCTGTGTGAAAGAAACTGAAGCTCCTGGCCCTCAGCCCTAGCTATGCTTCCAGCTGACATATAGCCTCAGCTTGCCAGCTGGGTGAGTGAACTGTCCTAAAAGCAGATCTTAATCCTCCACATCCCCATTGTACTGCCCCAGTGGGTGCCTGTGTGGAGCAGAGAGGAGCTGTCCCTGCCAAGCCCTACCCAGTTGCAGATGCAAGCACAATTAAAAACAATTGTTTTAAGCCACTAAGTTATACAACAGAAGATGACTGAATTGGTATTCCATTTGCCAGAGTTCAGAGAAGAGACCCTACTATATATTAAAGTGCTTCAACTTAAAAACAAGATGTATTTCCACCTTTGGGACTGCTGTTAGTATCATAAAAGAAGAAAAACAGATTCTCTGTCCTCTTCCCTTAGAGATTTTTATCTCCTAGGCTTTCACTTTATATATTTATTAAATTATGGGTCTTTTAAGTTAAGGAATAGTACAAAACAGCAAAAATGGGACAGTAATAACCCTGTCCAGATAACTCCATTTTTATATCCTTCTAATATAGAAGGTTGTATGCATGTTATTTTTTTTTTTTTTGAAGATTTATTTATTTATGATAGACATAGAGAGAGAGAGAGAGAGGCAGAGACACAGGAGGAGGGAGAAGCAGACTCCATGCCAGGAGCCCCATGCGGGACTCGATCCCGGGACTCCAGGATTGCACCCTGGGCCAAAGGCAGGTGCCAAACCGCTGAGCCACCCAGGGATCCCCTGTATGCATGTTAATAATGAGCAGTGACTTTGGAATGCTTCAGGTGAGGTATGTGACCTTGGAAAGTAACATTGTCTTTGTAATGCAGTTTCTTATATAAAAAGGTATATACTTTATAGGGTTTTTGTGAGTCCTCAGTGCTATACACATACAAAGTGTTTAGATAGTGCCTGTCACCAAATGTTGGCTCTTCATTACTACTGCTAATCACTATAATTACTATTATAATAATTACTATTATTGGCATTAATATTTTTAGACAAGGGAGAGGAAGAATAACCAGTAGAAAGGTTGCAATCTGAAATGATGGAGTAAATATTCCTAAGAAGTTAGGGACAGAGGGATGTTGGGAAGTCTAAAGGGACCAAAGAATTAATAAGTATGTTTTAGATTTTATTTATTTATTTATTTATTTATTTATTTATTTTTAAGCATTTTTTTTTCAAAAAATTTTTTTTATTTATGATAGTCACAGAGAGAGAGAGAGAGAGAGAAAGAGAGAGAGAGAAAGAGAGGCAGAGACACAGGCAGAGGGAGAAGCAGGCTCCATGCACCGGGAGCCCGACGTGGGATTTGATCCCAGGTCTCCAGGATTGCGCCCTGGGCCAAAGGCAGGTGCCAAACCGCTGCGCCACCCAGGGATCCCGAGATCCCCTATTTTTAAGCATTTTTAAAGATTTTATTTATTTATTCATGAGAGACAAACAGAGAGAGAGGCAGAGACCTAGGCCGAGGGAGAAGCAGGCTCCATGCAGGGAGCCTGATGTGGGACTTGATCCCGGATCTGGGGATCATGCCCTGAGCCGAAGGCAGAAGCTCAACCGCTGAGCCACCGAGGTGCCCCAGATTTTTTTTTTTTTAAGGCTTAAAGTTGCACTTTTAAGAGGTGAAGACCAGAGGGACTCCTTTGGGAAAAAAAGATTAGGAAGAAGATGATAAAGAAATTTCAAAATCAGGATGGGGATGGACTGGTGCTGGTTTTTGGACTTCTTGGTAATGATTGGCATTTGCTGATATATTAGCCAGTGATTTCTCAAATATATTACTTGTTGTCACTAGTTCATTTTTAAACAAGCCCTTTATATTTATTAATGAATACTTTACATGCAGTAAAATACATAGATTTTAAATATTCTCTTCAACTGTTTGTTTTTATCAGTTCTTAATTGTTTAGTGTTCAGGTTGATTACAGAGTAGAGTCAGTGAACTAACTGGGAGGAGGACACTGAGGGAGGGTGACTTAATTCCCAGGGTGATCGCTGGTGCTCATTAGCAGGTCAGGTTTATATTTGTTACTTCATTAAAAGACAGATGGTATTGTTCCCATTTACAAATAGAAAGGCTGGGGCTCAGGATAGTCAAGTGATTTACTTAGAGTAACACAGCTAGGAAGTGGCTCAGGTGAGACAAAACAGTTTTTGTCTGTCTATAATATTTTTGCAGTTACAATGTGACATTAGCATTTTTTTTAAACCTTAGTGAAAATAATTTCTTTTTTTAAAAAATAAAAAGAGGCATAGGCAGAGGGAGAAGCAGGCTTCTCGCAGGGAGCCCGATGTGGGACTCGATCCCCAGATCGGGAACATGCTCTGAGACGGAGGCAGAAGCTCAACTACTGAGCTACCCAGGTGTCCCAGAAATAGTTTCCTATGAGGGTTTATGAAAGTCCCATAAGTAAAATGAAAACAGTTCTTGATGTGCTTGTCTTCTGATTTTGAATGCTTCAAATTTCCTCAAGCTTCTAAAATCATTATTTTTAATTTTACCATTTTCTATAATTGACATAGTATAGTTTATCAGATATTCCTTTCCAATGGCTTTACTAATTAGGTAAAATTAGTTGTTTGGGATAACCTAGTGCAATTTTACTTTTAAATATCCAAGAAAATAAAGACCATAAAGAATCAATTCTATTTCCAGATAGATCATGCTATTACAGGTCTCTTAGATATAAGATTTAAAGATAGAGGGATCCCTGGGTGGCTCGGCGGTTTGGCGCCTGCCTTTGGCCCAGGGCGCGATCCTGGAGTCCTGGGATGGAGTCCCACATCAGGTTCCCAGCATGGAGCCTGCTTCTCCCTCCTCCTGTGTCTCTGCCTCTCTCTCTCTCTCTCTCTATGTCTATCATAAATAAATAAATAAAGCTTTAAAAAAAAGATTTAAAGATAGAAATGTAAGTGATGTTACTTAATTTTCCTAGATAACAAACGACCCCGTTCTCAAAACTAGATGATGAACCAGTTATTGGAAATGTTATTGAATGGAAACATCTTCAGGTGCAGAAATGTAGTCTTTGATTCAATCAGCATGGTATTCCTGAAGCTCTTAGATTTTTCTTTCTTCTCTCATATTTTAGATTGTTTCATCCTTTGCAGCATGTTCTATTTTTTTGTATGTTCTATTTGAAAATTGACACTCATAAAGAAATAAAGGTGATAGATACTACTATGTGTCCTTTTCTTTTTTAAGAAAACATTTAAAATTTCATTTTTAAATAATCATTATTACTTGGGCCCTTCACTACTCAAACCATGGAATCATATATGATGCCTCATTTTGCCTCCTATACCATATGATTTACACAGATATTTGCTTTTTATGACAGCAACAACTGAAAAACCAACTTCACAAGGATACGACATTATTGAAAGGAATATAAAGTAATCTAATGTTAAAACTCAATTATCGGGCAGCCCCGGTGGCGCAGCGGTTTAGCGTCGCCTGCAGCCCAGGGCATGATCTGGAGACCCTGGATCGAGTCCCACATCAGGCTCTCTGCATGGAGCCTGCTTCTCCCTCTGCCTGTGTCTCTGCCTCTCTCTCTCTCTGCAGCTCTATGAATAAATAAATAAAATCTTAAAAAAAAAAATTAGAAGTTTGTTTAAAAAAATAAAAGAAAACTCAATTATCTAGAACTTTTAGGTTGTATGGTATCTGACAGATGTCACTGTGTTTCCCTTGAAAGTTTAAAATATCTGGCAGCGTGCTTGTAAATTTGCTGTGGGGCCCTGAGGTGTCTGAACACAACAGTTAGGAAACCACAGCCTTGGAATATTAATCATGATTACCTTCAAAGAGTAGATTTTTTTTAACATTTTATTTTTAGGTAACCCAGCATGAAGTTCAAACTCACAACCCCAAGATCAAGCAAGAGTCACATGCTGTACCAACTGAGCCAGCCAGGCACCCCAGTGAGGCAGGTTTTTATTTATTTGTATATTTTCTGGATTTTGCACATTTCCTTTTTTTTAAAAAATTATTATTTGTAAAGATTTTATTTATTTATTTGAAGAGAGAGAAAACAAGCGGGGGGGGGGGGAGGGGCAGAGGAAGAGGGAGAAGCAGACTCCCCTCTGAGTAGGGAGCCCAACTTGGTACTTGATCCCAGAACCCTGAGATCATGACCTGATCCAAAGGCAGCTGCTTAACTGACTGAACCACCCAGGTGCTCCTATTATTGTTTTTTTTTAAGTAAACTCTACCCTCAACATGAGACTCCAACTCATGACCCAGATCAGTAGTCACATGTTCTACTACTGAGCCACATTCCTTTTATAATGATAATAACACTTAAGAGAGATCAAAGAAAAAAGTATATAGATGTATTATTTTTAGAAGAAATTAGTAACTGAAGTCCATACTTTATTATTCTGCTTTTAAAGTTTTTACCTAATATCCTTTTTCTGCTCTACACAGGGACATTTATATTACTTTACGTTTAGTTATCATTATTTCCTCAGAGGCCTCTTGACAGTGACAGTTTCTCAGGCTCTGCTATTTCTGATGATTTTAGCAGTTTTAAGGCATATTGGTTAAGTAGTTTTTGGAATATCTTTCAGTTGGGGAAAATCATGGAGGTAAAATGCCATTCTCATCCTGTCAGGGGTACATGCTACCTACATGATTTATGACTATTAATGTTACCCTTGATCACCTACCTGAAGTAGTATTTGTCAGATATCTTCACTGTAAAGTTGTCCCTTTATTCTCCCTTTTCATACTATACTCTTTGATAGGAAATCATTATGTGCAGTCCATAC
The DNA here is from genome assembly GCF_018345385.1 of Vulpes lagopus. NCBI lineage: Eukaryota > Metazoa > Chordata > Mammalia > Carnivora > Canidae > Vulpes > Vulpes lagopus. The sequence continues at coordinate 3,283,868 of NC_054835.1, read as the reverse complement.
TTAAAAGAATGGGTGTTGGGCAGCCCAGGTGTCTCTGCCTCTCTCTCTCCTGCTCTGTATCTCTCATGATTAAATAAAATAAAATCTTTAAAAAAAAAAAAAAAAAAAGAATGGGTGTTATTTGTCACTTCTTTGGAGGCAAAGTACAGAAATTATTATTATTATTATTATTATTATTATTTTTTAATTTTTACTTATTTATGATAGTCACAGAGACAGAGAGAGAGAGGCAGAGACACAGGCAGAGGGAGAAGCAGGCTCCATGCACCGGGAGCCCGATGTGGGATTCGATCCCGGGTCTCCAGGATCGCGCCCTGGGCCAAAGGCAGGCGCCAAACCTCTGCGCCACCCAGGGATCCCTATTATTATTTTTTAAAAAAGATTTATTTATTCATTCAGAGAGAGAGAGACAGGCAGAGACACAGGCAGAGAGAGAAGCAGGCTCCGTGCAGGGAGCCCGACGTGGGACTCTATTCCTGGTCTCCAGGATCACACCCTGGGCTGCAGGCGGCGCCAAACCGCTGTATCACACCGGGGCTGCCCCAGAAATTATTTTATTTTTATTTTTATTTTTATTTTTATTTTTTTTAATTTTTATTTATTTATGATAGTCACAGAGAGATAGAGAGAGAGGCAGAGACACAGGCAGAGGGAGAAGCAGGCTCCATGCACCGGGAGCCCGACGTGGGATTCGATCCCGGGTCTCCAGGATCGCGCCCTGGGCCAAAGGCAGGCGCCAAACCGCTGCGCCACCCAGGGATCCCCCCAGAAATTATTTTAAATGTTTTTTAGGAGACTTGTCTGTTCACCTCCATTTATTTATTTGTGTATTTATTTATATTCAGGCATTTATTTATATAAATGGATTCATGGATTTTTTTTTTTAAGATTTTATTTGAGAGAGAGCGCATGAGCATGAGCAAAGGGGAGGGGCATAGGGAGAGGGAGAGGCCGACTCTCTACTGAGCAAGGAGCCTAATGTGAGGCTTGATACCAGGACCCCAAGATTATAAACCCCTGCCAAAGGCAGATGCTCAACCAACTGAGCCACTCAGTGCCCTGGATTTTTTCTTTTTCTTTTTTCCTGTATTTGTTCCAGTTTGGCCATTGGGTGCTCTTTGGTTTGTTGCTCTGCTGTGTCCCTATGACATACTCCTATTATTGTGGGTTAAAAAAATTTTTTTTTGAATGCTTCTTTACTTTTTGGCACTACAGGATGCTCCAGGCTCATCTTGTATAATTCTTGCCTCAGTCATAGAGTCAGACATTTCTCCAGGAAAGCTTGTCTCCTTTTATTGGAGAATGGTATTAAAAATCAAGATCTGGGGGCACTTGGGTGACTCAGTTGGTAGAACATTTGACTCGTGATTTTAGGGTCATGAGGTCAAGCCCCACGTTGGGCATGAACCTACTCAAAAGAAAAATCAAATTCTAGGTGCCAAGTGTGCTTGTTGCTACTGGGGTACATTGGTATTATTATTATATTTTAAAATATTTTATTATTTATTCATGAGAGACACACAGAGAGAGAGAGAGAGAGGCAGAGACACAGGCTGAGGGAGAAGCAAGTTCCATGCAAGGAGCCTGACGTGGGACTCGATCCCGGTCCCACAGATCATGCCCTGATCTTTACTTGTTCCAGGTGCTCAACCGCTGAGCCACCCAGGTGTCCTTCCATTGGTATTAATTAGCATTCTTCTAATGATTAATGAAGTCAAATACCTTTATATATGTTTATTGGTTTTTTTGTATGTCCTGTTTTTCACATGATGGGGCTATTCAAGAATTTTGTCCAATGACAGAGCTGAATAGTTGTAACAGAAACTGTATGGCTTACAAAGCCTAAAATATTTACTATCTGGCCTTTTATGAAAAAAGTTGCTTACACTTATAGTTACAATAACTATTTTAATGTCAGTTCTGGGTTGGTTTTGATTGGTTGATTTTTCTCATCGCTGGTCAAATTTTCCTATTTCTTTGGATACCTAGTAATCTTTGTTTGGATGCCAGACTCTGTGGGGGCACTGGAGTTTTTTGGTTTTGTTATTTCTGGAGATTTTTCCCAGGATACAGTTAAATCATTTAGAAATATTTTGATCCTATTGCGTATTTGTTTTAAGCTTTCTTGGGTGGGACCAAATCAACATTTAGGGCTTAACAGCAGTAGGGCTTATCATTCTTAACTGCTGTGGCAAGACCCTGTGGAATACTCTATCAGGAAATTAAATGTAAAGTTTTGCTTAGAAAAAGTCTGGCTAATGGGAATAGCACTATTGTAAACTCTAGGCTCTGTTCCCTCTATTCCTCTTGGATGATTTTTTTCCCTTCTGTCTTTGATAGTTTTCTTGGATGCATGGGTGGGTGCATATCTGGTGCAATACTTTAGAGGAACTCCCCACAGATCTCTAGTATTTTCTCTCTGTTTAGCTTTTTCCTCTGCAATAATCTACCCTGTGAACTCTAGCTGTCTTGGTCTCCCTGGACTCTCAGCTCCATCTTTTCAACTTAGGATATTCCTTGGGCTCTCCCTGAGCTCCCCTTCTCTGGGCCACACCCTGGAAATACTCTCAAGGTAGTTAGCTGGGGCAGTTGTAGGATTCACTTTTTGTCCTCAAAGATCACTGGATTTTGTTGCCTGATGTACAGTGTCTTGAAAACCAGTCTATTGTCTGAACTATTTTGTCTGCTTTCTTTTTGTTATTTAATGTAAGGGGGTAAATCTGGTTCTTATTACTGTATCTTGGCAAGAAGTGGAACTCTTTGAGATTTTTTTTAAGATCCTGAATGGGTACTTAATTTTATCAAAATTTTTTTCTGTGTCTATGGAGATGATCATATGATTTTTTTTCTCTTCTCATTTTTCTGTTACTGTGTATTGAATTACATGAATTGATTTTTTCTAATGTTAAATCAGCCTTCCATTTCTAGAATAAACCATACTTAGTCATGATGTATTATCTATTTTTTATATATTGCTGTATATACAATATATACAGCATATGTATATAGGAACTAGTATATTTTTTAGAGTTTTTGCATCATATACTGCCCTTTGGGTTTTGACATGAAGGCTATCCTGGTTCATAAAATGGGTTGGGAAACATTTCTTCTTTTTCTGTAGAAAAGTTTTGTTAGTATTGGTGCGTTTTCTTCCGTAAATGGTTAGAAAAATCCTCTGGTGAAGCCATGTGGTGATTTCATTAGGGAAATGGCTTAATTACAGATTATTTCTTTAATAGACATAGGACCATTCAGATTTTTCATTTGTTTACATTTGAGTTTTAGTCAGCTGATTTTCTAAGAAGACAAATGATCTCTTCAAGGTCTTATATCTAATAATGAATAAATCTTCCAGTCCTGTGCTTTTTGACTTTGTGAGACTAGCATAATGCATACTTTTGAATTTGAATACTCTTTTATTTTTTTATTTTTTATTTTTATTTTTTTAATTTTTATTTATTTATGATAGTCACAGAGAGAGAGAGAGAGGCAGAGACACAGGCAGAGGGAGAAGCAGGCTCCATGCACCGGGAGCCTGACGTGGGATTCGATCCCGGGTCTTCAGGATCGCACCCTGGGCCAAAAGCAGGCGCCAAACCGCTGTGCCATCCAGGGATCCCCTGAATACTCTTTTAAAAATTTTTTTTATTTAAAGATTTTATTTATTTATTCATGACAGAGAGAGAGAGAGAGAGAGACAGGCAGAAGCAGGCTCCATGCAGGGAGCCCGACGCGGGACTCAATCCTGGGTCTCCAGGATCATACACCGGGCCAAAGGCGGCGCCAAACTGCTGGACTACCAGCAGTTTGAATTTCTATACTCTTTTATCCTCTACAGTAGATTATATTCTAGCAGGCAGGTTCGGTCTCTGATAAAATTTAGTATCACTGGAGGATTAGGGCCAAATAGATATATTTAAATTAAATTAAAGCATTATTGGGGTTTGTATTGAGATTTTACTTTATTTTTTAAAAGATTTTATTTGAGAGAGACAGAGCACATGAGAGGGAGGGAGAGGCAGAGAGAGAAGCAGACTCTCTGTTGAACAGAGCCCAAAGTGGGGCTCAGTCTCAGGATCCTGAGAGCATGACCTGAGCTGAAGGCAGATGCTTACCTGACTGAGCCACCTAGGCATATGAGATTTTAAAAGGAGAGAGCTTGTTGTTTCAGTACTTCATTTGGGCTCTTTCAGTCTCTAAAAGGTACATTTTACCTTTGGTAGTGGATTGCTTTTGGTTAGAATATGTATGGAAGAAACAGGTGAGGGTAGTATAGTTCTTAAACTTTATTTTATATTTTATTTTTTATTTTTTGTTCTTAAACTTTAGAAGTAATATTTATATCGTATTTGTTTTTCCATATTTCAATTTTATTTCTTTTTTTTTTTCAAAGATTTTATTTATTTATGCATGAGAGACATATATAGAGAGAGGCAGAGACACAGGCAGAGGGAGAAGCAGGCTCCACGCAGGGAGCCTGACATGGGACTGGATCCCAGGTCCCTAGGATCACGCCCTGGGCTGCAGGCGGCGCTAAACCGCTGTGCCACCGGGGCTCCCCTTATTTTTATTTCTTAAAACCTAGTAGATGAATGGTCTGTCTGTAATTCTAGGGCAATTGAAAGAAAGAAAAATAACTCTAGTTCGGGATATGAATTACCAAACTGATTTTTATATCTATTCGAGAGAGATTGTAATTAAGATTCTATTTTCAGGGAAAATTTAGTGAATATGTAACATTTGAATACCATAAAATGTGTCCATCTTGTTATAGTAGACTTAGTTTAAGATTCACAAGTTGGGAAAGAATGTGAGTTTGAGTGGAGAGGGTTCAATTGAAGTTCTGTTTCTATAAAGTATGTAGTCTATTGCCAAAAGAAATATTACCTAGCAGCAGTTTACATGTGCCAAGAGAGGCCAGGAAAGTCTTGTAGTAGAAATTGTACAAGGGAGCTGTACAAGCGAGATGTCAGGCAGGAAATAAAGCCTACAATGCTAAAAAATTTTTACTGGATGACTAGGTCATTGGAAAGAAATCTTCCAATGCTTGTATTTTTTATCACGCTTTTATGTTGAATAGCCAGTTGAGAATTGCAGTCAGGTAATTTAAACTGTTGAAAAAATGTAAACCAAAACTTAAGAATTTTTCTGAGATTATATTGAATAAGTATTATTTCTGTCTTTTTCCTGCATAGTGTTTATTCTCTTGAGATTAGGTTTGGAAATGTACTGGAAGAGGGGCTTTAAGTTCTTAGGAGTAAAATACAGTAGGTAAACAATTTACTTTTCTGTGTCCAAAATGGGAATAGAGAAAATATAAATAAGTAATTGTACCAAAGTATTTATCTGTGGTTCTTTTTCGTTCTTTCTTTCTCCTTCCTTCCTTCCTTCCTTCCTTCCTTCCTTCCTTCTTCTTCTTTTTTTTTTTTTTTTAAGATTTTACTTATTTACTCATGAGAGACACGCAGAGAGAGACAGGCAGAGACACAGATAGAGGGAGAAGCAGGCTCAATGCAGGGAGTCCGACGTAGGACTCGATCCCGGGTCTCCAGGATCACGCCCTGGACTGAAGGTGGCACTAAACCACTGAGCCACCCGGGCTGCCTGGTTCTTTTTATTTCTAAAACACATTTCCCATTTTTACTGTACACATTCAGATGTATACTGTACAGAAATTTTGAGCCTAAGGGACTTTTAAGGAACATCTAATTCGGATTCCTTTATTGTGTGGGGAGAAGAAACAAGGCAGGGACCAATGAGGTATGAGTAACTTGCCCAGTATCATGAAGGGGAGATAGAACTTTTCCTTAATGACTGTTGGCTTAGTGAGTTACTTGAAATTTCAAATGTACGGCTATGGCCTTCCTTGTCTCGCTACCTCATGGTGATGTATCATCTTTTAGTTCACTACCAGCAAAAGTAAAAACTATCAAGACCTTTTGAAAACCATTATAATTCAGGAAACAAAAATAGTATTGACATTTTAAATAAAGTAAGAGTACTTTTAGGTTCTTCAAATTGAGAGAAGTTTATTAAGAAATTATTTATAAGCTTTGTAGGCTGCTTCTACATTGGTGACATACTCTCTTCCATTATGAGTGCCCCTTAATATTCAGATAGGTTTTAAACATTAGTTTAAACTAATGTTTAAAACACTAAAAGGAGGGGCAGCCCCGGTGGCTCAGTGGTTTAGCGCCGCCTTCATCCAAGGGTGTGATCCTGGAGACCCAGGATCGAGTCCCATGTCGGGCTTCCTGCATGGAGCCCGTGTCTCTGCTTCTCTCTCTCTCTCTCTGTCTCTCGTGAATAAATAAATAAAATCTTTAAAAAAAAAAAAAAAACACTAAAAGGAATAGAGATGGTCCTGTAATTTCAGTTCTAAGCCATCTTTGTAACTAATCTATGTTAAACTCTTTTCTAGGGCAAGACTTAAAATCAGTCTGGTTTACTTCTGAGCCATATAATGTTGGTGTTAATTATTTTAAAAATGCACACAGTTCATAACAACATTAAAGAAATTTTTGAAGAAGCCTTCCCCAAAATTTGCCACTTAATATGAGAAAAATTTCTTTTTCCAGAGAAGTTTATTTTTAAAAATTTTTAAATTTTTAAAAAACAATTTTATTTTTATTTATTTATTTGAGAGAGAGAGAAAGAGCAAGCGCATGGGCAGTGGGAAAAGGGAGGAGCAGGTTCCTTGCTGAGCAGAGGAGCCCGATGTGGGGCTCGATCTCAGGACCCTGGGATCACAACCTGAGCCAAAGGCAGACACCTAACTGACTGAGTCATCCAGGTGCCCCTTTAAAATTTTAATTAAGAGATCAAGACATTTTATCTGAAATCAAGAGTTAGATGTTTAACCAACTAAGCCTCCCAGGCACCCCTAGAAAAGTTTTATTTTGAGCTCAAGCTGCAGCTGCATTATGGTCAGTCCAGCAAAGGCAGTGTCGAATTATGGTTAAGAGCTAGGGCTTTGCCCCTTACTAGCTCTGGACTATTGAGCAAGTTACTTCCCTTGCATTGTCTCAATTTCTTCAGCTGTAAAATGGAAATGATAATACTACGTACCTCGTGTACTGTGTTTTGAGGATTCCATGAATACTTGTGAATTGCTTAGAAAAGTTCTTGAAGTAAATTCGATGATTTAAACTAGCATTTTCCTGTGTAAAGCAGTAATTCAATATTCTGCAACTCAGTCTCTTAGTCATAAATATTTCCTTCCTTCTTTTAGTCTTATAAAATCCTTCACTCATCCCTGCTCCCCAGAGACAACCCAAAAGTCCCACCTAATCAGTACCAGGCTGTAGGTCTTGGCTCTTGTGATAGTCTCTACATCAGACTTGATGTAGTAGTCTCCACGTCGCTTTCTCATGTGTCTCTCTTTTTTTTTTTTTTATATTTTTTTTAACATTTATTTATGATAGTCACACAGAGAGAGAGAGAGAGAGAGGCAGAGACACAGGCGGAGGGAGAAGCAGGCTCCATGCACTGGGAGCCCGACGTGGGATTCGATCCCGGGTCTCCAGGATCGCGCCCTGGGCCAAAGGCAGGCGCCAAACCGCTGCGCCACCCAGGGATCCCCTCTCATGTGTCTCTCTGAGCCCATATTCCACTCCCAGCATTCAGGGTTGGATAACTGCAGGAGATACTCCCATTCTCCTCTTACCCCTTTTCTTTCCCTCACCTTTTCAGCCCTTGGTCTTCTTGTGCTCTCCTTCCCTTTTGCTTCTGCACTTGATCGTTTGGCACTATTTTAAGTTCTGATAGGAAATATATTTTTTCTACTCATTTTCTTTTCTTGGATCAATCATTTTCCTTTTAGGCTTACACTTTTATCTTATATCTTTGAGTTCTTGGTTCATGGAGTTCATTTTTTTCTTAATTTTCTTGATTTATTTCAAGAATGAGAAGAAATGTACATGGAATATGTGCTTTTCTTCATCTTGCTTTTCTTCATCTTTATGTTGAATATTATATTTCTAAGCCTATTTTTATATTTTATGTAATTTTGTATTGGTCTGAAATCTAATGCTCTAGTCTTTTAAAAGGCATAGATTAAAATTCTGTTTCTGTCACTTGCCTCGTTTTTGACTTTGAGCATTTTACTTCATCATTTGAGACTTAATTTTCTTATTTTAAAAAATTGCTTCATAAGATCATCCAATGTTATAAATTTAGATTAACTTCTGCTTAAAAATGATGCACTTCCTTATGCATCTACATTTCTCTCTTGATACAAAAAAGTAGAAAAGGTTATAACTAAAAATAAGGAAAATGATTGAGAACAGAGTAGCTGATGAGAGATTTAGTAAGAATTTTGATCGAAACTTGATAGAGGAAAAAGTAACTGACATAGGACAGAGATACTATTACCCTTTAGATCTTATCTTTAGGACCTGAAGACACAGTGCCTTGAAGAAGCACACTGTTTCACTCCACAAATTTCATAAGAGGCTCCAGTTACTTCAGAGATGGAAGTGAGACATTGAACGAGAAAAGGGGCATTGGCTCAAAATCTGTTCACTGAAGTGTTGGATCTCTAGGTCCTCTGTCTTACACTGTGCAGCCAGAAAACTACTTGCCCTCCACCTCTCAATTATTCAGAAATCAAATGTGACCAGGGGCAGGGCTCTTTAAATTGGAGACATTTCAGGATGGAGTGACTCATGGGAGAGAAAATGGGGAATATATGTGTGCTGAACAGTGGACCTACAACCTCTCACCTCATCTCCCAAATAAGCTATGACTCTTGATTACTTGCCACCAGACTTTGGTGGCTAATTCAGGAAATTGAAGAGATATTTTTTAGATAAACTGAAGAAAATTCAAAGAAAATACTTTCTCATACTGACATTTAAGGGTCTCTAATGAAAGAGCTATTTCCTATAGGGAAGTTCCCTGATTGAAAACCCTGTCCATGCACCAGGGCTGCCAATCCCATCTTTCAGGGCCTTATTCTTAAATAGAAACAGGCAATTACTAAGGATCATGAGACATCAGAAAAAGCCTTCAACATGAACAGCAGAGACCAAAATGAAAACATTGCATAAAGGAATCTGGTGGATATAGAGGTAGGTCAGGACTCTGAGTAAAAATGTAAAATGAGGGATCCCTGGGTGGCGCAGCGGTTTGGCGCCTGCCTTTGGCCCAGGGCGCGATCCTGGAGACCCGGGATCGAATCCCACATCGGGCTCCCGGTGCATGGAGCCTGCTTCTCCCTCTGCCTGTGTCTCTGCCTCTCTCTATCTCTCTGTGACTATCATAAATAAAAAAAAAAAAAAAAAAAAAAAAAAAAAAAGTAAAATGAAAAAAAAATGGAGGTGTCTAGGTGGTACAGTCAGTTAAGTATTCAGCTCTTAGTTTAGTCTCTGGTTGTGGTCTTGGGGTCGTGGGGTCGATCCTGTGTCAGGCACCATGCTTGGGGAGGAGTCTGCTTAATATTCTCCACCCCCCCGCCGACTCACATTCGCTCCCTCTGTCTCTCAAAAAAAAAACCCAAAAACCAAAAAACAAACCCACCAAACCAAACAAAAACTTCTCTAACTAACTAATAATATCATAGAAATATGGATTTATAGGGCAGCCTGGGTGGCTCAGCGGTTTAGCGCTACCTTCGGTCCAGGGCCTGATCCTGGAGACCCGGGATCAAGTCCCACGTCCGGCTCCCTGCATGGAGCCTGCTTCTCTCTCTGCCTGTGTCTCTGCCTCTCTCTCTCTCTCTCTCTGTCTCTCATGAATAAATAAATTCTTTAAAAAAAAAGAAATATGGATTTATAAAATGAGAATTGGATTCTTTGAAGAAAGAATAATTCAGTAATAAAAAAGAACTTCTGGATTTGTATAACTATGGCAGCTCAAATGAAAAAACAAAACTTTTTTTTTTTGGTATATTGGAGTTCAATTTGCCAACATACAGAATAATACCCAGTGCTCATCCCATCAAGTGCCCCCCTTAGTGCTCATCACCCAGTCACCCCAACCCCCTGCCCACCTCCCTTTCCACCACCCCTTGTTTGTTTCCCAGAGTTAGGTGTCTCTCATGTTCTGTCTCCCTCACTGATATTTCCCACTCATTTTCTCTCCTTTACCCTTTTTTCCCTTTCACTATTTTTTATATTCCCCAAATGAAGGAGACAAACTATATAATGTTTGTCCTTCTCTGATTGACTTACTTCACTCAGCATAATACCCTCCAGTTCCATCCACGTCGAAGTAAATGGTGGGTATTTGTCATTTCTAATGGCTGAGTAATATTCCATTGTATACATATAGCACATCTTCTTTATCCATTCATCTTTCAGTGGACACCGAGGCTCCTTCCACAATTTAGCTATTGTAGACGTTGCTGCTATGAACATTGGGGTGCAGGTGTCCTCGCATTTCACTGCATCTGTATCTTTGAGGTAGATCCCCAGCAGTGCAACTGCTGGGCTGTAGGGCAGGTCTATTTTTAACTCCTTGAGGAACCTCCACACATTTTTCCAGAGTGGCTGCACCAGTTCACATTCCCACCAACAGTGCAAGAGGGTTCCCCTTTCTCCACATCCTTTCCAACATTTGTTGTTTCCTGTCTTGTTAATTTTCACCATTCATACTGGTGTGAGGTGGTATCTCATTGTGGTTTTGATATGTATTTCCCTGATGGCAAGTGGTGCGGAACATTTTCTCATGTGCTTGTTGGCCATGTCTATGTCTTTGTGAAATTTCTGTTCATGTCTTTTGCCCATTTCAGGATTGGATTGTTTGTTTTTTGGGTGTTGAGTGTAATAAGTTCTTTATAGATCTTGGAAACTAGCCCTTTATCTGATAGGTCATTTGCAAATATCTTCTCCCATTCTGTAGGTTGTTGTCTTTTAGTTTTGTTGACTGTTTCTTTTGTTGTACAGAAGCTTTTTATCTTGATTAAGTCCCAATACTTCATTTTTGCTTTTGTTTCCCTTGCCTTCATAGATGTATCTTGCAAGAAGTTGCTGTGGCCAAGTTCTAAAAGGGTATTGCCTGTGTTCTCCTCTAGGATTTTGATGGAATCTTGTCTCACATTTAGATCTTTCATCCATTTTGAGTTTATCTTTGTGTATGCTGTAAGAGAATGGTCTAGTTTCATTCTTCTGCATGTGGCTGTCCAATTTTCCCAGCACCATTTATTGAAGAGACTGTCCTTTTTCCAGTGGATAGTCTTTCCTGCTTTGTCGAATAGTAGTTGACCATAGAGTTGAGGGCCCATTTCTGGATTCTCTATTCTGTTCCACTGATCTACGTGTCTGTTTTTGTGCCAGTACCACACTGTCTTGATGACCACAGCTTTGTAGTACAACCTGAAATCTGGCATTGTGATGCCCCTGGCTCTAGTTTTCTTTTTTAATATTTCCCTGGCTATTCAGGGTCTTTTCTGATTCCACATAAACTTAAGATTATTTTTTCCAATTCTCTGAAGAAAGTCCATGGTATTTTGATAGGGATTGCATTAAATGTGTAAGTTGCCTTGGGTAGCATAGACATTTTCACAATATTAATTCTTCCAATCCACGAGCATGGAATATTTTTCATACATCTCTTTGTGTCTTCCTCAATTTCTTTCAGAAGTGTTCTGTAGTTTGTAGGGTATAGATCCTTTAGATCCTTTACCTCTTTGGTTAGGTTTATTCCTAGATCTCTTATGCTTTTGGGTGCAATTGTAAATGGGATTGACTCCTTAATTTCTCTTTCTTCAGTCTCATTGTTAGTGTATAGAAATGCCACTGACTTCTGGGCATTGATTTTGTATCCTGCCACACTGCTGAATTGCTGTATGAGTTCTAGCAATCTTGGGGTGGAGTCTTTTGGGTTTTCTATGTACAGTATCATGTCATCTGCAAAGAGGGACTGAATGCCTTTTATTTCTTTTTGTTGCCTGATTGCTGAGGCTAGGACTTCTAGTACTGTGTTGAAGAGCAATGGTGAGAATGGACATCCCTGTCTTGTTCCTGATCTTAGGGGAAAGACTCCCCGTGTTTCCCCATTGAGAATGATATTTGCTGTGGGCTTTTCGTAGATGGCTTTTAAGATGTTGAGGAATGTTCCCTCTATCCCTACACTTTGAAGAGTTTTGATCAGGAATGGATGCTATATTTTGTCAAATGCTTTCTCTGCATCTATTGAGAGGATCATATGGCTCTTGTTTTTTCTCTTGTTGATATGATCTATCACATTGATTGCTTTACGAATGTTGAGCGAGCCTTGCATCCTGGGGATAAATCCCACTTGGTCATGGTGAGTAATCTTCTTAATGTACTTTGGATCCTATTGGCTAGTATCTTGTTGAGAATTTTTGCATCTGTGTTCATCAGGGATATTGGTCTATACTTCTCCTTTTTGGTGGGGTCTTGTCTGGTTTTGGAATTAAGGTGATGCTGGCCCCATAGAACAAGTTTGGAAGTATTCCATCCCTTTCTATCTTTCGGAACAGTTTTAGTAGAATAGGTATTGTTTCTTCTTTAAACGTTTGATAGAATTCCCCTGGGAAGCCATCTGGCCCTGGACTTTGTGTCTTGGGAAGTTTTTGATGACTCCTTCAATTTCCTCCCTGGTTATTGCCCTGTTCAGGTTTTCTATTTCTTCCTGTTCCAGTTTTGGTAGTTTGTGGTTTTCCAGAAATGCATCCATTTCTTCCAGATTGCCTAATTCATTGGCGTATAGCTGCTTATAATATGTTTTTAAAATCGTTTGTATTACCTTATGATCTCTCCTTTTTACTTCGTGATTTTATTAATTAGAGTCTTTTCTCTTTTGTTTTTAATAAGGCTGGCTAATGGTTTATCTATCTTATTAATTCTTTCAAAGAACCAACCTGGTTTTGTTGATCTGATCTGTTCAGACCAGTTCTTCTGGTCTGTACTTCATTGAGTTCTGCTCGGATCTTTATGAACTCTCTTCTTCTGCTGGGTGTAGATTTATTTTCTGTTCTTTCTGCAGTTACTTTAGGTGCAAGGTTAACTTGTGTATTTGAGTTTTTTCCAATTTTTTGAGGGATGCTTGTATTGCAATGTATTTCCCTCTCAGGACTGCTTTTGCTGTATCCCAGAGATTTTGAACGGTTGTATCTTCATCCTCATTCGTTTCCATGAATCTTTTTTTTTTTAATTAATTTTTATTGGTGTTCAATTTACCAACATACAGAAAAACACCCAGTGCTCATCCCTTCAAGTGTCCACCTCAGTGCCCATCACCCATTCCCCTCCAACACCCGCCCTCCTCCCCATCCATGAATCTTTTTAATTCTTCTCTAATTTCCTGGTTGACCCTTTCATCTTTTAGCAGGATGGTCTTTAACCTCCACGAAAACATTTTTTTTAAGTGGTTGAAACCAAGTGAAATTGAAGAAATCTCCCAGAAACTAAAAGAAGAACACAATGATAGAAAATAAGAGAAAAAGGAAGACACAGTTGCAGCTATAGTAGAGCTTCATTGGCCTGCTTCTGCTCCCAACTCACTGCTATTCACTTTTCTCAAGGAACAAGTTGGTCAGGAAGCCATGCTGTGGCCATGGATTTTATTTAATTAATTAATTCATTTTAAAAAGATTAGGGGGGGATCCCTGGGTGGCGCAGTGGTTTGGTGCCTGCCTTTGGCCCAGGGCGCGATCCTGGAGACCCGGGATCGAATCCCACGTCGGGCTCCCGGTGCATGGAGCCTGCTTCTCCCTCTGCCTGTGTCTCTGCCTCTCTCTCTATCTCTCTGTGACTATCATAAATAAATAAAAATTAAAAAAAAAAAAAAAAAGATTAGGGGATCCCTCGGTGGCGCAGCGGTTTGGCGCCTGCCTTTGGCCCAGGGAGCGATCCTGGGGACCCGGGATCGAATCCCACGTCAGGCTCCCGGTGCATGGAGCCTGCTTCTCCCTCTGCCTGGTCTCTGCTCTCTCTCTCTGTGTGTGACTATCATAAATAAATTAAAAAAAAATTTAAAAAAAAGATTATTTATTTATTTATTTATTTATTATTTAAAAAATTTATTTATTTATTCATGAGAGACACACACAGAGAGAGAGAGAGGCAGAGAGAGAAGCAGGCCCCATGCAGGGAGCCCAATGTAGGACTCGATCCTGGGTCTCTAGGATCATGCCCTGGGGTGAAGGCGGCGCTAAACAGCTGAGCCACCCAGGCTGCCCCTATTTATTTATTTTAGAGAGAAAGTGTGTGAACAGGAGGTGGGGCAGAGGGAGAGGGAGAGAGAATCCCAAGTAGACTCCCTGCTGAGCATGGAACCTGACATGGGGCTCAACTCCACAACCTCAAGATCATGACCCTAGCCAAAATTGAGAGTAGGACACCCAACTAACTGAGCCACCCAGGTGCTCCATGGCCATGGCTTTTAAAAGCACCTGAAAGACCCCTGTGGAACCACAGGTGGTAATTAACTCAATTAGAATGACTAACCAGCCACAGTGTAAAACCTCTGAGGAAGGTATAGGCTGACTTGATCGGCAGTGCAAAAGAAAAGAATTTTAAATTGAAAGGACCAGTTCAGATGCCTACCATGACTCTGAAAATCACTACAAGAAAAACTCTTTATGGTGAATATTCTAAGAGTTGGGATTGTTTTCAGTTCAGGATCCACAAGCAAGACACTGATTGGCTCCATCCTTCTGAAATTGTTAAACAGATTACCTCCATCAGTATTGAGCCAGGAGTTGAAGTTGAAGTCACCATTGCACATGCTTAAATCAACCTTTTTAATAAATTGATTATCAATTGTTAAGAAACAAAAAGAGAGCAAAGATGAGAGGCTTACAAAATTAATTGAGGAGGTTCAATGACAGACTAATAGAAGCTGCATAAGGAAAGAAGAGAGAAAAATAATACAAAACAAAAAGAAAATAAGAAAATTGTCCAGAACTGATGTTTCAGAGTGAAAAGCCTCTGATTGGGTAGCACAGTGAATGAAAAAAGAACCATATAAGGCCCAGCATGTTGAAATTGCAGAAAATCCTTTACAAAAGATAAAATAAAGGTCTTGAAAGCTTGCAGATGGACAGACAGGCACACACACACACCCTTTACATCACTTTTATGGAATAGAGAATAAGAATAAGTCAGACTTCACAATTGCAACTCTAAGAGGCTAAAAGACAATGGAGTAGTGCTTGAAAAATTCTGATAAAAAATTAATTTCAACCTGAATTTGATACCTGGCCATATTACCAATTGTTAGTGGCATAATACAATACCGTGTTTTGATCAGCAGAGATTTGGAAATTTTATCTTTCATGTGCCCTTTCTTAAGACTACTTGAAGGTGGACCACATGGATGGCTCTGTCAGTTAAGCATCTGACTTTAGCTCAGGTCCTGATCTCAGGGACTTGGGATAGAGACCCGCACTCAGCAGAGAGTTTGCTTGTCCCTCTCCTTCTGCCCCTACCCGTGCTCATGCTCTGTCTCCCTCCCAGATAAATAAATAAAAATCTTAAAAAAACAAAAAAACATGACTACATGAAGGGTGCTCTGTGGCAAAGTAAGGAATTATTCCATGAAAGATGATGATAACAGACTTCAAGAAGTGGTAACTCCAACCACTTTTATTGTAGGAGAACAATAAAAGTGAAGTTTCAAGATGACACAGTATATAACAGATCTGAGAACAATCAGTCCACTGTGTTGAGAAATGGAGTGCTATGGCAAAGAAGTGCCCAGGGGAAAATAACAGACTTTACTTGGGGACAAATATAGATTATTTTATATGATAGAACATTAAGAATAATATTGATACACCTATGATGGAATATTTTGGAAAACTTAAAGTTAGATATAAGAATCTGAGGCATGTGTAAATACCAGGGGGAGGAGGGCTCTAGGTTTTTGACCAGTTGACTGGAGTATGAAGTTTTAGAATGACAATCCTTTATTTTTAAAGATTTTATTTATGTATTTATTTATTTATTGAGAGAGGGAGAAAGAACATAAGTTGGGGGAGGGCAGAGGGAGAGGAAGAGGGAGAGAATCTCAAACAGACTCCCCTCTGAGCACAGGGCTCTCTGTCTTATCACCCTGAGATCATGACCTGAGCCAAAATCAAGAGTTGGATGCTTAACCAAGAGAGCCACCCTGGTGCCCCTGGAATGATAATCTTTTAAATGATGGAGTCTTCCTGTAATTGGAGTTTAAATCTAAAAATATTCTTGACTTACTCTTTAAAAATCTAAATGTTCATGTCTTATTACAAAGCGACAGTAATTGAGGCAGTGTGGTCCTGACATAATGATAGACCTTTAGATCAATGGAATTGAATTGAAAGTCCAGAAATAAAATCCATACATCGTGGTTAATTAATTTTCAGTAGGGGTACTGAGAGAATCGGTGGTGAAATGATAGTCTTTTCTATAAATGGTGCTGGGGATAATAGGATATCCACATGCAAAAGAATGAAGTTGGACCCCTAGCCTCACATTATATATGAAAATTAACTAAAGTGGGTCACGGACCTAAATGTAAGAGCTAAAACTAAAACTCCTAGAAGAAAACGAAGTAAATCTTTGTGACCTTGGATTAGACAATGATTTCTTAGATATGACACCGAAAATAAGTGACAAAAGAAAAAATAGATAAATTGGATTATATCAAAAATGAAAACCTTTTTGTTTCAAACACCTTCAAGAAACTGAAAAGACAACCCACAGAATGGGAAAATTGATTTGCAAATCATATATCTGATAAGGGACTTCAACTCAGAATGTAAAAAAAAAAAAAAAAAGTTCTTTCAAGTATAAAAAAGCAAAATATATATGTCTAGAGGATTTGGAAAAGCAATATATAACCAGAGGCTTTGAATAGACATTTCTCTAAGGAAGATACATAAACAGCCAATAAGCTTATGAAAAGATGTTCAACATCATTAGTTAATAAGGAAATGCGGATCAAAACAATGAGATACTGCATCATACTCACTAGCATGGCTATAATAAAAGAGAAAGAGAGAAGTGTTGATGAGGATGTGAATAAATTGGAACCCTCATTACATTGCAGGTGGGACTGTAAAATGATGCAGTCTCTTTGGCAAACAGTTTGGCGATTCTGTAAAAAGTTAAGAGCAAGGAGTTGGCCCAGTAATGGCCCAGTAATTCCACTTCTAGATATACACTCAAAAAAGTCAAAACATATATTCATGCAAAAACTTGTACACAGATTTTCAAGGCAGTATTATTCATAATAGCCCAAAAGTAGAAACAACTCAATTGTTTATCCACTGATGCATGGGCAAATATGATGTGGTATATCCATAAAATGAACTATTATGCAGTCATAAAAAAAATTTTAAAGTACATGCTACATCATTGGTGAATCTTTAAAACATGATGTTAAGTGAAGGAAGCCAGTCACAGAAGTCCACATATTGTCTGATCCCATTTATATGAAATACCCTGTAGGCAGATTCATGGAGACAAAACAGATTAATGGTTGCCAGAGTAGGGAAAATGGGGAGTGACTACTGATGGATATTAGATTTCTTTTAGGGTGATGAAAATGTTCTGGATAGTGGTGATTGATGTAGAATTTTGTGAATATGCTAAAAATCCCTGAGTTACACAATTTTTAAAAAAGATTTCATTTATTTCAGACCGAGAGAAAGAGCATTTGTACACACAAGTGGGTGGGGGGCAGAGGTAGAAGCAGAATTCCTGCTGAACAGGGATCCCAATGTGAGGCTGGATCCCAGAACCTCAGGATGACTTGAGCTGAATGCAGATGGTAAACCCAGGTGCCCCACACTTTTTATTTTTTTCTTTTAAAGATTTTTAAATTTATTTACTGGAGAAAGAGCAAGTAAGAGAGAATGTGAGCTGGTAGGGGCAGTGGCCTGAGGGTGAAGGAGAAGCAGGCTACCCACTGAGCAGGGAGCCCAGTGCAGGGCTCAATCCCAATCCCAGGACTCCGGGATCATGACTGAGCTGAAGGCAGACCCTTAACTGACTGAGCCACCCAGACGCCTCTGAGTTACACACTTTAGAGAGATTGTAGGGCAGCCCTGGTGGCTTAGCAATTTGGCGCCGCCTTCAGCCCAGGGCGTGATCCTGGAAGACCCGGGGTCCAGTCCCACGTCGGGCTCCCCGTCGGGCTCCCCGCACGAAGCCTCCTTCTCCCTCTGCCTGTGTCTCTGGCGCCCCTCCCGCCCCGCCGTGTGTTTCTAATAAATAAATAAATAAATAAATAAATAGTCTTTAAAAATAAATAAAGAGATTGTACACCTTAAGGCATGTATCTCAATTAAGCTGTTATTAAAAAAAAAACAATGTGTTATGAATGGTTTACTCTAATGACTAATAAGAGATTGTTTTGTGATAAAATATTAATTGGAATCATAAAGCAATTAACCACCTCCAGATTGAGTGATGACTGAGATGTGGTTAGAAAAAATTGCATGAGCCTGCCGCAGACAACAAATAAAACTTGGCATTTCTACAGTAGCTGCTGTATAGCCAAACATAAGGTAACATTTTTGTTGTTTAGGCTAGATTTGGGAAGATAAGACATTTTGATATAAATTTGAAGTTGATTCTTAGCTTGAATTGTGTTCTTGTAACAGGTTTATACTTAGGTGGGATAAAACCATGATTGTAAAACTAGAATGTGACAAAATAAAAATTGTGCCTTTAATTCCAGTTCATTGTCAAATCATTCACCAAACAGATAGAAGAAAGAACTATTTTGGCCATAAATATCTTCCATCATTGCTTAGATAGAAGTGAATGCTCTCTTTTGAAAAACAACCTGAATTACTTTCAAAAAGGTATTTTTTGGTAGTTTTGCCTGATTGGTTTAGGTCAGTATTTTCATCTTATTACTTGCCATTTCTGATGAATATTTGTTTTAAAAAATAATTGAACCATGACCTGGGTTTTTGGAAGTGTACCAACACTACTATGGTAATTTTATACGAAAAATTTCCCTAGTTTTATCAAACTTTCATTTATTGCTAGTCTGTTCTGGATTTTATTTTATTTTATTTTATTTTTTTAAAGTTTTTTTTTTTTTAATTTTTATTTATTTATGATAGTCACACAGAGAGAGAGAGAGAGAGAAGCAGAGACACAGGCGGAGGGAGAAGCAGGCTCCATGCACTGGGAGCCCGACGTGGGATTCGATCCCGGGTCTCCAGGATCACGCCCTGGGCCAAAGGCAGGCGCCAAACCGCTGCGCCACCCAGGGATCCCTGTTCTGGATTTTAATGTGATATTAGAGGTCACAAGTTATACTCATATGATTATCCACTCTGCAATTTCCTTTAATCATTATAAAAAAGATGTAATTTTTACAGCATGATTTGACCCAGGAGGTTATGTTATTTAAAGTAATGCTAAAGAACTTTGTGAAGATGCATGCTCCACTGGTTCATTTGGGAAAGTTTTTGACTGAGGGCCAATTAAACATTTGTGTCAGCTCTAGTCGGTAGCTTCTTCGAGATAATTATCTTAAAGCAATTTTAGCTTTGTGTTGTAGCAAATAGTGTAAAGAATTTCTGTAAAATATACTGCTAGAAACTTCATTTTGCAGCATTTGTGATTTTTTTGTTTGTTTTTCGTTTAATGTGTTGAGAGCTGGCAAAAATGATCTGACAGGCGGAATTAAACAGAAATCTTTTGGGGATGGTAGTGACTGATGTGTTTGGATTCTAAAGCCTAGAGCCTAAAGGAAGTGATGGCAAGAGTAGAACTGTAAACGTCAAAATGCCAGCAACTTCGGATGCATTCAAGACTTTTTTCCATTAAGATTTGGAGTTAATTTTTTGAAAGTAGTTACAGCCGTGTGATATATGTACCTCATACTAGAAACTCGTTTATCTTTTTTCCAGTTACTTCTGCCAGGTGGATTTTAATATGCTAGGAAGAAGATGATGTCAGCTCTTTTGTACTTTAGACTAGAATTAAGATCCTCTTGTCTACTTGAAGAGTCTATTTGAATCCCTCTTGAGTGACTGGCTTTATTTTTTTATTGTATTTTCTAACTGTCCATTTCTACTTGCGGTAATAATCCTGGTAGGATGCATATTACCAGTTGTATGTGAAGGTGTAGCTATATGGAGCATAAAATTAGATATGCTTCCTGCCTTTGGCTCAGAATCTAAATTTAGTAGACGAGAATCTCCTTTCCTAGATGTCATTAAAAATAGAAGATACCCATCTGTCTAGAATGGTTTAGATACAATTCTGCCTACAGGCTGGAGGTGAACTATATAATGTTGACTCTCTTTTAGCTCTAGAATTCTTGGGAGAATATCTTCTTTAATTTAGAGGCCAAGACTGTTGATATCTTACAGTGTTGACCTTAAATGATCCTCTAAGTTTGTGAAAATCAGGAAGATCTAAGAGAACTGAATTTTGAGGAGAAATGTAAAAGGTAATATTACTTGGTTAAGAAAATTGACTTTGAAATAAAAGCACTAGTATTCCAATCTAATACTTAAAATTTACTAGGTATATAAGAGAATTACTGAACTCCATAGAGATTGTAACCTCATTTATAATGTTCGAATAGTAAGTCCTATTTCATAGAGTTGTTGAGAAGTAAGTTAAATTAACTAATGTTTGTAATGTGCTTTCTTCAGTGCCTAGCATGTAGAAGGCATTTATTGGTGGTAGTTATTATTGTTTCTTGTAATAAACAGAAATTCTGGTTCTGTTTTTTTTTTTTTCCCCTTCAGATTCTGCCATCTTACTATTAACAGATCTGACTTGAGAGACCAGGATAGAATGGGGTCAGAGATAAACAGAATTCCTAGAGGTATTTGGAGTGATGGAAATCATTTAGAAGAGTACTGAAAGTGACCCCCAAAGGACTGCCTACATTTTGGGGTGACAGAAGACAGGGAAATACAGAACACTATCAATGAGATGAGAAGACAGCTAGGAGAGTGATGTCACGGAATTCAAGACTTAGGCTGTTCCTCAGGTCACATATTTTCTTCAGAAGTTTATTAAAAAAAAAGTTTATTCAAGATATTTTCACCACGAGGTGATGTTAGGTAATGGCAAGACCCTGAGGAAACCATTGAACTGGGCAAACAGGAGGTCTTGATCTTTGAGAGAATAGAGAAATGACTGTAGACCCAGATTTTATTGGGCAGAGAAGTAAAAGTGAGGTGAGGAGAAGTGGAGGTCATAATTAAGAAAATTTAGTTTTATGGGGGAGAGAGAAAAACTTAAGGGGGTGGAGAAAGGGTTTGTTTGGGTTTGTTTGTTTTGTTTAGGAAAGAAAAAACATGAGCATGTTTGGAGCCTGAGGGAGAAATTAAATGTACTAAGCAGCAGATAATTGATGGACAGGTTATGGTTTGGGGTGAATGGGAATGGAATCCAGTGTGCAGGCTGAGAGGAGCAGCTATTGTTTTGTAGAAGAGGAGGAGGAAAGGAGGAAGACAAGTTTGAGGTGGGGGTGGGGAACAGCAAGGAAATCTGTATTTAATGGCTCCTATTTAAGTGGGGAAGTGGATAGTGAACTTAGTGAGATAGTAACAAACCAGTAGTCCTCAGCTGAGGATGATTTTTGCCTCCCAGGATACCTTTGGCAATTTCTGGGGACATTTTTGATTGTCATTTTTTTAAAATTTTTTTTTTATTTTATTTATGATAGTCACAGAGAGAGAGAGAGAGAGAGAGGCAGAGACACAGGCAGAGGGAGAAGCAGGCTCCATGCACCGGGAGCCCGATGTGGGATTCGATCCCGGGTCTCCAGGATCGCGCCCTGGGCCAAAGACAGGCGCCAAACCGCTGCGCCACCCAGGGATCCCATTTTTGATTGTCATTAAGTGCTACCAGCATCTAGTATGTAGAGGATACTACTGAGATGCTGCTGAGCGATCTATGATGCACTGAGCAGCTTCCCCACTACTGGTCCCAGATGTCAGTAGTGCTGCAGTTGAGAACCCTGTCCTAGATCAGAACATTCCTGCAACATGGTCTTCAACAAAAGCCAAGCAATTTGAATAATGGGTTCATATATCCCCTCTTAGAAAGTCACAGTGCATATTTTTGAAGTCTGAAAAAATCCTCACGAGAAAATCTAAATTGTTTAACCAACTGATTTGTTTCTCTCTCTTTCGTAACAACTGTTAACACTCAAAAATACATGTAGGGAAATACTGTATTTCTGATTTCTTGGCTGGCTGGTATTGTATTTTCATCTTTGTATGTAAAACTTAGCTCAAAATCTGGCATTTAGTAAACCACCAATAAATGATAGCTGCTATTATTAAAGTTTTCTCCCTTCCAGCTGTGAAATCCTGGGACACTTCTGACATGTGTTACAAGTTGCAATTTTAAGATTCATGTAATCAGTGTGCACCATCAACATAAGAGATAAGAGATACCTCTCACAGATCTGTAGAATACCACTTATATTTGTGCTTTAAAATCTTACATTAGAGTATGGTGAGTTTCCAAAGACTTAAAAATGACTGTGTGATCCAACAGACAATTCTACTGCTGGGTATATACCCAAAGGCATTGAGAGCAGAGACTTGAGCACATATGCATAGGTATGCTAATGTTCAGAGTAGCATTACTTACAGTAGCCAAAAGGTAGAAACAATCCAAATGTCCATCCATGGATGAATGGATAAACTATATATATATTACATAATATTATTCAGTCATAAAAGAAATGAAATTCTGGTGCATGCTACATGATGAACTTTGAAGACATTATGCTAAGTGAAATAAGCCAGACGTAAAAGGACACATATGTATGCTTCCACTTATATGAGGTACCTAAAGTAGCCAAATTGACAGAGACAGCAAGTAGAATTTCCAGGGTCTCAAGGAGGGGGAATAGAGAGTTGTTCAATCCCCCCCCTCAAGGAGGGGGAATAGAGGGTAAGAGAGTTACAGTTTGGAAAGATGAAAAATCCTGGACAATGGGTGGTGGTGATGATTGTACAACAGGGTGAATGTACTTAATGCCACTGAACTGTATACTTAAAAATGGTTAGGTTACGAATATTTTAACCCTCCTCCCCCAACATATCTCACATTAGAATACTTAGCAATCAGGACAAAGCAGTCAGGATGCCCCCTGGTGATCTAGTGGTTAGGATTTAGCCTTTCATAAAGCAGTCAAGAGCTTTACTGATGGTTTTAATAGAGCTTCACAAGGGTTAGTAGAGACCAGTTTTAAATCATTGATACTGTTCTTTCTCTTTTTTTTTTTTGAGATTTTATTCATGAGAAACACAGAGAGAGAAGGGGGCAGAGACCTAGGCAGAGAGAAGGGAAAAAGCAGGCTCTCTGGGAGGAGCCGGATGTGGGACTTGATCCCTGGACACCAAGGTCACACCTTGAGCCAAAGGCAGACACTCAACTGCTGAGCCACCCAGGCGTCCCCATTGATACTGTTCCATGAGACAGAACAGACATAAACAGGAAATACATTCATTATATAAGAGATTAATACAAATACATAAATATAAAGTTAACAACCCTACTGACATGCATAATTTTCTTATGTGCATTACTACTCCAAAACTTTTGAATGTTCAGGTCCAGGTAACAGTGATAATTCTTATGTTTTATTCAAGTAAAAGATGTGTATTTGTTCAGAGAAAAAAAGTGGTTCTTTTTATAATGCGGTGGGAATTACATCATGGTTAGCTTAATTTGGGGAGTATCTACATATATATTTTTCCCACATTTATATATATATCTGTATATTCTTAAAGGATGTTAAAAACGTAGCTAGCAGTATCAGAAAGAACCTTTATGGAACTGCAGTCACTTCTCTACATCTCAAGAAAATCCCCTACAAGTAAATCTGTTTCCAAAAATTGTCTAAAAATGATTTTATCAAAGGTAACATGGGGCACACTTTCCTACAGTGATTTTTTTTTTAATCTGTGATTTTGCCAGTCGAGTAGAAATGAATAAAGGAGTGACAGTTTTGATACTGTGGATGTACTTGCTGATTAAGGGATAAGAGCACATACACACAAACCCAGGAATTATCTTACTTCTCCTAAAACAACAACAACACTCAGATCTCCAGTGCTAGCCTGTGTAATTGCTTTCGGCATAATAGCTATTACCTCTGACAGACTGAAAGTTTAATAACTAGATTGGAGATTTCCCTTTGCAGTGCACAAATAGGAAAAACACCACCAAGGAAGTTCTCTCTCACATCTGACCCTCCTCTGTTTCTTAATTTATCAGCAGTGCTACTGCTTCTCTCTGCCATGCCTCTTTTTAACATCCTTAAATTACAGTGTTACAGATTATTGGCCCAACAAAGTTTTTGATATGTTAACACTGAACAGTTGCAAATGAGTCAAAAACAAATCGTGTCATTCATAAGAGTTGTCTTTTAAAGGCTTATGTTTGATTTTATGCACCAGTATAGTCATTTTATGGAAAATAAATGTTACAATGCTTTATTAAATCCCTTTTATACTTGTAATCCAGATTTAGTATCCAATAGGATCATTTTTACTGTTATATTTTCTTTCTTTAAAGATTTATTTATTTATTTTAGAGACAGTACATGCATGTAAGGGAAGGCAGAGGGAGAGGATCTCAAGCAGAATGTGTGCTGAGTTCAGAACCCCATGCAGGCTTGGTCCCAGACCCTGAGATCATGATCTGAGCTGAAACTAAGAGTCAGAGGCTTAACTGACTGAGCTACCCAGACACCCCTGTTATATTTTCAGTTATGTTCTTTTTTTTTTTTTTAAGATTTATTCATTTATTTATTCATGATAGACATAGAGAGGCAGAGACACGGGCAGAGGGAGAAGCAGGTGCCAAACTGCTGAGCCACCCAGGGATCCCCTCAGTTATGTTGTTTTTTTTTTTTTTTAAAGATTTTATTTATTTATTTATGAGATATACAGAGAGAGAGAGAGAAGCAGAGACACAGGCAGAGGCAGAAGCAGGCTCCATGCAGGGAACCTGACGTGGGACTCGATCCTGGGACTCTAGGATCGTGCCCTGGGCCAAAGGCAAGCACCAAACCGCTGAGCCACCCAGGGATCCCTCAGTTATGTTCTAAATATGTTATAATCTTAAATAATTTTGGGGGATCCTGGGGTGGCTGAGCGGTTTAGCGCCTGCCTTTGGCCCAGGGCGTGATCCTGGGGACCCGAGATCGAGTCCCATGTCAGGCTCCTAACATGGAACCTGCTTCTCCCTCTGCCTGTCCCTCTACCTGCCTCTCTCTCTCTCTCTTTCTCTCTCTGTGTCTTTCATGAATGAATAAATAAATAAAATAAAAAAAAAATCTTAATGTTGTTATTGAAATTTTCTGTTGTTGACTGTTATTTTAATTCTTGGAGGTTCATGAAACATCTGTAAACTCTTCTTCCTTAAAATGTAGGTGTAATTTAGGCAACATACGCCTTTGACATAGCCAGAATATATTTTGCCAATAACAAAAGAGTATTCCTTGGAAACACCAAACTTCAAATAGTGTTAGACTAACAGTACACCAAATGCATCATATGATTCTTTATCCTCTGCCTGCTTCCTTAAATGACCAGATTCTAAAGAACATCATCCCGACTTTTTTAAAAGAGTTTTTTTTTTAATTTTTATTTATTTATGATAGGTACACAGTGAGAGAGAGAGAGAGGCAGAGACACAGGCAGAGGGAGAAGCAGGCTCCATGCACCGGGAGCCCGACGTGGGACTCGATTCTGGGTCTCCGGGATCGCGTCCTGGGCCAAAGGCAGGCGCTAAACCGCTGCGCCACCCAGGGATCCCTAAAAGAGTTTATTTATTTATTCATGATAGACATAGAGAAAGAGAGAGCAAGAGAGAGAGAGAGTGGCAGAGACACAGAGGGAGAAGCAGGCTCCATGCTGGGAGCCCAATGTGGGACTCGATCCTGGGATTCCAGGATTACACCCTGGGTCAAAGGCAGGCGCCAAACCGCTGAGCCACCCAGGGATCCCCTCATCCTGATTTTTTACATGAATTTTATGTATATCTTAAACTATATTTATAGTTTTATGTTTTAGAGTTAATGTATTGATGGTTATATGTACATATAAAATATATTAATCTTTTTCAGTCCTTTAGCCCCTTTCAGGAATTTCAGGATATAGGATATAGAAGATAAAATTTATCCATTTTTTAAGTCTTTTTTTTTTTTTTTAGGATTTTATTTACTTATTCATGAGCGACACACAGAGAGAGGCAGAGATAGGCAGAGGGAGAAGTAGGCTTCCTGCAAGGAGCCCGATGTGGTACTCCATCCTGGATCCCGGGTCACGTCCTAAGCCAAAGGCAGACACTCAATCACTGAGCCACGCCAGCATTCCCAAATTTGTCCATTTAAAAAAAGTGTTTATTTATTTGAGAGAGAGAATGAGCATGAGTAGGAGGAGGGGCAGAGGGAGAGAGAAAGAAACCCCAAGCAGACTCCGCTGAGCACAGAGTCTGACTGAGGGCTCAATCTCACAACCCAAGCCAAAATCAAGAGTCAGATGCTCAACTAACTGAGCCACCCAGGCACCCCTAATTTATCTCTTTTTAGTAAATTCTGCCTTGCTTCTTTTTGGTGTTCCTAGAAGTCAGTGTATATGTAATCTTTTTTTCTCATTAATGAGCAGAACTACAGGTATGAACCAAAGAAGTTTCTTCTCTTTCTAAATTCCTTCTCCACTTCTTTCCTCCAAAAAATTTTTTTAGGTTTATTTATCTATGTATTTATTTAATCTCTACACCCAAAATGGGGCTCAAACTCAGTGATCCCAAGATCAAGAGTCATATGCTCCTCTAACTGAGCCAGCCAAGTGCACCAAAACATTTTTGATTTTTATTTAGACTTTAAATTATAGGCAGCTATATATCCTGAAAAATAATGAAGTGTATATTCTACAGTCATGGAATATGGTCCATGAATCATTTTATTATTTATTTTTATTTAAAATCAATTAACACACAGTGTATTATTAGTTTCAGAGGTAGAATTCAGTGATTCACCAGTGCTCATTACCTCACATGCCCTCCTTAATGCCCATCATCCAGTTACCCCATCTCCACCCCCCCTCCTGCAACCCGTTTGTTTCTTTTCATTTTTTTAAATTTTTTTTTTTTTTATGATAGTCATACAGAGAGAAAGAGAGAGAGGCAGAGACACAGGCAGAGGGAGAAGCAGGCTCCATGCACCGGGAGCCTGATGTGGGATTCGATCCCGGGTCTCCAGGATCGCGCCCTGGGCCAAAGGCAGGCGCCAAACCGCTGCGCCACCCAGGGATCCCTCTTTTCATTTTTTTAAAAAAGATTTTATTTATTTATTCATGAGAGAGAGAGAGAGAGAGAGGCAGACACAGGCAGAAGGAGAAGCAGGCTCCATGTAGGGAGCCTGACGTGGGACATGATCTCGGGTCTCCAGGACCAGGCCCTGGGTTGAAGGTGGCGTTAAACCGCTGAGCCACCGGGGCTGCCCTCAGTTTGTTTCTCATAGGTAAGAGTCTCTTATGGTTCGTCTCCCTCTTTGATTTCATCTTATTTTCTTTTTCTTGCCCTTCCACTATGTTCATCTTCCTTAAATTCCACAGGTCCTTGCGCCATTTTAAGTGAAAAAGGTGAGGTGCATGGTTTAAACTACAATTCCATTTTTATTTAAAAGAGTCACCATATAATTGATTTTGCAGGGGAAAAGGTTTGTCAAGGTGTACAAGTATTAACTGTGATGAACTCTGGAGAATAGGATGATATTCAAATGAATACTGTCTCAGGTTTGGATCCATGGAAACAGAACGTGGGATGAGATTTCATGGGAAAGTGACTTACTAGGAAGAGTTTCAGGGAGACTTGGTAGGGAGTGAGGAAGGGAGACTGCGAAGAGAGAAGGGGACTAGAGGCCAAGCGAGGATGGAGCAAGGATCAAGCAAAGCCTCAGGGAGGACACCTGTGCCTCAGTCCTGAAGAGTTCTGAAGCTTATTCCTAACAGGTGTCCTAATCAAGAACAAAATACAAAGGTAGAGCCTTTCTATCCCATTCCCATCAGTCATTGTTTAAGGACTGCCCCTCATGAGGAGGGGTGCATAAATGACCAGAAATGCTGGCAGCCAGGGGATAGCCTTCCGACAAAGATCTGTGGGTGCTGACCATGGCAAGTGAGAACATAGGGCTGGGGAACGATGCAGACATAGCACAGACAACAATGGTAGCTGTCACCCAGGTTAGAGAGGTTTAACAAGATATAGCTTTCTTTCTCATGTAATAATATAGTTTGAGCAGCCCAGGCTGCTATGGTGGCTCCACAGGGTTCCAGGCTCCTTTTATGTGGTTGCTCTGTCATTACTAGGTTATTGTCCACATCTGCATGATATGAGATACCCAATATTATGACCATATTCCCTTTCAAAGAAAGGGGAAAGGGTCAGAGGGGAAGAGGGTACGTCAGTTCCTCTAAGGACAAGTTCTGGAAGTTATACACATCACTTCAGCTTGTAACTTAGCTACATGGCCACACCTGGATGCACCAAAGAATAGTTTTTCCTGATTAGCCTTATGCCTAGATAAAATAGGGGACTCTTTTATTATGTGACCATTTCTGTAGAAACAGAGAATGCATATTATAGGACTATTATAGGGATGTTAGTATTCTACTTTATAGGGATGAAGTTTGTTGGTTTGTTTGGTTTTTAGTTTTTTAAAAGATTTTATTTATTTATTTATTTGAAAGAAAGAGAGCACAAGCTCTCTTGTGGAGGGGGAGAGGGAGTGGGAGGAGCAGACTCTCCACAGAGCAGAGAGCCCGAATCAGGGCTTGATCCCAGGACCCTGAGATCATCACCTGGGCTGAAGGCAGCCGCTTAACCAACTAAGCCACCCAGGTGCCCCTGTTTTTTAGTTTTAACAACAAGCATGCCACAGGTTGAGGTCTTCTAGAAGCAGAATTTGAGATAGAGTTTAATGTACAAGATGTTAAGAAGTGCCCTTATGTTCAATACCTGTGGGAGGGATGGGAAAGAGGCAGGATTGGGCAGGAGGAGAAGCTGAGCTATGATGCTGTCCTAAACAATGGTCTTACCTAAATCTATAGAAGCCCTAGAGCTAAAGTGGTGTTTTAGAGTTGTCCTGCCCTGGACTGAAATGGCTGCACATTATACCTTTCTCTCCATCAGTCACTGGATATGGGCTGCCTTGGGAGGAACATGACCTTGGACAAGGCAGCCCTTCAGAGATGATCCCTGAAGGAGTGACAGCACTCCTAACAAATGGGACAAGTCCTTCCTTGCAGGGAGATCTAGGAGGCACATATCTATATCTATCACAACTTGTGTGTGTGAAAATAATTAATACATGTTAATATATCCATTTATTTTTTAAAGATTTTATTTATTTTGAGAGAGAGAGTGTGTGCATGCACAGGTGGGGAGAGAGGCAGAGGGAGAGAGAGAGAGAAACTTAAGCAGATTCCATGCTGAGTGCTGAGCATTGAGCCCACCTTGGAACTTGATCTCACAACCCATGAGATCATGACCTCTGACAAAACCTAGAGTTGGACACTTAACTGAGCTATTCAGGCATCCTAATAACTATCTATTTTTTATTTTTTAAGTTTTTATCATTGAAGTATAGCTGACATGCAATGTTTTCTTTGTTTCAAGTGTACAACAGTGATTTGACAGTTCTGTACATTGCTTGGTGCTTACCACAAAAAATGTAGTTTTGAAAATAAATTTTTATAATAAAAAAAGCTAGGGTTGCCTGGATGTCACAGTTGGCTAAGTGTATGACTCTTGGTTTCAGCTCACTTTGTAATCTCAGAGTTGTGAGGTGGAGCCCCACATCTGGCTCTGTGTTCAGTATAGAATTGGCTTAAGATTGTCTCTCCCTCTCCCTCTGCCCCTTCCGCTCATGTTCTCTCTCTCTCTCTTTCTCTAAAATATATGAATAAGTCTTAAAAAAAAACAAAACAAAACCACCTAAAATGTACTTAATAATTTCTTTCACAAAAGTTTGCCTGAGCAGCTACTATGTGCTAGGCTCTGTCGTAAGCACCAGAGATAGGGAAATGACAAAACAGAGTCCCTCCCCTTGTGGAGTTTATATTGTATCTGAAGATAGACAATAAATGAATAAATAAGTAAATTTATGATATATCAGATGGTGACAATTTTGAAGAAAAATTATGTAACATAAGGAAGGGTCTTTCTGTTTTATACAGAGTGGTCTGGGAAGGTTTCTCTGATAAGGTGATTTGACCAGAGACAAGGATATGGTGGTAGAACTAGCTATCCTAGTATTTTGGGGATGAGCATTACAAGCTGAGATGATAGCACATGCCAAGACAACCCTGTGCAGGAGTGTGTAGTGTGTTAGCATGTTTGGAAATGTAAATGGTATTTAGAATTTTTGCTTTTTAATATCCATTTTTGGAAGGCAAACTCAGTGAGTGACAGATCATTAAAAGAGGATGGGGGGGGGGGGGTGGCACAGCATTGTTCCTGGGAAGGTTCTTGGTTGAGAATTACAGGCCCTAATTCCAGCCAAGTTAAGCAGAAAAGGAATTTATTGGAAGGTTTTCAAGTACCTCACAGCACTGATGGAAAGTCTGGTTTAATGGTTTAGAAAGCAGGCAGGGACCAAGGGAATCAAAAGATCTAGATTTTTTAAAGATTTTATTTGACACAGAGAGCACAAGCAGGGAGAGGAGCAGAGGGAGAGGAAAGTACGCTCCCCGATGAGCAGAAGCCCTGCTGTGGGGCTCTATCCCAGGATCTTGGGATCATGACCTGAGCCAAAGGAAGACACAAATGACTAAGCCACCCCTTCCACCCCCTGCCCTGCCAGCGTCCCTCAAGAGATCTAGGATTACTGCTAAGGTCATACTACTGGAAGACCTTGGTTAAGGATGTCTGGTTAAGGTTGCTGCTGTAGTCTGAATGTTTGTGTTTCCCCCAAATTCATATGTTGAAACCCTAACTTCCAAAGGTCTTAGTAGATGGGGCCTTTGGGGTGTGTTTAAGTCATGAGGGTGGAACCTGTTGGGATTAATGTCTTATAAAAAAAGCTCCAGACAGACCCTTTAAACCTTGTCCACTGTGTGAGGATACAAATGTGTGACCCAGAAGAGAATTCTTGCCTGAACATGCTGACACTCTGATCTCAGACTTCTAGCCCCCAGAATGGTGAGAAATAAATGTCTGTTTATAAGCCAGCCGGTCTGTGGCATTTTGTTAAAGCAACCCAAACAGACTAAGATGCTGTTGCTTCTGTTTTGGAATCCTGGTTTTGCATCTAATGGAGGACTGACTTCTGAACTTATCATTTCTTATTTGAGTCACTGACTGTATCTCAAAAATTACTCTGGCTTCTATGGTAAGAATGAAGTGAGGGGTTCAGGAGTAGAAGTAGGGAGAACCAGTCATGAGGCTCCAATGTAAATGTTGTTGATTTAGGGAGCTGATAATAACAGGGAGATAAAAAGAATGGATGGATTCATGAAATAGCCTATTAGGTTGCTATTAAAATTCTTAGAAAAATTCTTCCTTTTCTTCTTTCTCCTCCTCTTCTTTCTCTTCCTCTCCCTCCTCTTCTCCCATTTCTTTCCTCATTTTTTAATCTTTCTTGAAATCCAAACCTTTCTAGAGGCCTTGATGCAGTCCTGTCTTGCACAGGGCAGTGTAACTTATCTGGCTTATATTTCATAAAATCTTGCAGTGTTCATAATTTGTCCAATGAAAAAATATTTCTAAACTCCTACTGTTTACACTATGGTGCTGAAGGAGGTCACAAGTTGTGGTCATTGTAAATTGAATTCAAGTTTAGGGGATGCTTGGGTGGCTCAGTGGTTGTGCTCAAGTAGTTTGGTTCAAGTAGTGATCCTGGGGTCCTGGGATTGAGTCCCACATCAGGCTCCCCACCAGGAGCCTGCTTCTCCCTTTGCCTGTGTCTCTGCCTCTCTCTCTCTCTCTGTCTCTCATGAATAAATAAATAAATTCTTTAAAAAAAAAAAAAAAAGAATTCAAGTTTAGACTCTTAGAAATGGTTCCTTTCTTCAGGGCACTTTGTGATTGCTGACTAGGACCACCCTTTTATAGGTGTGGATAACTTGAAACCATGTGATCTCCCTTTACCTAAAGTTATTTCCCCACAACTGATTAGTCTGTTATTTTAGTCTTTTACATATCAGTTATTTGAAATAATCCAAACGCATGTCCATTAGTTTAAAAAGTAATGAGAAAGAAAATGGCATCTTTTAAGACAGTGATTTTCAAATAGAACCAATCATCAGAAATGGCTAAAATAGTTTTAATAAAAGAGAATCCCAGCCATCCTGAATCATATCTAGATGTAGATCTCAGAAATCTTTATTTTAAAAATGAACATTGCAGGATAATCAACCAGGCTTGGGAACTGTAGCTTTATGCTCTTGAGACTAGCTTTGCTCTTTACCAGGAGACTTAATGGGAGGATCCATTATAAATAACTGTTTGGTTTTCTCAGCTTGATTTTAAAATAATTCATTTGTCTCATCTTTGAGATTGGTTTTCTAAGATTATAGATTGTTTTCTTGGGCAGTGGTAGAGGTGGATTCCATTAATATTTTTTTACCTTTTGGCTGTTTTGTAACTGTGCATTATTTATTTCATCTTCAAATATATAAGAAACTTTCTCTCTCTATTACAAGAATATAGCCCACTAAACTTCAGCTTCAAACCAGTTTGTATAAAAAACACTAGATCACTGCTTCTTAAGCTTATTGTGCATACAAATCACCTGGAGAGCTTGTTAAAATGCAGATTCTGATTTAGTAGGTCTGGGCTGGTGCCTCAGATTCTGCATTTCTAATAAGCTGGGGTAATGCTCATCCTGCAGATCTCATTTTGAGTAGTAAGAGGCTGGATGACAATTGTATTATCCTTTGAGCTTTCATTTTTGTATGGGTTACTCTGTTTTGGGGCATGCTTTGGGACTGTTCAGTTTGACCAAAGGTTGAGTAGTATATTTTAAGAAGATTGGATTATATAACCTTTATTGCTTTTTCCCATAATCTTGAAGGTTATGGCACTATATATAGCCTAAGATTTCAGTTTCAGGCTTTGGAACTAAATAAAGGAAGTGTCAGAAGCAGTATATTTTTTATTGAATGATTAAATCTGTAGCAGCAAAATTGGTTTATATACCTGAGATAGTCTGAACTACAAGTTGAGTATTATTAACTGAATTAGGAATAAGAAAGGAAATGATAAAATGTTGAAAGTCGGGGCACTTGGCTGGCTTAGTTAAGTGCCTTCAGCTTAGGTCATGATCCCAGAGTCCTGGATTTGAGTTTGACTCCCTGCTCAGCAGGGAGTCTGATTCTCCCTCTTCCTCTGCTCCTTTCCCCTGCTCATGCTTTCTCTCTCAAATAAATAAATAAATCTTTTTTTAAAAGATTTATATATTTTAAAAGATTTATATATTTTATATATATATATATATAAAAGATTTATATATTTTAAAAGATTTATATATTAAGATTTATATATATATAAAAGTAAAAATAATTAGTAGATATGAAGAATATACCTAAGGATTTGGGAATTTGTGTTTTGCAGAATTGGGACTTCTTTGGATAAGATCTTTGTTAGGGCACTGGGTTTGTAGCTGGCGGGGAGGGGTGAATTTTTACCTCCCTGGGACACATTTGATAATATCTGGAGACATTTTTAGTTGTCATGATAGTAGGATGGTGGTATTCCTATTGGTATCAGTAGGTAGAGGCCAGGGATGCTGCTAAATACTCAGTAGTACACAGGACAGCCACCTCACAGGAAATTACTTGGCCTAAAATGTCAATAGTTCCAAGCTTGAGAAACCTTGTTAGAAAATTTTCACAAGTACTTTATTAATTTTTTAATTAAAAATTATACAGAAAAGAATCATTTGTATTCCTACCAAATTCAACTGTTGCTAACATTTTGTCATATTTGATTTGAGCCTTTTTGTTTAAGAACTATCACTCTAAGGACGCCTAGGTGGCTCAGCAGTTTGGCACCTGCCTTCGGCCCAGGGTGTGATCCTGGAGACCGGGGATCGAGTCCCAGGTCAGGCTCTCTGCATGGAGCCTGGTTCTCTCTCTCTGCCTGTCTCTCTGCCTCTCTCTCTCTGTCTCTCATGAATAAATAAATAGAATCTTAAAAAAAAAAAAAAAAAAGAAATACCACTCTAGGGGCGCCTAAGTGGCACATTCGTTAAGCATCTGGCTCTTGGTTTCAGCTCAGGTCATGATAGTGAGCCAGCGCAGAATCTACTTAAGATTCTCTCTCCCTCTGCCCCTCCCGCTTGTGCTCTCTCTCTCTCTCTAAAATAAATAAAAAAATAAAATAAAATAAAATAAATAAATAAATAAATAAATAAAATAAAAATAATAAAATAAAAAATAAAAAATAAAAAAAATAAAAAAAAAAATAAATAAATCTTTAAAAAAATATACCACCACTATGTTTTTGGAAAATAACATGATTATTATTTTGAATTCAAGTAATGTAGAAAGTTCAAAGATGAAAGTAATGAAGCTGGGGTGCCTGGGTGGCTCAGTTGGTTAAGCATCTGCCTTTGGCTCAGGTCATGATCCCAGAGTCCTGGCATTGAGCCTTGCATCAGGCTTCCTGCTCAGCAGGCAGTCTACTTCTCCCTTTGCTCCTCACCTTGCTTGTGCTCTTACTCATTCTCTCTTCAGTAAATAAATAAAATTTTAAAAAGGAAAAAAAAGAAGTAATGAAGCTATACCAAATCTCACCACCCAGATGTAAGCATCATAAACAATTAGCTGAACATTATCTCAGATATCTTTCCATGCATTTGTATAGATAGAAGAATAGAGAGAAGTGCTTTCATAAAATTGGGACCATACTGTAGATGAACCAAAAATAACCTTTTTCTTATGAAAAGTTTCAAACCCAAAGAAAATTAATTTTTAACTCCTATCTACTCATCACTGAACTTCAACAATCATGAATACAGAGCCAGTCTAATTCCATCTATATCCATACCTACTCTCCTGACACTGAGTATTTTGAAGCAAATCTCAGACATCACATCACTTCATCTGTAAGCATTTCAGTGCCTATCTGTAAAGCTTGAGTTTCTTTCTTTGCGCTATCAATCACATGTACAATTAACAGTTTCTCTGATTCATTCTCTCCCTCCTCCTCTCTTTTTCGCCCTTATTTTTTCTTCCAAATGGAGGTTTTTTTCTCTACTGAGATTATACAAAATGCAAAGGCAAGAGCAGTAATTGCACAAAGCAAGGGAAATGGGTACTGCAGAGCAAACAAAAGCTGTCTGCCACAAATACTTCTTGCAAATTTCATGTTTTCTTTTAAAAATGTCTTAATCTGGGATCCCTGGGTGGTGCAGCGGTTTGGCGCCGGCCTTTGGCCCAGGGCGGGATCCTGGAGACCCCAGATCGAATCCCACATCAGGTTCCTGGTGCATGGAGCCTGCTTCTCCCTCTGCCTGTGTCTCTGCCTCTCTCTCTCTCTCTCTCTCTCTCTCTGTGACTATCATAAATAAATAAAAATTAAAAAAAAAGTCTTAATCTATTTAGCAGTGCCATGTAAAATAGTGTATTTCTCTTCTTTATTATGTTCATTTTTCAAGCTGCCCATCTTATCTTTTCCAGTATTTCTTTGAGATATCTTCCTGCTTTGGTGTTTTGCTTATAGCAGTGGCCTCTGGCAATATTAACAGAAAAGTACCTGCAGGAATCATTTAACTGGTGGTTAGTTTCTTGAGGGTAGGGAGCGAGTCTTACCATCTTTCTACCTGATATGATAGCATTACTATGTCCTCAGTATTTGTTGAATGGTTGTTTTTAATCTTGAGAGAATTGTGCCAATATTGACTGGTATATTAATTAAAACTATTTATTTACAACAATAACATAGTCTAATATAGGTGCATGCAGGAGAATATAATTCAGATGCTAATATTTGGTACCTGTATCTATAGGTAATCTCCCTATAAAGAGATGAAGCAGGGAATTCTGCTCTCTGATCACATCCTCTTGTTTCTTCTGACACTTATAGGGTGACCATATATCCTGGTTTGCCTGATATAGTCTTAGTTTCTGTATGGTCTTAATATAATTATTAATAGTATCCCTTTTCAGAATTGTCCCAGTTTAAATGGTAAATTAATGGTAATTCCCCAAGCCCCTTACATACATTCTCATTTAATCTTCATGACAGTCCTACCTAAGAAGAGGGTCCTATTATTATCCCCATTTACAAATGGGTAAATTGGGGCACAAAGAAGTCAAATAGTTTGGCTAAGATACAAGGCCATGTTTGAATAGTAAGTGGCAAAGCCAGGATTTGAGTCCAGGCAGTTTGGTATCAGTGCTCTCTACCACTCTGCCATGTTGTACTTATTCTGGCCCTTAATATATCTTTGTAGAATATCTGCTGACCTGCCAGGAGTCTCCTGATAATTAATCTATATATTTGTAGATCAGAAGATTTGGTGAAGGCCTTGGGAATTTGAGTGGTTTCCATATCTTCACAAAGTATTTGTAGATTCCTTATGTACCATCATGCCAATCTCATTACAGACTTTTTTCTCTGAAGATTGAATATGTACCTTTTTTTGTTCTCTTAGTGGCAACTATTTGGCATTCCTTTCTAGATGCTCAGGGAGATGCATATTCTCAGCTTCTGCAGATCATCCAGTCCTGCCACAGTGACTTTTCCTTACTTTTGGCCATCTTTGATATTTTAAACTCACACATACACACACACACACAGAGTATTTCCAGCACCTATAACAGTGCCTGCCATTTACTACCTTTGATGATCAATTCATATTTTGGAGTTTTCTGGGAACAGTCTTCACAGCATAAGGTGCTTTGAGGAAAGATACTTGAGACAGCAACTGTTTTCAAGGAGTTTACAATCTGTAAGGGAATGGTAAGGGAATGATGACTGCACATGAATAACTATGACACAAGGCAACTGAGCTGTATGGGTGAAGTAATTCAGAGTTCAGAGAAGAACAAGTCATTTCTGACGGGGTTGATCCAGGAAAGTTTTGTAAGGGTGGATACACTTGTGACTTCTAAATAGTCCACAAAAAAAACACTTCCCTGTGCTGAGAACAGGGCTTAAGTGTGCCAAGAGTAGAGGCCTGATAGAGGAATAAGATGTGATGAACTCAGATGAAAGGAGGACTCCCATCAGTTTGACACTTGGTGCCCTTTTGAGAAATCCTCAGTCGGCAGGATTGCTCTATTCTTACGTCATTGTCATCATTGTGGCACATTTTGACCCTGTAGGTGGGTTATAAGCAGCAGGAACAGATGTAACTCCTCAGCAGCAAATAATTTTATTTTTTTTATGTGGGCTATTTATTTATTTGAAATTTTTTAACTTTTTAGTTTAAAGTCATTTGATATACACAGTCTTTTTCCCTAATAAAAACACTGTCTACTTCTCTTATACAGTTAACTGTTGAAAAATGTGGGGGTCAGGGCATCAACTCCCTGCATAATTGAAAATCTGCATGTAACATTTGACTCCTCCAGAACTTAACTACTAATAACCTACTGTTGACAGGAAGCCTTACCAATAACATAAACAATTGATTAATGTGTATTTCATATGCTATATGTCTTATATACTGTATTCTTACAATATAGGAAGCTAGAGAAAAGAAAATGTTATTAAGAAAAGCATAAGTAGGGATCCCTGGGTGGCGCAGCGGTTTGGCGCCTGCCTTTGGCCCAGGGCGCGATCCTGGAGACCCGGGATCGAATCCCACGTCAGGCTCCCAGTGCATGGAGCCTGCTTCTCCCTCTGCCTGTGTCTCTGCCTCTCTCTCTCTCTCTCTCTGTCTGACTATCATGAATAAATAAATAAAATCTTTAAAAAAAAAAAAAAAAGAAAAGAAAAGCATAAGGAAAATACATTTATAGTACAGTACGGTACTTATCCGAAAAAATCTGTATATATGTGGACCCACACAGTTCAAACCCATGTTGTTCAAGGGTCAGGTGTAATTGCATTTATATTTACTTTTGGGTTTTTTTAATATTTCATTTATTTATTCATGAGAGACAGAGAGAGAGAGAGAGAGAGGCAGAGACATAGGCAGAGGGAGAAGTAGACTCCATGCAGGAAGCCTGATGTGAGACTCGATCTCAGGACTCCGGGGTCACAACCTAAACCAAAGGCAGATGCCCAACCGCTGAGCCACCCAGGCATCCCTCTTTTTACTTTTTTTTTTTTTAAGATTTTATTTTTAACTAATCTCTACATCCAGCATGGGGCTGGAGCTCACAACCCATAAGATCAGGAATCACATGCTCTACCAACTGAGCCAACTAGGCACCCCTTATTTTTTTTACCTGATTGTCTTAATAAGAAAAAAATGAATACACTTAATTAGAGCTTATCTCAGAGCAGTATTCATTATCCTCACTTTACAAATGAGGAAATTGAAGTTAGGTTACATGGTAAGCTATGCGACTTAGGTAAAAATGGCACAATGGGACTTGCGCTTGGGATGAAGCTTCAGAATACAGAATACAGATCCACTGTATGTCATGTGGTCTTATTTAACTTACTAGATTAAATTTTTTTATCGGTATCTAGATAAACAGGAACAATGAAAGTTGTGATTATCTTACATCTTCACTTTTTTTTATTGATTATTTATTTATTTATTTATTAGAGACAGAGAGAGAGAGAGAGAAACAGGCAGAGGGAGAAGCAGGCTCCATGCAGGGAGCCCAACGTGGGACTCGATCGGGGTCTCCAGGGTCACGCCCTGGGTGGAAGGCGGCGCTAAACCGCTAAGCCACCTGGGCTGCCCACATCTTCACTCCTTTTTAAAAAAAAAAAAATTTTTTTTTCATTTTTATTTATCCATGATAGTCACACACACACACACAGAGAGAGAGAGAGAGGCAGAGACACAGGCAGAGGGAGAAGCAGGCTCCATGCACCGGGAGCCCGACGCGGGGCTCGATCCTGCGTCCCCAGGATCACGCCCTGGGCCAAAGGCAGGCGCCAAACCGCTGCGCCACCCAGGGATCCCTCTTCACTCCTTTTTTAATGAATGTCACTATATACTCTAGTTCAAAATTAGTTTATTTCCATTTCTGAGTCAACAGGCTAGTAACATTGCTTTGATGATTGTAGATACCATAAATTCTACTGGAAGGGAAGTCTTGTAGAGGCTGCAGGTGGCCTCCATAGTACCTCTTGCAAATTAGCAAAAAGCAGAGATGCCTCAGTGGCTCAGTGGTTGAGCCTCTGCCTTTGGCCCAGGGCATGATCCTAGAGTCCCAGGGTTCGAGTCCCACATCCTGCAGGCTCCCTGTATGGAGCCTGCTTCTCTGCCTGTGTCTCTGCCTCTCTCTTTGTGTGTCGTCTCATGAATAAATAAATAAATACAATCTTAAAAAAAAAAATCTCTCTAGATGGTTAGATCAGTCAGAAGAAGGCATCTGTCCTTGAGACACATTCAGCCCACACCAGGGTGCTGGCCTTGGGAAAATAAGTGTCTGGATTTTCATCTCTTCTGTAGCACACAAAAAACAGTATCCAGGAACCCTGTTTATATAAATTTATTTATAAGGCACTGAGGTTTCTTTAGTCTTGTGTTTACAGACAGCATCTCCTGTTGTTATTGCATATACTGTGTGTATGCCTCCCTCAGTACCTGTACTGGTTTGCTTTGCCTGGAGCCCAAACCTCCCTGCTCCTATGCTGTTCACTACTTCTCTTAATCCAGGTCTGTGCTTAAATCTTCCCTTTTCAAATGTCCCCTCGCCTACTCAAACTAAAACCCCCATCACACTGTCCTTCCTGCTATATTTTCTTCATAGTACTTCTTCCCACTTGGAATATTAAAGTCATGTGTATTTAAGTTTGCTTTTATCTCTCCACTAGAAAGTACATTTTATGAAAGTAGAGGTTTTACCTGTTTTGTCTATTGCTATATTCCAGCACCTAGAAAAATGCCTGGCATATAGGGGGCTCTCAGTAGATGCTTGTTGAACAGCAAACATTGGACTGTTTATATTGTAACTGTTGGTATAAATGACCAATTTTAATATTTGCTACCTTCTACTGACTATATTTGTGTACTTTCTGGACTAGAATGTTATGAATATTGTCTAACTGTTATAATAGCTATCTGAGGAGTAAATAGTGTAATCCTCATTTTAGAGTTGAATAAATCCCAAAGCTTGGAAAAGTTAAATAACATGTCCAAAGTCAAAAAAACTAACAATTAGGCAACTGCCTTTGCCTTGACAGGTAGATTTGGTAGCCAAAGTTCATCTAAAAACATTGTTTTAGTGATTCTTTGGGTCTTGTAGCTTTTTTCAAAAAGGGATTTCCAATTACTGGCGGAGGGAAAAAAAACCAAACCCTTAAAAATAGGGTCAGCTATGTTTTAAGGGAAAGGAGAGATAAGGCCTATTAGGATTTGAAGATTGGGATATTGGAGATCAGATAACTCTCCTGTGTAATCTTTGTGTTCATATCTAAGGGTGGTGACCTTGGGGATCCTTTGGGAGGAAGAGCATGACTTTGGAGTCCTTTTCCAATGTGTAAGTCTGGCTAAGTAGCTTACCTAAGACTTTTTTTCATCTCTAAATTCTAGTAACAGTGTCTACCTTATCAGGGTATGAAGATGAAATATGTATATAAAATGCCTGGCAGAGTTTCTGGCACTTGGAAGCTTGATTTCTCCTGTCCCCTGCTCTTGTCTTCCTTTCTTCAAGCAAGGGACCAGGAATCCAAGGTGTTTCAATACCCTTCGGGGTGATTTTTTTTCTTAGTAATCCCATATATTAAGCTGTTTTCTGGTAGTAT
This sequence comes from Vulpes lagopus, assembly GCF_018345385.1. Classification (NCBI taxonomy): domain Eukaryota; kingdom Metazoa; phylum Chordata; class Mammalia; order Carnivora; family Canidae; genus Vulpes; species Vulpes lagopus. Next base: position 3,243,084 of record NC_054835.1, on the reverse strand, counting down.
GTAGGCAATCAAGGCACCTTTTATAATTTGTAAGTCATTTAGTTTATCACTGCAATTCAAGGAAAAAATTCATAGGCCTTGTTTGTAAGTGTTAATGCACATATAGCTTTCACAAACCTTTGGGTCTGATTCCTGCTTTTTTTTTTTTTTTTTTTAAGATTTTATTTACTTATTCATGAGAGAGAGAGAGAGAGAGAGAGAGAGAGGCAGAGACACAGGCAGAGGGAGAAGCAGGCTTCATGCAGGGAGTCCGACACGTGGGACTCGATCCTCAGTCTCCAGGATCACACCCATGCCTGAAGGCGGCGCTAAACCGCTGAGCCATGGGGCTGCCCCATGATTCCTGCTTTTGTAATTGAATGTTCGTGAAAACTGAATAGTAGTAACTGGGAAGCCCTCTATATTTTGTTTCTCACACCCTTCTCCCCATATTCCATGAAATACCAGATTTTTTAAAAGCCAGTGACATGTTTGCTAATGCATGTTGGCTTAGATGCTTACTAGAATTTCTTAAGTACCATTTTACAATTTCTATAATTGTCACTGTGTCCACAGAATAGTAGGGCCATGCACAGATTCAGGGAGTAGGGTTTCCTGAATCAAGGAGTAACTGAAGTAGGTAAAAAAACAATGGAATTTTTTCAGTTCTTTCTCTGAAATTAAACAATATAGCATTTAATTTCTTTTTTTAGGGACACCTGGGTGGCGTGGTTGAGCAACTGCCTTTGGCTCGGGGAGTCATCCTGAGATTCGGGATCAAGTCCCACGTTGGGCTCCGTGCATGGAGCCTGCTTCTCTCTCTGCGTCTCTCTCTCTGTGTCTCTCATGAATAAATAGATAAAATCTTTAAAACAAATAATAATAATAATTTCTTTTTTTGAAAAAGATTTTATTTATTTGAGAGAGAAAGAGATAGTGACCGAGAGTATGAGCAGGGGGAGCAGCAGGCAAAGGGAGAGGGAGAAGCAGGCTCTCTGCTGAGCAGGGAGCCCAATATGGGACTTGATTCCAGGACCTGAGCTAAAGGCAGACACTTAGCCAACTGAGCCACCCAGGTGCCCCAGTATCTAATTTCTAACTGAAAAATTACTTACTACAAAATGGGGAACAGATTAAAATAAGTATAACCAACTTCTAGTGAAAGATCTATGAGCATCCTTCTCAATTATATGCTGATCCTGTCTTTCTCTTAATACCGTATTATATGCCATATAATGAAGCAGTAAAAATGTTTATTATTTAAATATTAATTTTGGATTTAACTGGAAGATGTATAATTTAAAGATAAGTTGATTTAACCCCAAATAATTATATAACTAAATTGGAAGGGGCAATGGGAGTATAAGAGAACTAATTCCTTATTTGTCATCATGGAAAACCTGTAATGCCAAAAATGGATGAATCAAGCAATTGCAAGGAAATCTTTTTATGTAGGACTGTAGGAAATACTATTGGATGAAGTAGCCCAAGAGTTGAAAGTTAATGCTGGTGGAGGAAAGATGAGCTAGTGAACTACTGCTTTTCATTTAAGTCTTATTGGGTATTACTGAATTCTTAATTATGTATATATTATTTTGATTTAAAAAAATAAGAGTGAAAATTGCAAGAGAAAAAGTAGAAACGTAACCAATCTAACAAAGTGAAAAAGATAACCCAAGAAAGGGAGAAAATATTTGCAAACTATCTCTCTGGTAAAGTACCTGTATCTAGAATTATACAATGAACTCTTACAACCCAATAATACAACACCAAATAACTTATTTAATAGGCAAATGATCTGAAGAACCATTTCTTCAAAGATGATATGTTAAAGGGCCAATACGCATATGAAATGATGCTCAATGTCATTAGCCATCAGAAATATAAATCTAAACCACAAGATAGTGCTTTACATACACTAAGATGTCTAGAATAAAAAAGGCAGATAGTAAGTGTTGGTGAGGATATAGAGAAATAAAATCTGTCCTACATTGCTGCAATTGTAAACTGGTACAGTCATTTTGAAAAACAGTTTGGTAGTTCCTGAAAAGGTTAAACCTATTGTTACCATATGACCCTAGGTATATATCCAAGAAAAGTGAAAACAGATTTCCACACAAAAAATTGGATGCAAATGTTCATAGCAGCATTATTCATAATAGCTGCAAAGTAAAAATCTAAATATCCATCAACTGAAGAATGAATAAACAAACTGTGGTATATACCTACACAATGGAATATTATTTAGTCATTAAAAAGAATGAAGTACTGATACTTGCTACAACATAAATGACCTTTGGAAACATTCTTTTAAGTGAAGGAAAACCAATGACAAAATCCACATAAGCATATGAGTCCATTTATGTGAATATCCAGATGTTAAGTCCATAGAAACGGAAAGTAGAATAGTAGTTGCTTAAGGCTGGGGAGAGGTGTTTTAGGGGAAATGAGCATGACTACTAATGAATATAAGGTTTCTTTTTGCGTGATAAGATATTCTAAAGTTGAATGTGGTGATGATTGTATACCTATGAGTACATTGAAAACCATTGATGTGTGTACCTAAATGGATGAATTGTATGAAATATGAATCATATTTCAATAAATAAATACTAGATAGATAGATACAGATAAATGGACATATCCCCAACCAGTTACTGCTAAAAGAAACAGTAACTTTTATTTCTCTTTTAGTGAAAAATTTATCATTTTCTTCTTTCTGCTTCCAACTTGTTACAGACAAAATCTGTAACTTAGGAAAACAAAATTGACATGGTACAGATCCTAAGTATCTTTTAATAGATTATAGGGTTTTTTTTGTTATTAATTCTGCTTAACACAGATCAAGTATGACCTAACATTTGCATGACTAAACAGCTTTCTCTCAGAGTGTGCTGAGATGGTGGTTTTGGGTGGCCCCAGATGATTTTCATGTTGTTTTTAGTGTCCCATATACACAGACTTTTGGCGGCCACCACTGTCATCTTTGTTTGTGAATAAGAAGAAAAAGTGTGTGTGGTCTGCACTTCTTCATATACCAAATAGGAGTAATATCTTGTTGGTGGATGATTGAGATTCTTCCCTGAACTTCTTGTTCCCTCTTGAGTATTTATGTTATGAATAAATGGCTATTTAAATTGAACTAGATTGTATTTGACTGCTGCCTCTGTGGGTTCCCTACTGGAGACCGTTTTTATGAATTGCTGGCCTTAGGCTGCTTCAGATGATGTTTCTCATATTATTCTCAAGGGTACATATTTTTGATGCTTTCTTTTATTTTGTGTATTTTGGTGTCTCCTGCCCCATTAGCTTCAAAAGTAGTCCTTACTTGTATCTTGTTGATAGTCATTGTTTTCAGATGACTAACTGCCTGCCTGCCTTTCCTGTCTTTCACTGCACTGCTTTCTGTTAGGCTGTGCTGGGATTCAGTTGAATATGTACTTGATTTGCATATTTGTGTGTGTTAGATAAACAGTTCTCCTTTTCTACATTTGGTAGGCAAAATATCTGCATAGTCTCGTGCACAGTTTCTCACAAATGGTATTCTGGCTCTGTGTACATCCCTGCTGCTCCATGCCCTAGCTCCGTTGGCTTCCTTTTCTTAAACTCTCTTTGCCTTCATTTCACTGGGTTGCTCTCTCCACGGGGCAACAAGTTTGGTACCTACTCATTTCTCTTATAGTTGTTCTTATAGCATGTAACTTAACTCAGGATTAAGTCTGAAAAATTGTTTTCAGAAAACAATTTGTGTATCATTCATGATAGTTTTATGCTATTTCGGTACATGAAAATGCTTTCCACTCTGTTAAGGACCAGCTTTTGAGCACTGCCATTTGTTCATATTATAGGAATACCATCTGTACCAAGCAGTAGCTTCTTGTTCCTTTTACAACGAATATGTTAAAACCATCATCATCACCCCCTACATATGCACACACATTCAAATTTTTTTCATACTTGTTTTTTTTTTTTAAGATTTTATTTATTTGCTTATTCATGAGAGACACACACAGAGAGGCAGAGAGATAGACAGAGGGAGAAGCAGGTTCCTCTTGGGGAGCCTGATGTGGGACTCGATCCTTGGATCCTGGGATCACGTTCTGAGCTGAGGACAGATGCTTAATTGCTGAGCCACCCAGGCATTCCCGTATTTGGTACTTGGCTATTTTTCAACTTATGCTTTGTTTTGAATGCATTTATGACAATTTTACAACTAATAATTTTTGAATACATTATGATTTACAGGGCAATTATGTATTTATTTTATTTTTTAAAGATTTTATTTATTAGGGACAGCTTGGTGGCTCAGTAGTTGAGCATCTGCCTTCGGCTCAGGGATCAAGTCCCTCATCAGGCTCCTCCCAGGGAGCCTGCTTCTCCTTCTGCCTATGTCTCTGCCTCTCTCTTTGTCTCTCATGAATAAATCTTTAAAAAAAAAGATTTTATTCATTTATTTATTTGAGAGTGAGCACAAGTCGGGGAGGGGCAGAGAGAGAAGCAGGCTGCCTGCTGAGCAGGGAGCTGGCTGTGAGGCTCATCCCAGGATCCCAGGATCCCAGGATAATGACCCTAGCCGAAGGCAGATGCTTAACCAACTGAGTCACCCAGGTGCTCCCAGGGCAATTTTATACCTATTAGTTCATCTTATTGTCCCAATAGCCTTATGAGGTAGCTATTAATATCCCATGTTTGTAGCTGAGAAAACATGTGTAATACAATCTTTTTTTAAAAAAAGATTAGTTATTTGAGAGAGAGTGTGCAGGGGTGGGCAGGGTAGGGAAGAGCAGAGGGGGAGGGACAAGCAGACTCCACACTGAGCTCAGGACCCTAAGATCATGACCTGAGCTGAAATCAAGAGCCAGGCATAACACTGAGCCACCCAGTTGCCCCTGTGTGATACACTCTTATGTTGATGCTTAGTTAGACAGCCATTCCATCTCTTTATATGTCTTTTTAAAAATCTGAGTACATAAGAAAATGATCTCTTTCCTACCATGTGGTTTCTATAAATATATTCACTGTTTAGTCAGAATAATTTTTTTTACTATATTTTGGTTTCACTTCCAAAGTATTTCCATTCTTTTTTCCACCTGGTTCCCTTTTAGGTCTTTCTCTCTTTTTTAAAAAAAAATTTTATTTATTTGAAGGAGAGAGAGCAGGTGAGAGAGTGAGAGAGCAGGTGGGGTGTGGGGTGGGAGGGAGGGTGGAGTAGAAGCAGTCTCCCGGCTGAGCAGAGAGCCTAGTCCCAGGACCCTGAGATCATGACCTGAGTAGAAGGCAGACACTTAACCAATTGAGCCACCCAGGTGTTCCCCTTTTAGGTCTTATTACAGAGTAATTCTCTATTTTTTTTTTTTTGAAGCATCACTAAACTGCAGAATAATAATCATGGTGATATTACACATTATATAGTGTTTTCTGACTTCTTTCACACCTAAATAACCCTGCTCTATCTTTACAATGGTTATTTAAGATAGAACAAGTGCAAATTGCTTGTTTTTGTGAATTAAAAACTTGCAACTCAAAATGTTAGCTAAAGTTTTTGTTTGTTTGTTTACAATCACACAGCTAAGAAGTGTTAGGAACAGGAATACTCAGGTTTCTGGCCTAATGTAGGGCTCTTCCCACTGCTGTTAAAATCCTGCATTGTGCCCCCAGTATCATGTAATGCATGCTTTAATGAGGTGTCCTTTCGTACTTTCATATTGCCAGCCACTTAGAATTCAACCCTGAGTAGCAGTTTCTTATGTTGCTTTGTTGAAAGACTTCCTATAAAAAGAAATTGTCATCAAGTCAGGTCAGTAATTTGCCAGATGCTCTGTATTTAGCAGAACAAGTCTTTGAGCAGTTGTCCCTACTTGTTGCTCTTTTTCTGTGTGTCTATTTTGTAATCTGTGTCAGGACTCTGTCATATATGGATTGGTTTCCAAGGGCTGCTGTAACAAATTACTACTAAGTAGGTGGCTTCAAACAACAGAAATTTATGCTCTCACACTTCAGGAGGGCAGAAGTCCAAAATTAAGGTGTTGGCAGAATTGGTCCTTTTTAGAAACTCAGAGGGAGAATCTGTTCCGTGTCTCTTCCCTAGCTTCTGGTGGTCCCCAGCAGTCCTCCATGTTCCTTGGCTTGCAGCTGCATAATTTCAGTCTCTGTCTCCTTCTTCCTACTGCTGTCTTCCCTCTGTGTCTGTGTCTGCACATGGCATTCCCTTCACTGTGTCTCCTCAGCTTCTAAGGACACCAAATTGGATCAGTAATCTATTCCAGTATGATTGCATGTTAATTTACATCTTAATTACATCTGCAAACACATTACAGTTGACCCTTGAACAATACAGGTTTGAACTGTGCTGGTCCACTTAAATGGGGATTTTTTTCAGTACATATATAAACTGACAGTATCAATGAGTACAGTACTGTAAATGTGTTTTCTTTTCCTTATGATTTTCTTAATAACATTTTCTTTTCTCCAGCTTACTTTATTGTAAAAATACAGTATATGATATGTATACCAAATATATGTTAATCTACTGTTGATGTTATTGGTAAGGCTTCTGGTCAACAGTATACTTTTAGTTAAGGTTGGGGAGGTGTCAAAAATTACACGGAACCTGGGTGGCTCAGTGGTTGAGCAAATGCCTTCGGCTCAGGTCATGATCCCGGGGTTCTGGGATCGAGTTCCGCATCAGGATCACCACAGGGTGCCTGCTTTTTCCTCTGCTATGTCTCTGCTTCTGTCTCTCATGAATAAATAAAATCTTTAAAAAATTATATGTGGATTTTCAGCTACACAGGGGGTTGACTTGTCTTTTCACTTTTATAACAGTGTCTTTTAATGACTACAATTCTTGGTTTTCAGAATGATCTAATTTTTGCTTAGTGAACAATCCTTTGGTGAGCTATTTAGTTTTTTTTTTTTTTTAACTCCAGGGTCATGAAGATAACCTTCCATATTATTATTTAAGAACTGTTTGATTTTACCTTTTACATTTAGATCTATAATCTACTTAAAATTGAATTTTGTGTAATGTAGATTGGAATCAAGATTCATATTTTTGAGATGCCTGGGTGGCTTAGCAGTTGGGCATCTGCCTTTGGCTCAGGGCAGGATCCCAGGGTCCCAGGATCAAATCTCGCATCAGGCTTCCTGCATGGAGCCTGCTTCTCCCTCTACCTATGTCTCTGCCTTTCTGTCTTTATGCCCCTCATGAATGAATACATAAAACCTTTTTTAAAAAAAATCATATATATATTTTTAATTTAGATATCTAGTTGATCCAGTGCTGGTTCTTTTTCTTTACTTTTTGACAAAACTTTTTTCTCATTGTTTTACAAAGTGCCACCTTTTTGTGTCATAAATCAAGTGCCAATGAACATTGCAGGTCATCTCTCAGTTCTGTTCTGTTGTATTGTTTTTCTCTCCTTTTGCCAATACCATACCAGTCCTGGAGCTTTTCCAGTCTTGACATCTAGTAGAATAATTTCTTCCATATTCTTCTTCAGTATTATTTTAGCTGCTCTTGGGTCTTTGTATTTTCATATAGATTATAGAATCAATTTGTCCATTTCCATTAAAAAATCTATTTTTTAAAAGATTTTTATTTATTCACAAGAGACACACAGAGAGAGGCAGAGACATAGGCAGAGGGAGAACAGGCTCCCTACAAGGAAGCTGATGGGGAACTTGATCTGGGATGCGGGAATCACTTCCTGAGCCAAAGGCAGACACTTGACTGCTGAGCCACCCAGGTGTCCTGACAAACTTTTTTTTAAACAAATAATTGTTATATGTCTGATTTCTAATAGAGTCACTGTAGAAGCTTCTATTGTCATGATCCTATATAAGTGCCAGGGAGAGATTTCAAGGAAGGTTTTACTGGAAAAGGTGTCATTTGAATGTCTATGAATATAAATTTGCGAGGTGAGCAAAATAGGCAAAGAGAAGAACATGTAAGTTTGTGATGTTATGTAAGTGTTGTGCCCGAGATTGCGAATCCGAGAAACCACCAAGGACCCGACACCATATTTTTAAGGGCTAGTCTAGGGGACCTCCAGAAGGGGTGGAGGAATTTCTCAAGTTCTGTTATCATTCTGATATGGGGCTTTCTGTTGTGCCCAAGATTGCGAATCTGAGAAACCACCGAGGAGCCGACACCGATGCAAACACACGAGGGTTTATTTACAAGCTCGAGCTTGGGTCCAAATATACCTGACACAGCGGAGCAGGGACTTGGACCCCGAGGTGGGTTTCAGCTTAGTTTTTATAGGCTGGTCTAGGGAATCTTCAGAAGGGGTGGAGAAATTTCTCAAGTTCTGTTTACATTTTGATAGGGGCTTTCAAGGGTGTAGAGCTCTGTTCTTATTCTAATTCTAATAGGGGCTTCCTGCCCTTGGCTTGGGCTCTGTTCTCATTCTAATAGGGGCTTTGTTAAGCTGTAAGCTGTTTTCTTCCTGTAACTGAAGTAAGGTAAAGTTCAGCTCTTATTCACTGGGCCCTGGGATGGCTGTACTTGTGCTAAGGCTGAACTTAAAGTGGAATGGCCTTAATTTTCTCGGCCTCCACATTTCCCCCTCTCAGAGGAACCTAAGGAAGGACCCAATCATGGGTCCAGGTTGCTCTCAGAGTGAGCCAGGGGGAATGATTAAACCAGGATTCTAACCAACCTTGTTGCTATTCTCGCTCCCATTTACATTCCAGGGAAGAAGCGACATCTTACGTTTAAGGCAGCACATAACCATGCCCACCCCACCCTTTGTTGTAAGAAGACTAAATCAAATCCCCTTCTATTTTGAAAGACAACCTCAGACTAGGGAGTCTTGGAGGTGGGAAATAAGTGAGAACGGCGCAGTCTTAGCTTTAGGGGATTGTCCTCGTCCGGTTGGCTTTTCCATTCTGGAACAAAGTCCTTGAGAACGGCGTTTGGGTCCGCTGGCTGGACGTGGGTGTAGTGGACACAGGAAGTAATCCCGTCGACCTTGAGAGCGGTGGGAGTGGTCAGGATCACGATGTAAGGTCCCTTCAATCCGCGAGGTTGAAGTGTCTGGTGTTGGTATCTCCGCACGTACACCCAGTCACCTGGCCGATATCGATGGGGGTCCGTGGGTGGCCCAGTCTCATAGAGGGCCCTCAGCTTAGGCCACACCTGCTCATGGGTTCATTGTAACATTTGGAGGGAGAAAAGAAGTTGGTGATCATCAAATTCAGCAAGCACCTCAGGTTTTAAATTGGGGATAACAGGTGGAGGAAGACTGAACATGATCTCGTAGGGAGTCAGTCCCATATAGGGTGAAGGGGAGGAGAGTCACCCAGTCCCCGCCAGTCTCCAGGGCTAATTTAGTTAAGGTCTCCTTTAATGTTCTGTTCATCCTCTCTACCTGTCCTGAGCTCTGGGGCCTATATGCACAATGTAATTTCCAATCTGCCCCAAGTACTAGTGCCACTCCCTGTGTTACCTTAGAGACGAATCCTGGGCCGTTGTCTGATCCAATCCTTTTTTTTTTTTTTTAAGTCTGATCCAATCCTAACAGGAAAACCATACCTGGGTAAGATGTCTTCCAGCAGTTTCTTGGTCACGGTCTGTGCCGTTTCATGTTTGGTGGGAAATGCCTCTGTCCATCCTGAAAAAGTATCTACAAACACTAAGAAAAACCTGTATCCGTATTTTCCAGGTTTCACCTCAGTGAAATCCACTTCCCAGTAGGCTCCTGGGCGGTTCCCTCGGAGCCGGGTGCCTGGGTTAGATCCATGGGCGGTGGCATTAGTTAACTGGCATGCGTGGCAGCTTGCCACAATCTGCTCGATCTTTGCTCGAGAGTCTTTAATAGTGATCTTTGCATGTCGTATGAGGTCTTCCATCTTCCTTGTCCCCATGTGAGTACTCCGATGTATTTTGGATAGGACTCGCCATCCTAGTTCCTCTGGCAAGATGATGCTGGAGTCTGCGGCCCTCCACCAGCCACGCAAGCACTGGGTCATAGGCAAGTATTTGATCCAGTGTAAGTCAGCATCAGTATAGTTGGGGGTGTCAGGCAGGGTCGGTGCCCCTGGAGTAGGTCGCGTGGTTGCTAAGACCTGGGTCACCAAAAGGGCTGCCTCCTTTGCTTTTAAATCGGCTAGCTGGTTTCCCCTGGCTACCGGCGTGTCTGCCTTTTGGTGCCCCGGACAGTGGATGATGGCTAGGGCCTTGGGCAGCCAGAGGGCCCTCAGGAGTTCAAGAATCTCCGTTTTTTTTTTTTTTTTTTTTTTTTAAATTTTTATTTATTTATGATAGTCACACACACAGAGAGAGAGGCAGAGACACAGGCAGAGGGAGAAGCAGGCTCCAATGCACCGGGAGCCCAATGTGGGATTCGATCCCGGGTCTCCAGGATCGCGCCCTGGGCCAAAGGCAGGCGCTAAACCGCTGCGCCACCCAGGGATCCCTCCGTTTTGTTTTTAACAGTCTTTCCCTCTGCTGTCAGGAGCCCTTTCTCCCTGTAAAGGGCTCCGTGGATGTGAGCAGTGGCGAAGGCGGACCCGCTGTCGGTGTAGATGTTTATTGGTTTACCTTCCCCCATGGTCAGCGCCTTGGCCAGTGCGATCAGTTCTGCAGTTCTGCCCGTTGGGCCGACGTTCCGGCTGCCAGGGGCTCCGCCCAGACGGTCTCTGTCTCCGTGGTTACAGCTGCCCCTGCATATCTGACTCCTTCTCGGACAAAACTGCTGCCGTCTGTGTACCAGGTGGCATCCGGATTCGGCAGTGGCTGGTCCTGGAGATCAGCTCTGATTCCGTGCACCTGTGCCAAAATTTCTTGACAGTCATGCAGAGGGGGGTCCCGGTCTGGGTTAGGGAGTAGCGTTGCCAGATTCAGGGTTGTCGGTGGCTTAAATAAAACTCTGGTGGGGTTTAGCAGCAGGCCCTGATAATGGGTCAGACGGGCATTGCTGATCCAGCGGTCTGGGGGCTGTTTGAGTACCCCTTCAATAGCATGTGGGGTGGTAACATGCAGTTCTTGCCCCATGGCCAGTTTGTCTGCATCCTTGACCATAGTGGCCACCGCAGCAATAATTTTTAAGCATGGGGGCCATCCAGCAGCCACTGGGTCCAACTTTTTGGAGAGATAAGCTATGGGTCTCTTCCGGGGACCTAAGTACTAGACAAGGACCCCTTTTGCCACCCCGTCTTTCTCGTCCACATACAGGTAGAAGGGCTTGGCTAGATCGGGCAACCCAAGAGCCAGGGCAGACAGTAAGGCCTGTTTAAGGTCATTAAAGGCTCTGTTCATGGCCTCTGTCCATTCAAAATTTTGCTGATGCCTGGTGGTCTCATAGAAGGGTCTGGCCATCTCAGCAAAACCCGGAATCCATAAGCGACAGAACCCTGCTGACCCCAAGAATTCACGTACCTGGCGGACGGTTTGTGGCTGTGGGGATTCTTAAGACAGTTTCCTTCCGTGCATCTGTCAACCATCTTTGTCCATCTTTTAATTTGTACCCAAGGTAGCTCACCTCTGCTCTGCAGATCTGGGCTTTTTTAGCTGAGGCCCGGTATCCTAGGGCCGCTATGGTCTGGAGCAAGTCCCTGGTGCCTCGCAGGCATGTGGCCTGGTCCTCCACCGCCAACAGGATATCATCTATATATTGTAATAAAGTCAAATGAGGGTGCTCGGAACGGAACTCACCCAAGTTTTCGTGTAAGGCCTCATCGAAGATGGTCAGTGAATTTTTTAATCCTTGTGGTAGTCGAGTCCAGGTGAGCTGGCCATTGATGCCTTTCTCAGGGTCCATCCATTCAAAGGCAAAGAGGTCTTGGCTCTTGGGCGCTAAAGGCAGGCTGAAAAAGGCATCTTTTAAATCTAATACCGTATACCAAGTTTTGTCTGGAGGCAGGGTGGAGAGGAGGGTGTATGGGTTTGGGACCATAGGGTGCATATCCTCTACTCGCCAGTTGACTTCCCTCAAGTCCTGGACTGGCCTGTAATCGTTAGAGTGCAGTTTCTGAACCAGCAGCAAGGGAGTGTTCCATGCCGATTGGCAGGGCCTTAGTATGCCCGAGTCCAGTAGTCGCCATATGTGGGGTGTGATTCCCTCTCGTGCTACTAGAGGCATGGGGTATTGGCGGACCCTGACAGGGTTTGCCCCGGCTTTAGTTCTATGTATATGGCCAGTCGATGCTGGGCCAGCCCGACTCCCCCAGTTTCTGCCCACGCTTGGGGGAATTCCTGCAGCCAACGTTAATGTCAGTCACTGGGGCTGAGGGCATTTGGTGGAGATGATATTCGTCTTCTAAACTCAGGACAAGTACCTGAATCGGGTGCCCCTTCTTGTTTAGGACTTTTGCCCCTTCAGGGTGGAAGCAAATTTGTGCCCCCATCTTGGTGAGCAAATCCCGACCTAACAACGGGTTGGGACACTCAGAGATGACCATGAAGGAGTGGGATACCCGGCCCGTGCCGAGATCCACAGTTCTTTGGGTAGTTCATGAGTATTGTTTGGTGCCCGTGGCCCTTTGTACCCATGAAGTTTTGTTTGCCAATTTCCCTTGGGGTTGTAATAAAACCGAATGTTGTGCCCCAATGTCCACTGGGAATTCAACAGGTTGCCCCTCCACTTTAAGAGTTACCCTGGGCTCGGGGAGGGGTGCCGAACCCTGACTCCCCTAATTGTCCAGGTCCTCCATTTCCAAGATCTTGGAAGGGACCTTAGATCATTTGTTAGGGCAGCTTTTTACCCAGTGGCCCTCCTCTTTGCAATAGGCACATTGGTTTTTGTTCATCTTAGGGCACTCCCAAGGGGGACCAGGGCCATCCTCCTTACCAGTCCCTGAAGCCAGCTTCTTGAGATACCTCCGTCTTTCCTGTGGGTCATCCATGGTTGTGGCCAGTAGGATCTTGGCCAGGTTTCGGGTCTGCCGGTCACTTAGTTTGGTTTGTTGTTCTTCCGGACTTTCTCTATTATTATAGACTCGTTCTGCTACTATCACTAAGTCCTGCAAGCTCTTCTCTCCCAGTCTCTCTACTCTTTGCAATTTCTTTTTAATGTCCAGAGCAGCCTGGTTAACAAAAGCCATGATAATTGCGGCCTTTGTTTCCGGGACTTCTGGGTTCATAGGGGTGTACTGCCTAAAAGCCTCTATGACTCTCTCTAAGAAGGCTGCTGGACTCTCATCCTTACCCTGCCTCACATCTTAGACCTTGGCCAGATTGGTAGGCTTGTGCGCGGCAGCCTGGAGACCTGCCATTAGAGTCTGGTGGTAGACCCGGAGTCTCTCCTTACCTTCAGCTGAGTTGTAGTCCCAGGTGGGGCGGGATAAAGGAAGGCAGCATTTATGAGGTCTGGGTTTTGAGTCGGCTGTCTGTCCTCTCCCAGGACAGACTTCCGGGCTTCCACCTGAATTCGTTCTCTCTCCTCAGTGGTGAAGAGAACCTGCAAGAGCTGTTGGCAGTCATCCCAAGTAGGCTGGTGGGTAAAGAGGACAGTATCTAAAAGCCCGATTAGATCTCTTGGATTATGAGAGAGCTTTGCATGTTGGGTTTTCCAATTATATAAATCACTGGTGGAGAATGGCCAATATAACATTAGCTGTTCGCCAGTCTCATCGGGGGGGCCCCATGGCACGGAGAGGAAGGGCGGTGGAGTCGGCTGGCCCCGCATTCAGAGGTGGGGCCGTCCGCTGGGTCCGACCGCGTGTCCCCGCTGCTGGCCCGCGCACGCACAGGGACTCCCTCATCAGGGAGGGGTGGCGCCCCTTCTACAGCCCTCGTGTCTCCAATGGAGGGGCGGAAGGGGGAGGGGGTGCCTGGTAGGGCGGCGGGAGAATCAGGTCCTCTGGGGAGGAATCCTGGAAGACCGGATAAAGGGGCGCTTGAGGCGTAGAGTCGGTCTCCTTCTCGGCTTTCTGCAGGGCTAGAATCTCGGTGGGTCCTGCTTTGGGGGGTAAAAATGGTTTTAGCCAAAGAGGGGGATTCTCGATCATGTCCTGCCAGATCAGGATGTAGGGCACCTGGTCAGAGTGGCCGTCTGGTTTGTCCCTGAAGATCACAGCCTTAACCTGTAAGATAATAGGTAGGTGAAAAGTTCCTTCTCAGGGCCATCCCACGTCAAAGGTTGGCCATTCTGATATGCAATAAATTCGGAATCTCTCTCTCCGTATGTCTATGCTCAGAATACGAGCTCTTTCCCTAGCATCTGAGAAGTGGGAGAGCATAAGAGACAGGGGAGTGGTTTCTGTCTCCCCCGTTATGTACCCAATCCACACCAAGACACAGAGAGTAAAGACAATTAACAAGGACACGACAACACAGACAAATGCAAAAAAAGTTAACAAGGACATAGTAACACAGACAAACGTTCCAGTGTGGCTGCAGAGACAAAACAGAAAGCAACCCGAAGGGCTGGCAGCCCGTCCTCCTTACAGGTGAGGACCCCGTCCTCCCAGTGGGGGCAAGGGACATCTCCTCAAGACCCTTGGTCGACGGCGCGCCAGCGCGTCCGCTTAAGCCAATGCCGACCTAATACAGATTGGAATTCCTTCAGGTTAGAGCTCTCAGAAATATGCGCGCAAAAGGTGGAAAAAGTTGAGTGCACTCACCACGCATGAAACCCTCTGGATAGGGTCCTGGGGGTCTCTCGGATCCCGGACGAGCCCCCAGATGTTGTGCCCAAGATTGTGAATCCGAGAAACCACCAAGGAGCCGACACCGATGCAAACACACGAGGGTTTATTTACAAGCTCGAGCTTGGGTCCAAGTGTACCCGACACAGCGGAGCAGGGACTTGGACCCTGAGACTAAGAGGCGTAGCAGCTTATAGGGGCCAGTGGCCCATGGGATACACAGAAAGTTGCACAGTCATGTCGGTCCACACGCAGGTGGCCAATTGAATTACACCTTACCCTATAGTATCCATTTGAGCTGGCCTGTTACTTTGGTCAGAATAGGCACACAGTTTTGGTGGGCACAAAGCAGGGTTACATTGTTATGAGCCGATTTCCAATTAGGGTGTGCCCAGCGGCTTGACTAGGGTGGGGCCGCGCCTTAAGCAATAAGCAGGTTATGTGGGGGTCACACAGGAGGTGGCAGGTGCAACACAAAATGGAATCAGTCCTGCTCTGCTTGTCCAGGGGTAGGGGATTTTTGTTAAATTTCCTGGGTTCCACATATATTATATTTTTGTAAATATACATAGGTCCTGTTATATATATATATATTCCCTTTATTTATTTTCCCTTTATTTATTTTTCTTAAAGATTTTATTTATTTATTCATAGAGACACAGAGAGAGAGAGAGAGGCAGAGACACAGGCAGAGGGAGAAGCAGGCTCCATGGAGGGAGCCCGACGTGGGACTTGATCCCTGGCCTCCAAGATCACACCCTGGGCTGAAGGCGGCGCTAAACCTCTGAGCCACCTGGGCTGCCCTATGATTCTCTTTATTAGAGAGTGGTATTAAAAGCCAAGATTTAGGAACTGGTATGTTCATACCACTGGGAAGTAGAGGTAGTCACTGCTCTAAGGCCTTCTCAGACAGATTTACTGAGCTAGGGTGTGTATGCTTATGTGTACACACACAGACACACATACTGCACATGCATTTATGTCTATATTCTTTAAAAAATCCATTAGTTCACGCATACCTTCCATAGGGCTTATTCTTTCTCTTTTCATATTTCTATTTCTCGTCTCTTATAGAGATAACTCTGGGTCCCATTGTCCTTAGTTGATTTTGTTATTTCCTCCTGTATAACCCTCCTCTATATGACAAATCTCCTGTTGTGGCCTCCAAACTATTCCATGTGAAGATACTCTTCTCACCACACTCAGGTTCCAACATTGCAGGCAAACTGGCCCTTTGTGTGCATGTGGATAGTCTCCTCACAGTCTGTGCCCTCTGTGTGGACACCTACTGTGCTGTGTCCCACCAAGTGGCTGTGGGATTCTATTGTTCAGGAAGCGGCAAGGGCTCCTCTGTAATTCTTGCTTCATTTTAATGTTCTAGCTGTGGGATTATTTATCTTTTCTTGTTGTTTTAACATTCTTTGAGCCCTTTTAGTTTGAGGCCTTATATTTTTTCTAAGTCTCAGAGGCTTATGGAAGTTTCTTTCTGAAAATATTTTTCATCATCTCCACGTATTTTTTCCCATCCAAGTATACTATTATGTGGAAGTTGATTTCCTTCATTTCTCTATTCCGAATCTCTTGATTTTATCTCTTCTTGATGTCTTGTGGCAAAGTTCCTTAAGCCTGATATTTTAGCTTATTAATTCATTCAACTCTATCCTTTCTACTCTTCAATCCATTTACCCATTAAGTTTATTTCAGTCACTATACTTCTCATGCCCAGTTTTTTTATTTCTTCATTATGATATTTTCTTCCTGCTTTATCTCTAATATCTTTCCTTAAGTTTTTTTTTTAGGATTTTATTTTTTAATTATCTCTACACCCAACGTGAGGCTCGAACTTACAACCCTGAGATCAAGAGTCACCTGGTCTCCCGACTAAGCCAGCTGGGCGCTCAAGTTTGTTTATTTTTAAGCTTTTATTTTCTATTTTTCTCCTGTGTCCTGAGGATATTAGTCACTCTGGCTCACGAGATGTTTGAGGTGGGTGAAGAAAGCTACAGGCAGCTTTGTGCCTAGTTTGTGCCTCTCCTACTGGGTTTAGAGTATGAAGGTGAGCATTGGGTTGCAGGAGAGGACTTACCCGGGGTCATTACATTGTGTGAAACCCCTTCCAAGGCCCTGCATTTTTCAAGGTCTGTTTCCCTCTGTTAAAAACTCCTAGCCCACCAAGCACAAAAAGTAGTGGTGAGAAGAGGGAGCATGTGAACATAGAAGGACCATCCAGTACCATCTGTGCAAGTCCCGACCAGCTGGCTCCACAGCACCCACTTGTTACTCTGCAGCCCATTGACATTTTTAGGGGCTGACAATCTTCCTGCCCTGTAACCACAATTGCCTGTTAAAGAAAATGTTGGAGAGAAAAATATTTACCAAAATAACTTGCACCACACCCTGTCATCTCTGCTGTCTGGCTCTTGTCTGCTCTGCCTGTATTTTCACCCTATATTGGGACCAGATTTCTCTATGTTGTTCCAGGAATTTCTGTCCATATGTAAACACAAATGAATTTTTTTGTTTAGTATAGGTTCATACTATAAATACTGTCCAGCAACTTGCTGTTTTTAAAATGGCTGATTACCATGATTGATTGCATATGAAAATAGTTTGTACTTAATAAAATACAGCTTTGGGGGATCCCTGGGTGGCACAGTGGTTTAGCGCCTGCCTTTGGCCTGGGGCGTGATCCTGGAGACCCAGGATCGAATCCCACGTCGGGCTCCCAGTGCATGGAGCCTGCTTCTCCCTCTGCCTATGTCTCTGCCTCTCTCTCTCTCTCTCTCTCACTGTGTGCCTATCATAAATAAATAAATAAATTAATTAATTAATTAATTAAAATAAAATAAAATAATTTTAAAAAATAAAATAAAATACAGCTTTAATATATATGTGTATTTGTGTGGTTTCCATATCCCTTTTACACTGAGGTGTCTGTATAGTATCACCTTATCTTAAATATAATTTTAAGTTAGTTAGATAGAGTGCAATTGTTAGTGTTCTGTGAAGCACTTTTTAAAAAAATATTTTATTTATTTATTTATTTATTTATTTATTTATTTATTTGAGAGAGAGAGAGAGAGAGAGAGAGCTCTTAAGCAGAAGAGGTGGAAGGGGAGGGAGAGAATCTCAGGCAGACTGTGCTCTGAGCAAGGAGCCTGACATGGGGCTGTATCTCACGACCCTGAGACCATGACCTGAGCTGAAACCAAGAGTCAGATGCTTAAATGACTTGAGTCACCCAGGTGACCCTATGAATCACTTGGTAATTGCCCTTGGTTCTTTTAGGTTGTTACGAATTTTTAAATATTATGATACTAAAATAAATCTTTGTAGATATAGTGTTTTACATTTATAGATCATTTTCTAGGATGGATTTACAGAATGGATCAAACAGGTCAAAAGGATCAGCATTTTTTATTCTTAACCATGTAAAGGAGTACTTAGAACATAATAGGCATCCAAATAATGCTTACTGGATGAACAAATATTACAAAAATTACTTTACAATGGATATACCAATTTTCATTCCCTTTTTTTTAATTTTTATTTTTTTCCTTTTTTTTTTTTTTTTAAAGATTTATTTATTTGACACAAAGAGAACGCATAAGTAGGCAGAGTGGCAGACAGAGACAGAGGGCAAAGCAGACTTCCCGCTGACGGGGAGCTCAGTGAGGAGCTCCATCCCAGGACCCTGGGATCATAACCTGAGCCGAAGGCAAATACTCAACCACTGAGCCACTCAGGTGCCCCCCAATTTTCATTCTTAGTGAGTATGAGATTGTATTCCCACACCATCTTGTACTTATATTATTCTGATGATGTGACTGCGATCAGAAGAATTCTATATCTATCTTTAAAAAAAATACTATCAGATGATATAACTAAGGTTCTCTTTTTTATTTTCACCCACTAGATGATTGAACATATGTTTTCTTACAGGACTGAATTTGCGCTTAAAGAAATCATGTCCTCTGGAGGTGCTGAAGATGATATCCCACAAGGAGAGAGAAAAACAGTTACGGATTTTTGTTACCTTCTGGATAAGTCAAAGCAGCTGTTCAATGGATTAAGGTTAGTGGGCTCTTGATGTCTTAAAATTTTCTCATTCTGTATTTTTTCCATGACTTGTGTATGGTAAGTTTCTGAAAGTTATGGATAGACTATTTTATAAATACCTGTAGTAGAGGTTATGCTTTTTTCTTTGACACACTTCATTCTCAGATGAAAATGTGCCCAAGATTGCGAATCCGAGAAACCACCAATGAGCTGACACTGATGCAAACACACCAGGGTTTATTTACAAGCTCGAGCCTGGGTCCAAGTATACCCGACACAGCGGAGCAGGGACTTGGACCCTGAGACTAAGAGGCGTAGCAGCTTTATAGGGGCCAGTGGCCCATGGGATACACAGAAAGTTGCACAGTCATGTCGGTCCACACGCAGGTGGCCAATTGAATTACATCTTACCCCATAGTATCCATTTGAGCTGGCCTGTTACTTTGGTCAGAATAGGCACACAGTTTTGGTGGGCACAAAGCAGGGTTACATTGTTATGAGCCGATTTCCAATTAGGGTGTGCCCAGCGGCTTGACTAGGGTGGGGCCGCGCCTTAAGCAATAAGCAGGTCATGTGAGGGTCATACAGGAGGTGCCCGGGTGTAGCACAAAATGGAGTTAGTCCTGCTCTGCTTGTCCAGGGGTAGGGGATTTTTGTTAAATTTCCTGGGTCAGGAAAAAACAATAGGAGAGAGGATAATTTCTATTGTTTTATTCAGGTTGAGAAGAACTATTTTGTTAGATTTTTTTTTTTTTAAGATATTATTTGTTTATTCATGAGAGACAGAGAGAGAGAGAGGCAGAAACATAGGCAGAGGGGGAAGCAGGCTCCCTAGGAGGAGCCCAATGTGGGACTTGATCCCAGGACCCCGGGATCATGCCCAAGCCAAAGGCAGATGCTCAACCACCCAGGCATCCCTTGTTAGATGGTTTTATATACATTGTTCCACATCGTACCTGGTTTACATCTGATTTTACACATTGGGGTATTGAAGTTAATGTGTCTTTTGAGAAGACATTTACAATTGTAAAGATAATTACAGGATCATCAAATGAATCCT
This sequence comes from Vulpes lagopus, assembly GCF_018345385.1. Classification (NCBI taxonomy): domain Eukaryota; kingdom Metazoa; phylum Chordata; class Mammalia; order Carnivora; family Canidae; genus Vulpes; species Vulpes lagopus. The sequence continues at coordinate 3,223,394 of NC_054835.1, read as the reverse complement.
CCTTGACCACTGAATCTAAAGTTATGCTTTCAATCACTTTATTCCTATATTCATTTAATTTTTTTTTTAAATAAAACATCACTATCTTGAGCAACCTTACTGATTTGCTTATAATGTCTACCTACATAAAATTAAATGTTTCTACAAGCGGATCCTGTTTGTTGTAGTTTTCCTAGTACATAAGCCAGGGTCTGGCTCATTGCAGATACTTTGTAAACATTTGTTAAATGAAGGATTCCAAAGACAGTATTAACTCCTAAGCTCTGCTGCTTCCTATTTTGTGCTACAGCAGAATCTTTGAGATCAACTTTTGCTTTTGCTAATAATCAGAACAATTGCATCTTTTTAAAGAATTATTTTCATTATAATTCAAAAAATAAAATTTAAAGCATAGGTTTTAAGTCTTCTTTTTTCCTCCTGGAATGTCATAAATCTTTAAAATTTACATGCTTAAACCATTTTCTTGTTTGATCTCCAGTATTATCCAGGTCTACCTTATTTATTCAGCATTTATTGAGCCCTAGTATGTACCACATTCTGTATTGGGTACAGTGATTCAAAGATAAAACTACCAGTCTCTGCCATCAAATAATCTGTGACGACATTATAAAAACACAAAATCCATGGCCATCTGAGGCTCACTGCTAGCCTCAGATTTAGCATATCTGTTAAGCAAATTTCCTACATGCCTTTGTGTGCTTGTTGAAATTAAAGCAAATAAAGTTAAGGGAGTAGTAGATTTAAAGAATATGAAGGCATTTACAAGTTTGCATGAAAATCCTTTGTGACTCCGAAACTCTTATTCCGAACTCTTAAAACAGTAACAAAGTTATAGTACCTCCAAAACTCTTATTCCCAACTCTTAAAACAGTAACAAAGTTATAGTAGCTCCGACCTCTTCCCTTCCCCCTCCTCCTCTCCCTTCTAATTTATGGAGCTGTATTTCAAAAAGTAAAATATATCTAAAGTTTATAATTTTTTTAAAAGATTTTATTTAGGGGATCCCTGGGTGACTCAGTGGTTTAGAGCCTGCCTTCAGCCCAGGGCATGGTCCTGGAGTCCCGGGATTGAGTCCCACATTGGGCTCCCTACATGGAGCCTGCTTCTCCCTCTGCCTGTGTCTCTGCCTCTCTCTATCTCTCTCTGTGTGACTATCATAAATAAATTTTAAAAAAAATTAAAAAATAAATCTTAAAAAACAAAAAGATTCTATTTAGGTTATATGAGAGACACAGAGACAAAAACATAGGCAGAGAGAGAAGTAGGTTCCTTGTGAGGTGCCTGCTATGGGACTTGATCCCAGGACCCTGGGATCACAACCTGAGTCAAAGGCAGACGCTTAACCACTGAGCCACCCAGGTGCCCCCGAAGTTTATAATTAAATGCTTTAGTATACTTACAGAGTGGTATACTAGCAACACAATTTAATTTTAGAATATTTAATCATCCCCAGGAGAAACCCCATACCCCTTATCTGTGATTCCCCCTTCCCTAGTCCTCAGCCCTTGGGGACCACTAAATCTACTTTCTATATCTATGTATTTACCTATTTAGGATTTTTCATATAAATAGAACTATAAAGTGTATGGTCTTTTGGACTGGCTTCCTTAACATTTTTTTTGAGGTTTATCTATGTAGTAATATGTATCAGCACTTTATTCCTTTTATTACAGATTAATATTCCATTGTACAGATTTACTATACCCTATCTAGTCATCAGTTGATCGACATTTGAGTTATTTTGCACTTTTTGCCTGTTATGTATTCATACTGCTATGAACATTTTTGTACAAACTTTGTGTGGAGATACTTCCAGTTCTTTTGAGTGCAAACCTTAGAGTGAAATTACTGTCATAGGATTCTCTGTGTTTAACCTTTTGAGGAACTTCCAGACTTTTTCAAAGAAGCTACACCAACAGCAATATATGACCGTTCCAGTATCTCCACATCTCGCCAACGCGTGTTACTGTCTTTTTTTTTTTTTTTTTTTAGGATTTCCTTAGTAAGTTTTTCTTTAAAAAAATTTTTTTTTAATTTGAGAGAGAGAGATAGAGCTGGAGTGGGGGAGGGGCAGAGGGAGAGGGAGAAGCAGACTCCCTGCTGAGGAGGGTGCCAGATGTGGGGCTCAATCCCAGGACCCTAAGATCGTGACTTGAGCCGAAGGCAACGGATTAAGTGTCCCCTTTTAAAGTTTATTTAAAACTTACTTAAGGGTAGCCCTGGTAGCCCAGCAGTTTGGTGCTGCCTTCAGCCCAGGGTCTGATCCTGGAGACCTGGGATTGAATCCCGCGTTGGGCTCCCTGCAGGGAGCCTGCTTCTCCATCTGCCTGTGTCTCTGCCTCTCTCTCTCTCTCTCTCTCTCTCTCTCGTCTCTATGTATTCTCATGAATAAATAAATAAAATCTTTAAAAAAATAATAAAACTAAAAAAAAATAATAATAATAATAAAACTTATTTAAGTAATCTCAACACCCAGTGTGAGACTCGAACTTACAACCCCGAAATCAAGAGTCAGATGTTCTTCCAACTGAGTCAGCCAGGCCAGATGCCCCTTTAAGATTTTATTTTATTTTTTAAAATTTAACTTTATATATATATATATATGTATATATATATATATAATAATTATATATATAAATAATATATTATTATATATATAATATATAACATTATATATGTATAAATAATATATATATTAGACTCCATGCCTGACATGGAGTCCAGTGCAGTGTTTGAACTCATGACCCTGAGATCAAGACCTGAGCTGAGCTCAAGAGTCAGATGCTCAACTAACTGAGCCGCGTAAGGCACCCAAGATTTTGTTTTTTATTTTTTAAAAGATTTTATTTATTTATTTATTTATTTATTTATTTATTTATTTGAGAGAGAATGAATGAGCACGAGAGAGGGAGAAAGAGAGCACAAGCTGGGGGAGAGGCAGAGAGAGAGGGAAAAGTGGACTCTCCATTGAACGGGAGCTTGATATGGGCTCAATTCCAGGACTGAAGGCAGACACTTAACGTACTAAGCCACCCAGGTGCCTCCCCCCAAGACTTTATAGATAGAGCAAGCTCCAGTGGGGTGGGGGGAAGAAGGAACAGAGGGAGAGGGAGAGAGAATCTCAAGCAGGCTCTGTGCCCAGCATTGAGCCCAACAAAGGACTCCATTTCACGACCCTGAGATTATGACCTGAAATCATGACCTGAGCCGAAATCAAGAGTCCGACACTTAACCGTCGCCACCAAGGCACCTCAGCCAAATGCCTATCTAATCCTTTGATCATTCTTCAAATTGGGTTATTTATCTTAAGTTAAAATTGTTCTAGATACAAATCCTTCATGAGATATAATGATTTGCAGATGTATAATTTTTCATTCTGTGGGGTGTGTCTCCACTTTCTTGATGGTATCCTCTGAAGCAGAGAAGCTTTTATTTTAGTAAAGTTCCACTTGTTATTCTCTTTCATTGTTGGTACTTTCGTTGTTAGTGCTGTGTCTAAGAAATCATTGGCTAACCTGAAGTCATCAAGATTTACCCTTGTTCTCTTCTTTTATGGTGCTATCTTTCACATTCAGATCTGTGAACTATTTTGAGTTAATTTTTGTGTGTTGTGTGAGGTCTTAGACATTTTTTAAATCAGAAAACCTATTTTTTCAATTAGTTATTGCATTTCTTTCATATTTTTCTTTCTTGTTCCTTGTTCTCCTTCCTCGCTTATAATTATAATGCTTAGTTTAAATATTCAGCCCAAATCTTCTGCAACGATATAGTGTCTTTGATTTTCATCTCTATTCTTTCTTTCATAATTTTCAGAAAATATCTCTGAAATTTGTCCATCATATATCAGACGTATTTCTTTTTTTATTCACTACTTATAAGACATATTTTGTCTTGTCATTTCATGTCAGCACTTTTTGCTATACTGCTTTTAAAAAAACTAGATATTATATATTTGACCAAAAGTCAAATATTATATATTTGACCAAAAGTTTACTAACTTCTCTCTCTCTCTCTCTCTCTCTCTCTCTCTATATATATATATATATATATATATATATATATATATGGTGGTTTTCTTTTTTTTTTTTGGTTTTATTTATTTATTTGTGAGAGACACAAGAGAGGCAGACATAGGCAGAGAGAGAAGCAGGCTTCCTTCAGGGAGCATGATCTGGGACTCGATCCCAAGACCCTGGATCACAGCCTGAGCCAAACAGATGTTCAGCCAGTTAACCACCCAGGTCCCCTTTCTCTAATATATTCTTATTTGAATATAAGAAATGAATATAAGTTAATATAAGAAGTATAGTATGAGTATGTTTTCACTGAGTATGTCTGAGAAGCATATTGAATTTAGTAATGGCATTTCCCTTCTTTTTTTTTTTAAGATTTTATTTATTTATTCATGAGACACAGAGAGAGAGAGGAGAGAGAGAGAGAGAGAGAGAGAGAGAGAGGCAGAGACACAGGCAGAGGGAGAAGCAGGCTCCATGCAAGGAGCCCGACGTGGGACTCGATCCCAGGTCTCCAGGATCAGGCCCTGGGCTGAAGGCGGCGCTAAACCGCTGAGCCACCCGGGCTGCCCGGAATTTCCCTTCTTAAAAAGGGATTATTTTCCTAACCTGATTCTGAATCTTAAATGAATCATAAACTCAAGTAATCTTCTGCTAGAGACTCTCTGCCTGGCTAAAATCACTCTGAAACTACTACAACAGTAACAGTAACACATTTCTACACAGCACCCTACAGTTTGTAAGTCTCTTTTTTTTGTTTTGTTTTTGAAGATTTTATTTATTTATGAGAGACAGAGAGAGAGAGGCAGAGACACAGGCAGAGGGACAAGCAGGCTGCATGCAAGGAGCCTGATGTGGGACTCGATCCTGGGAATGCAGGATCACGCCCTGAGCCAAAGGCAGATGCTTAACTGCTGAGCCACCCAAGAATCCCTGTAAATCACTTTCAAGTGCATCTTTATCTTTAAGCCACATGATGACAGTATATGTAGTATCCAAACACCTGCTAACTAGGACTGCCTGCCTGGCTCAGTTGGTTGAGTGTCCTAACTTTTGATTTTGGCTCAGGCCGTGATTTAAGGTTATGAGATCTAGCCCCGCATCAGGCTTAGCACTCAACAGGAAGTCTGCTTAAGATTCTTTTTCTCAAAAAAAAAAAAAAAAAAAGATTCTTTTTCTCTCTCTCTCTCTGCCCCTCCCTCTGCTCTCATGCACATATGCTCTCTCTCTCTCTCTCTCTCTCTCATATAAATAAGTCTTCAAAAAAAAATAGCTGCTAACTAGAATTGAATTGTTTTATTTCACTCTTTTTTTTTTTTTTAAAAGACACATTTATTCAGCGTCATGATCAGACTATTACATTTAGCAATCAACAGCATGGGTGCAAAAAAAAAAATCTACATTAAAACCCTTTGTTGGAATGCTTTACACTTTCCACAGAACAGAAACTAAAATAACCTGTTATACAATTAGTCACAAATACAGTCCTCGAGTTTTTTGCCCATACACATGAGTATTGTCTAAAACATGTCTTCTTTGTAGCAGCTAGGCCCTGCCACCACTGTGCTTGGCTGAGTTCACAAATCTGTTGTGACCTGTAGCTTCCCTGTCACTTCTCTGGCTCTCCTCTCCTGCTAAGCTTTGTTTCCTGGCAGTAATTAAAACCTTCTGCCACTGCCATAGCTGCTGCTGCTGCTGGAACCGCCATAGCCACCTTGGTTTCGTGGTTTGGCAAAGTATTGGCCTCCACCACCATAGGGGCCAGAGCTTCTGCCTCCAAAATTTCCTCCTTTCATGGGTCCAAAATTTGAGGATTGATTGTTGTAATTGCCAAAATCGTTATAGCTTCCGCCACCTCCAAAGTTGCTTCCACTACCACCGCCATAGCCGCCTCCGCCTCCTCCGTTGTTATAGCTGTCATAGCTGCCACTCCCGCCATAGCCACTGCCCTGGTTTCCATAACCCTGTCCACCACTTCCATAGCCTCTGCTTCCTCCAGAGTAACCAGGGCCGCCTCCTCCATAACCACCATCATTACCAAATCCGTTATAGCCATCCCCACTGCCACCATATCCACCACCACCTCGACTGCCACCGAAGCCACCTCGACCACTGAAGTTCCCTCCACAACCAAAGTTGTCATTCCCACCAAAACCACCTCCACGACCACCACCAAAGTTCCCAGAACCACTTCGGCCTCTTTGGCTGGACGAAGCACTAGCCATCTCTTGCTTCGATAGGGCTTTCCTTACTTCACAGTTGAGGCCATTCACAGGATGGTATTTTTGAATGACAATCTTGTCTACAGAGTCATGGTCGTCAAAGGTCACAAAAGCAAAACCTCTCTTTTTACCACTGCCTCGGTCAGTCATGATCTCAATCACTTCAATTTTCCCATACTGTTCAAAATAATCTCTTGGATGATGTTCTTCAGTGTCTTCTTTAATGCCACCGACAAAAATCTTTTTCACAGTTAAGTGGGCACCGGGTCTCTGAGAATCCTCTCGGGAGACAGCCCTCTGGTTCCACGACTCTTCCGTCCACCTTGTGCGGCCGGGCGTTCATGGCCGCGTCCACCTCCTCCACGGTGGCGGACGTGACGAACCCAAAGCCTCTGGAGCGCTTGGTGTTGGGGGTCTCTCATTACCACACAGTCCGTAAGCGTCCCCCATTGCTCAAAATGGCTCCTCAGACTCTCATCGGTCGTTTCGAAGCTCAAACCTCCGATGAAGAGCTGCCGCAGCTGCTCGGGCTCTTTGGGAGACTCTGACTTAGACATGACGGCGGTGGGAGGGGAGACTTTAACGATGCTTACTCGCGGCGTCCAGGGGCAGAAAGGACTATTTCACTCTTTTTGAACTGTTGTTTGTGCAAATATATTTTACCAGCTCAAATGTGTCTCACTTTGATCTCTTTAAGTGCCCTGTTAATCACACTGGTTTTATTATTTTTTTATTTTTTAAATTTTATTTAGTTTTAAAGTAATTGCAGGGGCAGCCCGGGTGGCTCACCGCCTTCAGCCCGGGACATGATCCTGGAGACCCAGGATCGAGTCCCACGTCGGACTCCCTGCATGGAGCCTGCTTGTCCCTCTGCCTGTGTCTCTGCCTCTCTTTCTCTCTCTCTCTCCGTTTTTCTTATTAATAAAATAAATAAAATCTTTTTAAAAATTTTAAAAGTAGTTGCAGAGTAAAATTGTATCTGTGGGGATGGTGGGAAACCCTATTACATGGAGAAAGTTGGGCAGCCCAGGTGGCTCAGCGGTTTAGTGCCACCTTCAGCCCAGGGTGTGATCCTGGACACCCGGGATCGAGTCCGACATCGAGCTCCCTGCATGGAGCCTGCTTTTCCCTCTGCCTTGTGTCTCTGCCTCTTTCTCTCTGTGTGTCTTTCATGAATAAATAAATAAAATCTAAAAAAAAAAAAAAAAAACCATGGAGAAAGTTGTATGAGTCTAATCTTTAGGACTGTTCATTCATTGTTGCAGGAATTATAATATGTTTATGATGCCTATTTCAATATAGTTCTTGAGCACTTGAAACTATTTCAAGACTTAATCCTCTTGACTCTTGTTCTTTGAAATATTCAGTACATAAAGACACAGGCCCCACCAGTTTGAAATTTCCCTTCTTCATTTGTTAAAAGTCAGTGGTTTCGTCAGTATATATGTGTAACCTACAGGTATCCTAAATTGTTACTTAGAAAGCAATATTTTCTCTACTCCTATATTGACTGCCTCCCAGATGTGGAGTAGTACTTTCCTAACGTGCTATTTTAAAATTTCACAATACTAATACTGAAAAATTTTGGCCTAGAAGAATGGGTAAGCAAATTCATCAGGGATTTATTTTCAGTATTTTGTGTGCAAGGCCCTCTTTATTTTAAACAGTCTTACTTATTCTATGATAAATATGGTGAGTAAAGAATCTATATTCTCTGAATGCTTTTGGATTGCTGTTTGAGAGGGATGTGGCTCATGGCAACACTGGTCTATAGTTTTACTGAGAGATTAGTACTTAGACTCTCTTCCTTTTTCTTTTCATTTTTTAAGAAAATCTGTTTTACACACAAACATGGAATAATATAAACTATTAACAGATTTTGATGGGTATATAAATGAATGGTTGGCCATGATACATGTTTCAGTGAAAAAGCACAGATTGTAAAAACAGTAATGCTCCTCATGATCTTGACTTACCAAACATTCTGCCGGTATCCTGTTTTTGATGCCCTGTACCATAATAACTCTGAGTGGAGACTGCTGGTTCTGAGTGCCCAGTCAGTTCCCTAACCAAAGCCCAAATATATTTGGTGGCTGATTTTCTCTAAGTATCTAGTGCATGTACAGTGTGCTTATTTATATAAATGAAAGCTCTTTGTTCAGTATTAGATCTTGGTTGGCAAGGCCTCCCTCTGTTATCAATTATGTGGGTAATGTTAGAGTTCCCCAGGGTGGTGAGTTGGGGTGTGTGGCATTCTTCTCCACGCTACTCTCTCATTCCCCCTCCAAAGCACTTTAAGTTATGCAAATTAAACACCTTCCTGCTTTTAAGAGTTGATAGAGTTTTTGTGGGGTTTCTTTTAAAATAGAGGCGATTTCAGGACACCTGGGTGGCTCAGCAGTTGAGCCTTTGGTTTAGGGAGTGATTCCGGAGTCCCTGGATGAGTCCCACATTGGGCTCCTTGCGTGGAACCTGCTTCTCCCTCTGCCTGTGTCTCTGCCTCTCTGTCTCTCATGAATAGGTAAATAAAATCTTTAAAAATTAAAGTAAAATAAAATAGAGGAGATTTCTTGGGAAAAATTAAAAGAAAGTTTTTTTTTGTTATCTTTGTCTGTATAGGAAACAGGTCACAGTGCTTATAGAGAACAAGAAATATATTGGTGGTGGTCTGGACCAGCTTTGGGACCTGGTGAAATGGGGACAGTGGGGTCCAAGCTGGAGTTGCATGACTCTCTTCATGGGTCTTCATGGCTCTCTTCATGGATCTCTTCATTCCGACGTTCCTTTCACTGTTAGGGATTATCTTTTGGCTAGCCTTCCTTTGTGTTACTGCTTTTTTTGTTTTTCTTTTTTCCTTTTAGAGAGAGAGAAAGGAGGGGTGGGAGGCGATAGGGGCAGAGAGAGAGAGGATCCCAAGCAGGCCTCATGCACAGCATGGAGCCCAACTCAGGACTCAGTTCCATGGCCCTGAGACCATGACCTGAGCTGAAATCAAGAGTCAGACGCTTAACTGACTGAGCCACCTTGGTGGTCCCACCTTTTTTCTTGAGTTCACAAACTAGTTATTAAATTTAGTATAATATACTTGCAGACAAGTACAAACATTATAAATGTATTTTTTACAGACAGAGCACATCTATGTGGTTTGTACTTGGATAAGGAAATAGAACATATAGTGTGCCTCTGCAACCCCCGTGTGTTCCGTCTCACTTGGACTTTTTTAACTGCTTAGGAGCAGAACAAAAACTGCATTTCAGTGCATGAAAGGCTTCAGAGTTTTTATATAATATCTTACCTGGGTATAATAAATTCCCTCTTTAGTCTTGAAGGTGTGTCTTTCCATCTTATATTAAGTCATTCATCTAAGTCATATCATCTAAATATGATATATCATATCATATTGTCAGAGCTTTTTATTTTTCCTAGACGTAAATATCTTAATGAAGTGTTTTTCTTGCCTGAAAATATCTCCTTATATTATGTGCATAATAAATAAGTTCTTTCCACTGACTGTGTAAGAAAACATAGTCCAAGGCAGTGAGAAATGGATAAAATGAATGGAGTTTTTCTTTTAATAGCTCTTGCATGTAGTTACAGTAGTAATGAAGTGAGAATAATGTTAGGAATATCTTTGAATACTGTCAGAAAATGATCAAAAGCCCAAGTGCTTGCAGGGTTCCAGTTACCATGGTGACTAAGACTGCTAGAGCAGAATGGAATACTTGCTGGGATTATATAAGGCAGCATCTTGAGACATATATTTGAGATACACAGCTGTGTCTACCAGTGATATCCATGACTTTGGTGCTTTGAGACAGCAGAGGCCTCCAAATTGCTGATTATTTGACTCCAGAGGAGCAAATACACACAGCCAAAATAAGCATTGGAGGCTATACACACATACCCCCCCCCACACACACACAGAAGTGCACCAAAGTAAAGTGTAATGGTGTTAAATAAAAGATAACTGCAGAAATTATTCTACTTAAAAATGCTCCCAATATTTCTAATTAAAGAAGAAATCCCGTACAGTGCTTCCTTGAAAAACCTATTTTTAGGATGCCTTTGTTCCTGAATAGGAAAGGGTAACTGGAAATTAATGATTGGTTCCCTTGTCTCCTTTCTCCCCTCCCCCACCCTCACCTTCCTCTTCCCTTTTTTCTGCACCTCCCTATTCTTTCTCTTTTCCTCAAAAAATTGCTACTTTCCTAGAGGTAAGTTCTCCAAACTGGTAATAGTAAAATATATGTGATTTCAGAGATAATACTTAAACTACCTGTACAAGCTTGTGATGAATGCTTTCGTTTTCTGTGGCTTACCACTGAAAAGAATTGCACACATATCTGAAGTAGACTGCCACGAGAGGGCAGTAAATATCTTGATCACGTGATCCAGAGAAGCCTTGGCTAATAAGAATTTAATATGAGCCAGAAACATGATTTCAAATTTTCTAGTAGCTGGATCTTAAAAATGTGAGAAAAAAAGAAAAAGTGAAATTAATGTCAGTAATATATTTTGTTTGGCCCAATATATTTAAAATACTTTATTTCAGCATGTCATCAATACAGAAAAATTATTGAGATCTTTTACATTCTTTTTTTTTTCATACTTAAGTCTTTGAAGTATGCTGAATATTTTATACTTACATACATTTTAGTTCAGATGAGCCACTTTTCAAGTACTCAGTACCCACATATGGCTATTGGCTCGGGCAGAATTCCTCCCACTTTCAGCTTCTGTTCTCAGAATGATCCACTGTGCTTTCTGGTGAATACATTTTGGCTGTTTGGGAGTTTCACAGGTCCCTCAGATGTCCCCTTTGTTTCTTCTGTCTCTTTCTATACAGATGCCAATACCCTACAGGTCTTCTGGCTGTTGGTGATTTGTCCCCACCCACCTGTATTTGGGGATTTGAGAGACACTTTATTACTTACTATATTAGTTTGCTAGGACTATCATAGCAAAATACCACCGATGGGGTGGCTTAAACAACAAAAATTTATTGTCTCACAGTTCTGGAGCCTAGAAGTCCAAGATCCAGGTACCAGCAGACTTGGTTCCTTCTGAGGCCTCTCTCCTTGGCTTGCAGATGGCCGTTTTCTTTCTCATGTGGTCATGCCTCTGTGCATCCGCATCCCTGGTGTCTCTGTGTGTGTCTTCATCTCTTCGTTATAAGGACACAAGTCAGACTGTATTAGTACCCACCCAAAAGGCCTTGTTTTTATTTATTTATTTATTTATTTATTTATTTATTTATTTATTTATATTTTATTTATTCATGAGAGACAGTATGAGAGAGAGAGAGAGAGAGAGAGGCAGAGGGAGAAGCAGGCTCCATGCAGGGAGCCTGACATTGGACTCGATCCTGGGTCTCCAGGATCAGGCCCTGAGCCAAAGGCGGCACTAAACCACTGAGCCACCCAGACTGCCCCAAGGCCTTGTTTTAATTTGATTACTATACTTACTTAAAGGCCTCATCTCCAAATGCACATTCTGGGTACCAGGGGTTAGGACTTCAATATATGAATTTGAGGGTGACATAGCCCATAACATAACACTTAACTTTTGCTGAAAATGTTGTCTGTGGGTTTTGGTTTTGTTATCTAGTGGTTCTCTCTGTTTTTGGAATGTATCTGAGTAGATTAAAGACTAAGCTGCTACCCCCTTTCCCCAGAATTTAGAAAATCAGTGATTTAAATACTATACCAAAATTTTATTTTATTTTATTTTATTTATTTTATTTTATTTTATTTTATTTTATTTTATTTTACTTTAAAGATTTAATTTATTTATTCAAAAGTAAGCAAGTGAGAGAGAGAGAGAGCAGGAACAGTTGGAGGGGCAGAGAGAGAGGAAGAAGCAGACTCCCTGCTGAATGGGAGCCTGACATGGTGCTCGATTCTAGGACCTGAGCTGAACACAGATGTTTAACCGACTGAGCCACCCAGGCACCCCGAGATAAGTATATTTCTAATTAGACCATCAAAGTCTAGTATAACCTTATCTGAAACATTACTGTTTTGAAGATCTTGTCAGGCCTTGCTAGGAACAGATACAGGGCTTCTTCACCTTTTTAGTTGCTGGTGGGTAAAATCAGGGATTGGTAAAGGGGAAGGTATTTGTATTTACTTTTTAAGATCTTCAGGAGGAGTGTAAAGAGAAAAAGTAAAGATGTTTTGAGAACAAGGGATTTCATTGAATCCTCCAAACAACCTCATTAGTGTCTATTTTCTTGTAACTGAGAAAACCAAGGGTTTGGTGAATAAAGCAATAGCTTATGTTAATAAGATGGGTTCTAATTTAGGAAGTGCTACTTCAGAGTTTTTTTTCAATATAAGAGTGAGGATTCCAAAACTCACAGGGTTGTTTTAATAGCCTCTTCTCTGGAGGTGACACAGGCAAATACTTGACTGTAGGAATGGCGCAGTTAACTTCCTGGCTTCTTGCACTCATCTCCTTGGTCCTCAGAGGAATTCATATCTCTAGGGTTCCTTTGGGCATCATCATACCTACAAAATAGTCATGGACATTTGGTGGGACAAGGTAGCAACACCATAGAGGGGACATGAGATTTAACACTGGACAACCTTTTTTTTTCCGATGAGCAAGGTGCCATTAGAAATAAATTTATTTTAAAAAATTTTATTAATAGCTCCATTTCTAAATGTGAGAATTTTTATACTTCCTCTGGAGCTGATTCACAGGAGGAGGAGACACCATTCCATAGCTTTATTTGGTTTAGCATGTCTAAATTCAAACTGGGGGTGATTATTCAAAGTTACTCAAATTTGTAAACCATCAGTAGGAATGGAACAATGTACTAAGTGCCTCTGTGTGCCCACACCATTCTAGGTACAGAACTAGGGATAGGAGCAGGATACCAAGATAAAGAGGTTATTTACCTTTACCCTAATCAAGCACTCTGGTACATTTTCCCTCAAACTCTCATTCAAAAAAAGCTTTGCTCCCTCTCCGTAAACAAAATGTTTGGTATAGTAGTATCATTAAGGTATACTCCCCTAAAGGAAACAGCCTTAACAGCCTGGACCTTTTGATACCCCCAGCACCTTCAAACTCAAGACCCATCCTAAACCTAAATTTGGAAACCAGATACACCAGTCAGTTAAAAAAAAAAAAAATGCCAGTGTTAAAACAAGGAATTGCTCAATTGGCTTTGTAAGTCCCACACACAGTTTTGTCTGGTATACAAATGAACACGGAGGCATGGATTGGAACAGAGGTGTCACTGTAACACAGTCCTCTCTGTGTAAACAAGAATGTGTGAGGGAACACTGCGCTCTTTTACTGAAAACTCTGTTCAGAGAAGTTGAATTATGCTTTTGACCACAGCTTTGGCCACAGCTTTGTTGGAGGTCACTTGCATCCCATGACCTGGGGAGCAGAATGAGCTCACAGAGAAGAAATTTACTAATGTAGAATCAAAATCTAGGTTGTTTTCCCTTATGTTAGAAAGAAGAGAACCAAAAAAAAAAAAAAAAAAAAAAGAGGGAGAGAGAACATTAAATTAGGGGTTAGAAGATTTGACTCTGAATCCTAGCTCAACAATTTACTTACTGGTCATGCGTTCTCAGGCAACTCTTTTAAGCTCCTTGATCCTCATTGTGCCTGTTTACATATACATATACATGCCCTGGAGACGCCAGGCATTTAAGGAAGGGACCAAAGAAAGAGAAGCTAGTAGCAGAGAACAGAAAGAAAATAAAGAGGAGAGAATTGTAGGATGGTATAAGTGGTGAAATGTAGCACACCACAGGGAAGACTGATGTGAGGAAGTTGGAAGAGTGGCTGTTGGACTAGGATGTCAGGTGTGGGTGTGCATCAGTGATCTTAGCTAATTCAGTTTAGTAAAGACAGTTGATTTGTAGAAACCCAGAAAAGATTTCCCTAAGTTTTGACATCTCAACATACATTGGAAACATCTCTAAGAACAAGTTTAATCATTTGCACCACACTTCTTCCTACTGTAGTCTCCTAACTTTTCTTTATAGAGTTTAGGATTAAAAAAACGTGAGATAAGGGTCATACTTTTCAATTTCCTCTAAAGCTTTGCAAGAAGAATATGAGTGGCCAATTTATAACATAGGTGCCTTTGCAAAAAAGTGAAATATCAGGTCGTTTAGCTCACAGGATAATTCACAGGGCCCCATTTAATTTAATTCTATGGACCATTAATTTCCCACCTCTAACATCAGTAATAATGGCCAAATGATATATTCAGTGTTTAAAACCATAGTCAAGCTCTGAACAGTAGAATTTGTCTAAAACTCTTTATAAAATTACCTTAGTTTTAGACCCTAATCAAATTATATGGTTTGTATATTAGCTTCTATGATAGGTCTCATTATAAAAAGGGTGATTGTAGAACTTATCCTTTAGGAAGTTAAAAAAAATTTGACTCAATATTGAAAAAGAAATTCCTGTCTTTATAGCTGAGTTTTTAGACTGGAGTGACAGATGCTCTAAATTATTTTGTGGAAAATAATATAGAATTTAGCCAACATTGTTCAGAGCTATAAATCAGAAAATGTTTGTATACTTACAACTTATTGTTAGCAGCCTTATTCTAGCCTTTTAGATCGCCTTCTATGTGCTTTTACTCCTCGTACAGAATTCCATTTCTTAATGCTCTTTCTGCCTAACACCTAAAATTATATACATTGTCATGAAATAAAACACCGAGTTCTAGTTCTGTTTTTTCTCCTCTAACAGGATGTATTACTGAGGTTATTAAGTCCATCAGTTTGGGAAACTCAGAGGGACTTGCAGGCACATGTTTCCTTGAAAATTTGCCTAAGAACTTTACACAGTATTTGTAAAGAGGCCCCCAAGTGTTGTCAGTTCTCATGGAGGTGATGTTGCTGCTTAATGCTGTTATATAATAATATAGTCTTCCTAGTAGCAGCCACATGATAAGATTCTGGCAGCAACTTCAATTTTAAAATATCTGATTAGCTCTTTCTCACTGGGGTACATGGGGAGACATTTAAAAAAAAGATGAAAACATGCCACAACTGTGGAAATGTATCTATAATTAACCTATTTCTGTAATCTGAAATGAGTTTCTCCTTATCATAAGGATAATGGAAATGGATTTTAAAATGTAGACAAGCTCATTCTTGTCATGTATACCCCAAAATTTCACATAGTAAAACCTTTTGCTTTTTATTCATTGTCTTAACATCTGGTAGAGAAATGCATATCTTCTTTCACCTATTAATTCCACTTACAGAGATTTACCTTTACTCCTATTGCATAACTATTCAAGATTATTAGTATGAAGATGTTTATTGTAGTATTTTTATAACAGGGAATAACTGGAAGCAATATAAATGTCTATTGGGAATGAATTGACTAAATAAATTAGTCATTATATACTACATTAATATACAGTAAAAAGTCATTCCCTTCCCTGTATCCATGCCTGTGAGTTATCCCCTCCCACACTGACTCAGGGCTTGGCCATGAGGATTGCTTTGGCCAATAAGAGGGTGTAGACATGATGCAAAGAAATGAAAAGAATAATGCACATTAGAGCTGTCCTCTCTTTTGCTGCTTTTGGGATCCTTACAACCAACCTCATGGAAACTAAGCTAGCCTGTTGGATGAGACCCAGTACCATAGCTGCCAGCCAGGCAACTGCCAGACGTCAGAGATGCCATCCATCACTAGCTGTCCACAGTTAAATGAGCAAGGTCTGGCTAAGACTTTTGCTACAGTTTTATTAGCTGATAATTGCCTTTGTTTCTCTTGCGTATTACCTCACTTCTCTCTCTCTCTCTCTCTCTCTGATGATCACCTCTTTCACCTATCTAGATCTCTTTCTTCAAGCTGCTTTCCCTGACTACTGAAGCCTCCAACGTATCTCTTTTCTACACTCTTCTATTACTTTCACTCAGTCCCATGTAATTTAATATTTATGTGCTATTTTTCTCTTTTTCTGTGTGTTAGTCTTTTCTATCTAACTAAATAATAAGCTCCTGGGTTGGAAAGATCCTATTTCACATCACATTCTCTGGCCTTCATAATCCTTAGCATTTGATAGAATTATATGTAGTAACCAGATTTTCTCCTTCTATCCCAATGTCTTCAAAATACATCTTGCCTGGGGATCCCTGGGTGGCTCAGCGGTTTAGTGCTGGGCCTTCGGTCCAGGGTGTGATGCTGGAGTCCTGGGATCAAGTCCTACATTGGGCTCCTTGCATGGTGCCTGCTTCTCCCTCTGCCTGTGTCTCTGCCTCTCTCTTTCTTTCTGTGTCTCTCATGAATAAATAAATAAAATCTTAAAAAAAAATACACCTTGCCTAACTGTAGGACACCCCACTGGAGCAAGAAAAATGCTATACAAATGTAAGCTATATTTTTCTGCTCTGTTGCTGTCTTATTTGAATTTATGTATCCTCTGTTAAGTGAATTAAAAAATACATAGCAGGTTTGTGTGTGTGAGGGGATGTAGGGAGTCTCTTTCTGCTAATCTCAAATATGTATGTATATTATACATTGTGCTATCTATGTTTATATTAAACATGAAAAAAATGTTAACCATATAGTAAGTGAAAAAAGTTTACTTTATAAAAAATAAGACGAATACTGTGCCGGTATATACGAATACTATGTATGTGTAAAATCTGGAAGGATATACATCTCTCCCCACCAACCCCAAACAACTAAACAACAAAATACTGCTTCAAATTTCATTTCGTTTATATAGTTTACCAAGAACATTAAACTTACTTAGTTATGTGAGATAAAGGAATTATTTTATATTTGGAAGTTAAACTTGGGTTAAATGAGAATTTATATTTAAAAGTCTCTCTTTTTGGGGTTAAGCTCTTAACCTGAGTGGTTAAGCTCTTAATTTTGGCTCAGGTCATGATCTCAGGTTGTGAGATCAGCCCTTCATTGTGTTCTGTGCTGAGTGTAAAGCCTGCTAAAGATTTTCTCTCTCTCCCTGTCCCTCTGCCTCTCTCCTCCCCACAACTCCAACCCCCTACCCCTGCTCTGCTAGCAAGTGTGCACATACTCTCTCTCCCTCTTAAAAAAAAAAAAAAAAAAAAAAAGGTGTCTCCTTTTACCATGAAACATTTAAGTGTTTTCTCTATTTTAAGTATTTTAGTAGATATTTGGGTTATAGGGGGTCATTCTGAAATACAGCCTGCACTTCTTAATTGAAAATAGTGCTGTGGTGATCAGAGGGGTATGATTTAGATGAAGTCATATAAGCATAGACAGGTAGATTAATGAAAATGAGTAGAGAGCCTGCAAACAAAACTACTTTATCTGGCAACCACAGGGAGAAGGGATTGTCCTGAGCCAATCCCATTGGGATTCATTGTACTGTTTTTTGCTTTGTATATGTTTAAAAGTTTCCAGCATTAAAAAAAGTTTTAAGACATAATGTAAAAAATGGAGATACTTTTGACAAAAGCAATAAAAATATGAGACATTGTAGTAATGTGAACCAAGCAATATTAGACCTTTATACAAAGCCTTGTAGAATTTATTTAGTAACTATTTTCAACATGAATGGAAAGAGATACTATTGACACTAAAAATTATTTTTAAAATGTCAATTCTCCAAATGGATGTCTAGATTCATTCAGGTCTCTTTAGAGCCCATTAGGATTTTTTTTTTTTTTGGTAGAATTTTTTTTTTTTAATTTTTTTTTTTTTATTATTACTTATTTATGATAGTCACAGAGAGAGAGAGAGAGAGAGAGAGAGAGGTAGAGACACAGGCAGAGGGAGAAGCAGGCTCCATGCGCTGAGAGCCTGATGTGGGGTTCGATCCCGGGTCTCCAGGATCGCGCCCTGGGCCAAAGGCAGGCGCCGAACCGCTGCACCACCCAGGGATCCCTTTTTGGTAGAATTTTGATAAGCTTATTTCAGTGCTCATATGCAAGTATAAAGAACCAAGAATAGCCAAGGTGTTCCTTAAAAAGAAGAAACATGCCACACTTTTTATAAAGCTATAGAATTAAGAGAATGTTAATGAGGAACAGAAAAACCTAGAATAGAACAAAGAGCTGAGACTCAAACGTGAGGGAAAATTGATGACTGCAATTCTCGTTCTGTAATATTATTCAAAAGTCAAATTTTTCTTAAAAAATTATTCTGTTTGTTAACACATATCTGAAACTCAACTTTGGTTATATTAGTTAAATTTGAAATGTGAAACCTTATTTATTTATTTATTTTTATTTTATTATTTATGATAGTCACACACACAGAGAGAGAGAGAGAGGCAGAGACACAGGCAGAGGGAGAAGCAGGCTCCATACACCGGGAGCCCGACGTGGGATTCGATCCCGGGTCTCCAGGACCGCGCCCTGGGCCAAAGGCAGGCACCAAACTGCTGCGCCACCCAGGGATCCCTGAAACTTTAAATCTTTTAAAAGACTATATTATGTATGGATGAATTTCTTTAAAAAGACAGAAAAAGCACTTTGCATAAAGATTAAGCTGATACATTTTGGTAATTATTCATAAAAACAAAAACCCAAAACCCAGTCAATAAACACAAAAAAACAAGTCATAGTCAGGGTAAGAAGTATACCTCACTGTAATCAGTGGGTGATTATTGTTCCTTTTTTTTTTTTTTTTTTTATTGTTCCTTTATAAAACAAATGACATTTGGCAGTAAGGCTCTCACAAGATTTGGTTGATTATTTGATTCAAGTTAGTTTCCACATAATAAAATTTAAAAAAAAAAAAAAAAAAAAGACACCTGGGTGGCTCAGCGGTTTAGTACCTGCCTTCGGCCCAGGGCGTGATCCTAGAGTCCTGTGATCAAGTCCCACATCAGGCTCCCTGCATGGAGCCTACTTCTCCCTCTGCCTATGCCTCTGCCTCGCTCTCTCTGTATCTCTCATTAATAAATAAATAGAATTAAATTTAAAAAGTTAGTTTCCACAAACCAATAGCCATAGTCTTTTGAAACTTGCCTCTCTTTCTCTCCTAGACGTTATTAACAGATACCTTGAGCTTATCAGGCTTTTACAAGACAGCTAGATCCTTAGATTCTGTCTTCTGATCCCTCTTGTTCCACTGAAAAAAATATACTTGGGGCCACTCTTGTGTGTTTATTCACAGATTCTGAGAAAGAGATTTTTGCCGTGACGATGAGACTCAGCTATAAGTGGCATTTACAGCCAGCTTTTCTCTGTTGTATCTTTCACACGTATGCATTAGAAAGTGTCTGTCTTTTAATCCTGAAGGTTCTGGAACTTGTGGGTTATCTCTTTTCCTTTCAGCCCTTCCTGCAGCTAGTTCTTTGTTTTTTGTTTTTTGTTTTTTTAATTTTTATTTTTTTGTGATAGTCACACCCACAGAGAGAGAGAGAGAGAGGCAGAGACATAGGCAGAGGGAGAAGCAGGCTCCATGCAGGGAGCCCGACGTGGGATTCGATCCTGGGTCTCCAGGATCGCACCCTGGGCCAAAGGCAGGTGCCAAACCACTGCACCACCCAGGGATCCCCTGCAGCTAGTTCTTTTCTGAGTTCATCTCTTTCTCCTGTTTGTCAAGTGAATCTCGCAGCATCCAGGGCTAGTAGCATACTTTTCCTGGCTTCTTTGTATAAATCCATACATTCATTAGTCACCTTAACTGCTTCCCAGGTAGGCAGCTGCTGTTTCTTCTGTATTGTACATGCCATCCATCATTTTTCCAGCCTTCTATAACAGTTTCATGCTGCTCAATTCCAGTGCCAGTGTGACATATGTTATTTATTTGTTATGGCAATAGCCTCTTCCTGGTATCCATTTCTGTACTGGCTTTTCGTCAATAAGGCTGCTGTAACAGCTCCAACATTTTAGTGCCTTGCTACAATAGAAGTTTCTTTCTAGCTCCCATGTTAGCTATAAGTTGTCTGCAGTTCTGAGATTCCATTAAAGGTGTCTTACTCTGTGTTCCAGGTTGAAGAGCAGCCCTGTCTTGGTCTTAGATTGGAGGGAAGTGAAAACACTGAACTATGTAGCATCTCTTATTTCATCTTCTTAGACATGGCATGGGAAGCTTACAATTCTATTTCATTGGCCAAGGCAAGTCTTATGGCCAGGCCCAGTGTTTATATGGCAGGAAAGAATTTGTCTCTGAGGGGTATACTATGAGTCACCAGACCCAAGGACAGGGATGTATAATTTCACCTAAAGGGAGAAGATAGAATAATTGAGAACAGTAATACCACCTGCATATCCACTTCTAGATATATTCTCTAAAGCAGCAGTGTTTTTCACAGTGCTGAGTTCTTATATGAAAATAATAAACATTTGGAAGTTATCAGGGTATAAGTGACCATGGATAAGATAGCCCAGGGAGAGGAAAGAGAGTGTTAGAAACCTCATGGGACAGGCATCTACAAAGGAGACTAAGAATAAACAGAGGTGGGGGAAAGAATAGGAAAGAACATGTCTTGGACTCTTATGGAACCATTTCTGTCCCCCAAACCACAACTTTTAAAAAAGAAAGCCTGAAGGCAAATGCTTTAAATCTGTTCAGTTTATACCATCACAAGACTTAAATACTAAATAGCAGAAGAGATTTAAAAATAATACTTGTTTGTTTGTTATTTCAGAGATTTGCCACAATATGGGCAGAAGCAGTGGCAGTCCTATTTTGGAAGAACTTTCGATGTTTACACCAAACTCTGGAAGTTCCAGCAGCAGCATCGGTAAAGGAATTTAATAGTTACAGGAGAATGAAGATCCAGTCTATATTAGTCCATGTTTTCACCTTTACTACACAGTGCTTTTTATCTCTTGATGCTCTTTAATATATTTCATCTTCATGACACAAAGGAAAATACATTGCTTTTTTTCTTACCTACTTAAGTTTTTAAAATGTTGTGTTGTCATCTGATCTTTTAAGATAGTATTATAGTAAATCTGAAATGATTTACCTCTAACATAGGTAGGCTGCTTCGCGATTTCATTCTAAAATAGGTGTTATGTTTTGGTCAAAGCTGTTGGGGGGTGTTGCTGTTAATTTTCATGAGCATAGCTCAAGAAGTTTCTTTCCATATATCAGCTTACTTTAAATAAACATTTAATACATGTTTTTTGAATTTAATTGAATGATGTTGAAATCTCATGAAAAATTCATGAATTTGAATTCTTGAATTCAGAATTTCATGGTGAATTGGGTGGTATTTTATCCTATTAAATATACAGATTTGATTATTTTTGGAATTTATAGTCTCTTATTTCTATTTTTTTATCTCCTATGTAAAACAGACAAGTCTTGGATAATCGGTATGGCTTGAAGCGGTGGCAAATAGGGGAGATTGCTTCTAAGATTGGGCAGCTATACTACCATTATTAGTAAGTGAATTACATATGGAAAAAATAAAGCGTTGTCTTGATTTAAACACAGCATGCAAAAGTGTGCATACTATACTTGGTAGGAGGGAAAACTAAAGAGATATAAATGACCCCAGATTATAGTGATCAAAACAGTATTATGAAATGATCTTCCGTAATCCAAGTAACATTATTTGCTTCAATGGTTTACCTTTCAAACAGTTCATTTGGGCAGGCTTATTTATAACTGAAATGATTATGATCTTGGTTTTAGATAAATCATAAATACTAAATGAATTTATAGTTATTAACGACTTCACTTAAATCTTTATATATCATAACTTATATGTTTGAATGAGTGTTTTTTGGGGGAATACTTCTATTTGTAGGATATATCTAAAAGGTTTTATGAAGTGGATAAAGATAATTTTGATAAGATCTTTAGTGATGAGTCAAGGAAAGAAGAGAACTCCCTTTAGGAATCTAAATCTCATAGAGTAATATCAGGTATACCATAAAAAGCTTGGACCATACAGAATTTCTTCCTCTTCCTATCTTTTGGCTCACAGTCCAACATTCCTCCATTAAAATCACTCTGAAAGGTAGAATATTTTCTTAAGTTCCTTGTAAAACTAGAAATGTTAAGCAGAGAACCAGATTCATCAGCATCCTCTGAAGATTACTATGGATTAGTCCATTTCTGAGTCCTATGAGAAAAAAACTGAAGAAATGAGCCTAAGGACAAGTGACTATATGGATTTGGGGAAGGTCATGAAAGGTCTGGTAGAAAGATGTAACTGGGTGGAATGCTGTTTGGAGAATCCCTTCAAAAAATGAAAACAACATAGACTTTGGATTGTCATCAAAAAAGGCTTGGGAGCAGTGGTGAGGTTTTTTTGTTTTTTTACATTGTCATTATTTTTACACATTGTAAGGGTATTAGGATTATTGCTTTGCTGATTCAAATTTATGATAGTCGTTCTTATCCCCTTGTGTAGAGGAATAGAGAAAGAATGAAACAGGAAACAGGTATTCATCATGAAGATTTTGAGATGCTATCAAATTTAAATTGAAAAAAATTTTTTTTTTCCATAGCCTACGCACATCTGAGACCAGCTATCTGAATGAGGCTTTCTCCTTCTATTCTGCAATCAGACAGAGATCATATTATTCTCAAGTCAATAAAGAGGACAGGTATGCACCTACTGTTGTTTTTAGAAAGAAGGAGGTAAAACACTTAAGAATTTTTAGTCTGTGTGGAAGTTATGCAAAGAAGCGCACATTTATTTAAATGGGCTTTATTGAGTGCCTTACAGTGTACTAGTCCTTCTTAAGCATAAAGATGTATTGTTAAATACATAAATAGGTGTATGCAAATGTTAAAAGCAATAAATGTTATAGATATTATAACAGATGTCACAATACCTGGTGGAGTCAGAACTCAAAGAAGGGGTTGATCATTTCTTATATGGGGTCCCACACAATTTAATAGAAAAGAGCTCCAAAGTGAGGCTTAGCTGATAGTCTTTATTCTAGATTTGTTTTAGCCTGTGTAATTTGAATTCATATACATTCAAAACCTGTTGATGGGACTGAAGAATAGCCTGCTAATGCTGTTTACATTGTCTTCTATAAACCAGATATGTTACAATTGTGTAGCTCCACTGTAAAAAAAAAAAAAAAAAAAATTACATAGAGTTCATTCATTTCCAGTGGTAATCTGTTGAGTATTTACTAATATATCTGGCAGTGTGGTGTAGATACTGGGTGGGAGAAGAAAAAGAAAAGAAAAAGGTGTGCGGGTGGTGTCTTTTCCTTTCAGAGGATTATCTTCTCTGGGAGTTACAGACATATTTGGGGCACAATTAAACTGTGATGTCATTAATTCCAGGTTAAAATGGAATTGCTAAAGAAATCAGGGTTCTGCTGGAGAATCTTTGTTACTAGTATTCCAGGAATCATTAGAAGAGAAAGCTCAGGCATAGAAGATCTGAATGTTCTCTCTACTGCTGGAAGCAGAACTCACAGTTGTTGTATAGTGAAAAGATTATATTCTTTTAGCAGTAGACAAGAACATAATTTTGACGTATTTTTCTAGAGAATACTTTGTGGTTGGCTAACATAAGCTTTCCGGCTAAACAGCGATATTTTTGGGAAAGCCCCACTCTTGTAAATCCCCTTCATTCCCTAGCAGATCTTATTCAGGCTTGTCCAGAGGAGTTGGGTTGGTACAAGCAGGGCATGCAGATACTGCATTCTCCATTTTCCCCCAAAGTCATCACCATGCTTCATTCTTCCATCAGAAGTTCCACCACTTACCTCTCCTTCAGATTTTCTCACGGTTTGCTTCACATATTTCCACTACGGATATATTTCCTCAGGAATACCCCTCCACCCTTTTTTTTGCATTGGTATTGTACAATTTGAATTCTTGGTAAGATAAATTTTATTTTTAAAAATAGGCAAAAGGTCTATGTAATATCTTTTCAGTATGAAAATACATAGAAGGAAAGAACTTTTTATTTTTTATTTATTTTTTCTTTTTTTTCCCCTCCGTCCCGCCCTCAAAGGAAAGAACTTTTAAAGCAATAATGAAATACCTTATCTAATTCACTCTTCTGCGTTTTCTAATTCACTTAAAGAGAAATTGGCCTAGGGCCCCTTAGCTTAAAACCCAACAATTTTATTTATTAAAAACCTTTTCTGTCCTAATAGCAAATAGCAAACCATATGAATGGTTTTCCTGTGCTGCCTCCTAGAGCAGGGCAGATGAACAGAAGTAGGATTATTTGGAACCAGGATGACCGAGTCTCTTGCCTTAGGCTACTAGATTAGAATGAAAGGACAATCCCTCGTGTGAAACCTTGACCTCCTTCCCTTTACTTTAGGAAGGACTTCTGTTCTGTTGGTAGGTTGGTAGGTTGTTTCTTAGTTTGCTCAGGGCAGGGAGACAGTCAAGGTAGCAAATGGTGACAGCTGCTAAAATGAACAGCTGGTTTAGCCTAATACTCTCTAGTTTCAGTCATCTCATTGGAAATGGCAAGATTTCATTCTTTTTGATGGTTGAGGAATATTCTATTGTATTAATAAAATAAAATGTAAACAGAGAGGGAGACAAACCATAGAGACTCTTAATGATAGGAAACAAATTGAGGGTTGCGGGAGGGGATATCGGTAACTGATTGATGAGCATTAAGGAGGGCACGTGATGGGTGTTACATGCAACTAATAAATCACTAAATTCTACCCCTGAAATTAATAATATACTATATGTTAACTAAATTGAATTTAAATAAGAAATAAAATGAAATGAACAGCTGGTTGATTAAGTAAGAGAGTTTTGTGCAATTTCACAGTTGCAAAAATCTCAAAGGGGCAAGTTCTCTTTGCAGTGTCCCAGTACCTAAGGACTGTATTAAAGCCAAAAAGAATGGTATATTCCAGCCATCACCAAAGGTGACTGCCTGTCACTAAGCATATACAACTCTCAAAATGTCTCATTCCATGGGCCCATCCTATTTCGTAGAGGAGACGTTGCCACATCATTATTTGTCCTGGGAGCCACAAACCCTAACTGTTGCAAGTGGCTGAGGCTGAACCTAGTCAGAGTTAGATGTAGAGAAGATGAAGTTTCTGAGTACTCAGAGTTTGGGGCCAAGTTACAGTCAGCCACCTGGGAAAACAGTTTCTCAGGCAAATGTGCAGAGTTGGTGTCTTAGAAGTAGGGGGCCTAGTAGACAAAGCTACAGTTCAGAGTGCCAGAAGAACTTGTCAGGGGAATCATGATATCAGTTGTAGTGTTGACAGTATGGAAGTTTTTTATCTTGGGAAACATGAATCTAAACTTGTGGACCTTGGCACTTCCTAGTAGTACTGTTTATAGGGAGGACTTGTGGACCTTTCTAGTGTGGTTCATGGGATCATTTTTTTTTTTGTTTTCTGTAGTTTGATATGTTGTCAGACAGTGGGCTATGGGCTGTTCAGGTTTTCAGGCCTGGCTGGGATAGCCTCTTGTGTGTATGAGTGGATAGCACTGACTTATTTATCTGTACTTTGCTGCAGTTCGACACAAGTGGTTTCTGCAATGGAATACATCCACCTACTTCTGTATATTTAATAAAGGGATTGGCATGCCTGTTTTTGTTTTTGTTTTTTTTTTTTTTTAAAGAATTTTTATTTATTTATTTATTTATGATAGTCACAGAGAGAGAGAGAGAGGCAGAGACACAGGCAGGGGGAGAAGCAGGCTCCATGCACCGGGAGCCCAATGTGGGATTCGATCCCGGGTCTCCAGGATCGCGCCCTGGGCCAAAGGCAAGCGCCGAACCACTGCGCCACCCAGGGATCCCCACCACCCAGGGATCCCGGCATGCCTGTTTTTGAACTGTCTGGTAGCTTAGAATCCTTTTTATACTTTTAAAGTGCTATGAAAAAAGAAAAGATAAATACACTGCAAACACCATATGTGCCTACAAAACCTAAAACATTTACTTACTGGCCATTTGCAAAAATTGGTCAATCCCTGGTTCAGTATGTGTTCTTGTGATCTGTGTTACATAGTTGTATAATCTATGATATAGATTCACAGAATCTATTTTATTTTTATTCAAAAAATTCAAGGAATTGTCTTATTACTGTTTCAACTATGAATTGACATCATCCTGCTACAAATTTTCCTCCTATTTTGAATTCCAATTCTGACAATGTGGCAGGTTAGATAATCAAAAATAGTCTCCAAACTACCTAGAGATGCTGGATAAAAAAATCAACCATCCTTTTAAATGGACAGCTTAGCTGTTAACAAAGTAAGGGAAATCCTTGGGTCATTAACCCTGTGACCAGTGCTGTGACAACCTTGTAAGAGGGTGGTCAGTTTTGGTGATATAAAAGAACTACTGTGGATTTCTTCAGAAAAAGGAAAATTAAAACTGAAAGGAAGGGGTGATATACAAGGGAAAACAGTTATCCCTCTGTTTCTGAAAGAATCACAGACTTCATAAGACAGTAATCATTGTAATAATGGCTAATTGAGGTTATCCAGATAAAATGGGGCCAAATTCTGGACAACAATAACATGAAAGGAGACAGTAAAGAATTAAGCCATACCAATAAGATCCATTTATTGTTCAGAAGAAACTTAAAATAAATAAAATATTTTTGTTTATTAAAATATTAAGAAAAATATTTTTAAAGAACCTAAAGAAAATGTATAACTTCAAAACAGGTAAAAGAGGAAAGTGAGGGATCCCTGGGTGGCGCAGCGGTTTGGCGCCTGCCTTTGGCCCAGGGCGCGATCCTGGAGACCCGGGATCGAGTCCCACATCGGGCTCCCGGTGCATGGAGCCTGCTTCTCCCTCCGCCTGTGTCTTTGCCTCTCTCTCTCTCTGTGACTATCATAAATAAATAAAAAATAAAAAAAAAAAAGAGGAAAGTGAATAATAAAATTATGATGTATGATCATTACAATAAAAGGTAGGAAAAGAATGTATACTAAAGTAAAATATAATTAGTAATTAGCACAAAAAACTAAAGTAGAAATAAGTCCAAGCATATTGGTAACCATAGTAAGTGAAAATGATCTAAACTTCCTAATAAAAGTCAGAGATTGTCAATATGTCTTCTTTTTTTTTTTTTTAAGATTTTATTTATTTGAGCGAGAGGAGAGGCACATAGAGAGGGAGACTGCTGATCAGGGAGCCTGACTCGGGGCTCAGTCCTAGGACCTAAGGATCGTGACTTGAGCCACCCAGGTGCCCCAATCAGTATGCCTTTTAAAAAGGAAAATCCAGAAATACAGTGTTTATAAGAGATCCTCCAAAGATACAAGAGACACAGAGAAAAAATAGATACCAAGGTGAAGAAAAGCCACTATATTTAAGGCAGAGAGTATTGTTATTTTTTTTAAAAGATGTATTTATTTGTTTATTTCAGAGAGAGTGCTTGCACATGAGCACGGGGAGGGGCAGAGGGAAAGAGAGAAGCAGACTCCCCGCTGAGCAAGGAGCCCAACTCAGGTTCTATCCTAGGACCCTGAGATCATGACCCAAGCCAAAGGCAAATTCCTAACTGACTGAGCCACCCAGGTGCCTCAGCAGAGGGTATTATTAAGGTTAGAGGTTTACTTCTTAATAGTAAAAGGAACAACTCAAAATAAAAAATTCTAAACTTGTTGTATATGCACTTGCTTATACATTATAATAAAGAAAAAAGTGGCATATTTTCTGGGAGGAATTGATAAAAAATGATCCATTATACAAGAAGATTTTAAATATACCACATTTAGTCATTTACATATCAAAGAGGGGAAAAAATGAGATTTGAGTAACAATTAAAAACTTGTTCTAGGGCAGCCCAGGTGGCTCAGCGGTTTAGCACTGCCTTCAGCCCAGGGTGTGATCCTGGGGTCCCGGGATTGAGTCCCACGTCGGGCTCCCTGCGTGGAGCCTGCTTCTCCCTCTGCCTGTGTCTGCCTCTCTCTCACTCTCTGTGTCTTTCATGAATAAGTAAATAAAATCTTAAAAAAAAATTGTTCTAATATGCTTAAAACTGCCTACAACATTAAGCAAATACACATAATTTTCAAGCTTATATGAAAATTTTGTGAAATTGATTTACACCTGATGCAAAACAGGTTTAGAGGGGGATCCCTGGGTGGCTCAGCGGTTTAGTGCCTGCCTTTGGCCCAGGGCACAATCCTGGAGTCCCGGGATCGAGTCCCATGTCGGGCTCCCGCCATGGAGCCTGCTTCTCCCTCCTCCTGTGTCTCTGCCCCCCCTCCCATGTCTATCATGAATAAATAAATAAATCTACAAAAAAAAAGATAAAAAAAAACAGGTTTCGATTATTTTCAAGTGTATGATGTCTAACTGTGGTGCAATGCCATTAAAAATTAAGAACGACAACATAGTTTAAAAAAAAATCAATAAATTTATCAATTAGTAGGCACATTTCTCAATAACTCATGGGCCAAAGAAGGATTTTAAAAATTTTATTATCAAACATATACAGAATGTATCATCATAAGATTATTACAATTGTAATGAAGGCTGTGGAATTTGGAAATATAGGGTTTGGGTTGATAAGGAATGAGTATAGATGGTCAGGTGTGAAGAGAGAGGTGCAATATTGATTGTAAATATCCTGGGATAAGTCACTCATAGCAACCACTAAAAGAATAGTAAGGAAGAGTTACAAGTAAGAAACTGACAGAGGATACAAAAAAGAGAAAGCTAAAACATAGTTGATTAACTGAAAAGAAAACAAGAAATGAGTCCTAGAAAACACAAACACAGAAAGGGGAAGTAGAAAACAACCAGCACAGTGGGAGATACAAACTCAGCCAAAGCAGCAATCAGATAAAATGTAAATGGTCCAAGTTCCTGAGTCTGTGAGGCAGAGATTGTCAACGTGGATAAAAAAGCTAACTATATATTACCTAACAACATTAGTTAATATGAAAAGACACATGTACTGGAAATAGAGGGACAGAAAAAGATACGGCTTACAAAGTAAGCATAAGAAGACTGGTTTGATTATATTAATATCAGAAAATAAGATTTCGAAACAGAGAACGTTCTTCCCAGAACTTTTTTCACCTCGTATTTTCCTGCTTGTTGTCTTTTACTCTTTATCATGTTACCTTGAATATCATTCTCTCTAGGAAGCCTTCTCTGTGGGCTCAAATAGCATCCTTTATTTCTCCTGTTGTATTTATTCCGCTGTGTTTTAAGTGTTTATCTGTTTCCACTGAATTTTAGGTAGCGTCCTGTCTCTGAGATCCGTGAAGAAGGGGCCATATCTGTAATTGTTTGTTTTAATCATTTTTCTAGCACTCAGCAGGGTGCCTGTTGCATCTAAGTTCTCAATGGGTACTTGTTCAATGAATGACCACAAGGAATCTTTAAGAAATGTGTTTAAATGCTACTACAGGTTATATGCAGAAATAGTTGTAACTGTGCAAAATAGGATCTAAAGAGTTTAAAAGCTTCCAGAAAGATAGAAAAATCAAAGAACATGTTTTCTTTTTTAGTCTAATGAGTAACTTCCCATTTATCTGCTGTAGACCTGAGCTGGTTGTTAAGAAGCTACGATACTATGCAAGATTTATTGTAGTTTGTCTTCTGCTCAACAAAATGGATGTTGTGAAGGATTTGGTGAAAGTAAGTGTGCTTTAAAATTACTAAAATTCTAATTTGTAGTTGTATATGGATAATTTTGTTTTTTAAATATATTCAGGGAATAATTTTCATATATGTAAATCATTACAATATTCAAAGTACAGTAACTTTGGACAAGCGTAATGCTAAAAGGATTTTCCTGCAGTCTTCATATTTTAGATACACACTAGCCAGAGACAGTTCTCTTAATTCCTTGCTTTTGTCCCTTAAGTATGTTTTACTTTCACCACCCATCAATAGATTGTTGGGAAATGAAAACAAAAGTTAAAATATTTAGTTTAAGAGAAAATTATTGAAAGGTTAAGTCAAGAGTAAGCATACAATGTTTTACAAAGGTATTGTGAATGAATTTTGATTTTTCCATCCTTTTACTATGTCTACGTCACTGTCCTCCATTAACTCAGGTAATCAGGAGTTAACCACACTTGGGAATCACTCAATATTGCACACCCCATTCTGGTTGCACTCTATAGTCGGTCATTCCTAATTTTTGGTACTCAGGTAGAACATGCTAGTTTTGACAAGTCCTCTTCTGTCTTCCTCCACCTCTAGTTACTATGGCTGTTCCCAAAACACAGTATGATATAAATCCAAAGAAAATCATCTAGATAGTCTTCATTTTTTTTAGGTGTTAAAAATTTGGGGCTTTACCTTTAGAAATCTTCTCTTAAATTAAGTGCTGGTGTAGCATTGAGTAAGTATGAGTCACTCTGTTTCTCTATGAAGATCTTACTGATGTGTATTATTCTGGAGTCTTTTATTTTAAAGCAAAATAAAAGTTTTCTTCTTTGTTTTTGGCTATAAGTGAGGCTATATGTTGATAATAATCAAGCTTCTTAACTATATCAATTTCTGTCAAGAATATGGTGCAACATAGCAATCTATTTTTATGTTTTTTTTTCCTGTAATTATTTTCCTTGTGATATTTTAAAATCAGGAATTGTCAGATGAAATTGAAGATTATACTCACCGCTTTAATACAGAAGATCAAGTGGAATGGAACCTGGTGCTTCAAGAAGTAGCAGCTTTCATTGAGGTCAGCTTTTGACAAGATAGATTGTCATAATTATGGATCAGTAAATGCATATGTGGTATACGTTTTTATTGTGTGTATAAGTCAAGAAGAAGGAATAATTTATTATATTAACTTTTGTTGTAGCCATCAACTACTTACTCCTTTTTTCTCCAGGCGGACCCCGTGATGGTATTAAATGATGATAATACCATTGTGATCACATCTAATCGTCTTGCTGAAACAGGAGCCCCATTGCTGGAACAGGGCATGATTGTGGGACAATTGTCTCTGGCTGATGCACTCATTATTGGTAATTGTAATAACCAGGTAAAGAATTGTGAAGGAATTATACTTAAAATTCACTTTGAAAAATAATGGTTTTTATTGCAGAATTACAGATTATTATTAGAGAATGATTATTTCCTTATAAATATCCTAAATCCATTTGTGAGGAAATGGTTAATTCAATTATGCCATGTCCATATGGATTATATTACAGATATTTACAAGTTTAGAAAGAATTTTTAATTGCAGAGGAAGATATATTTGTGATATGGGAAGTGAAAATAAACTTGTTATTGAGCTATATAAACCAAATTATTTCATATATGTTAACATTGCTATATACATATATGTATAGGCAAAAAGACTAGGAAGAAATTTACCAATATCATAAAAGGTTTATCTCTGAATAACAGAGTTATAGGTGATTTCTTTTTTTAAAGCTTTGCTTTAAAAAAAAAAAAGAAAAGAAAAAAAAAGGAAAAAAAAAAAGATTTTATTTATTTATTTATTTATGAAGGAGAGAGAGCATAAGAGTGGCAGAGGGTGGGGGAGAAGCAGGCTCTCTGCAGAGCAGGGAGCCCAGTGTTGGGCTTGATTCCAGGACTATGGGATCGTGACTTGAGCTGAAGGCAGATGCTTGACTGACTGAGCCACCCAGGTGCCCCAAGCTTTGCTTTATTTAAAAATTTTTTAAGATTTATTTATTTATTTTGGGGGAGAGAGAGTGCATGTATGTGAGCATGGAAGGGGCAGAGAGAGAGGAGAGAGTCTTCAGCAGACTCCCTACTGAGTGCAGAGCCCCACACATGGCACAGTCCCACAACCCCATAATCAAATCTGAGCTGAAATCAAGAGTTGAAGGCTTAACTGACAGCCACCCAGGGGCCCCTGTTTTCTTCTTTATAATTTAAAAAATCTGTATATTTTGCAGTCAGGTAAAAGGGAGGAAGAATTATTTTTAAGTATATTGTCACAGCAAATATCAAATTTTTTTCATGACAGAATATTTCCATGATGATAAGGATTTAAAGTGTCCAGTGAATACATTTTTCTTTTTTTTTTTTTTTTAATTTTTTTTTTTTTTAATTTTTATTTATTTATGATAGTCACAGAGAGATAGAGAGAGGCAGAGACACAGGCAGAGGGAGAAGCAGGCTCCATGCACCGGGAGCCCGACGTGGGATTCGATCCCGGGTCTCCAGGATCGCGCCCTGGGCCAAAGGCAGGCGCCAAACCGCTGCGCCACCCAGGGATCCCGAATACATTTTTCTATATGCATTATTTACACAAGTTTTAATTTTAGATCCTTCCCTCACAACTTTTTTTTGTTGTTATTGTTCATAACTTTTTCTAGTACTTCTCCAATTTTGGCTTTTAAAGCCATTAATTTGCAAAATTAATTTAAATTAAAACACTGCTTGCTTATGAGCAGAAGACACGAACAGACAAATCTCCAGGGGAGACATACAGATAGCCAACAGACACATGGAAAGATTCTCAGCATCACTCATCATCAGGAAAATGTAAATCAAAACCAAAATGAGATATCCTCACACATCAGTCAGAATAAAATAAAAAACACAAGAAACAACAAATGTTGGTGAGGATGTAGAGAAAAAGGAGCCCTCTTACACAGTAGGAATGCAAACTTAGGCAGCCACTGTGGAAAACAGTATGGAGGTTCCTCAAAAAGTTAAAAATCTAGAACTACCCTATGATCTAGTAATTGCCCTACTGGGTATTTACCCCTAAAATACAAGAACACGTATTCAAAGGGATACATGCACCCCTATGTTTATTGTAGCATTATTTGGAATAGGCAAACTGTGGAAGCAGCCCAAGTTTCCATTAATAGATGAATGGATAAAGAAGAGGGTGTGTGTGTGCATCTGTGTGTGTATAATGGAATATTATTCAGCCATAAAAAGAAATGAAATCTTGCCATTTGCAACAACATGGAAAGAACTAGAGAGCATGATGCTAGGCAAAGTAAGTCAGAGAAGAACAAATACCATACAATTTCGCTTATATATAGAATTTAAGAAATAAAGCAAATGAACATAGGGAAAAAAAGAGAGAGGCAAACCAAGAAACAGACTCTTAACTATAGAGAACAAACTGATGGTTTCCAAGGGAGAGAATGATAGGATGAGTGAAATAGGTGATTTGGATTAAAGATTTAATAAAAAATTTTAGGGTGTCTGGATGGCTCAATGGGTTAAGTGTCTGCCTTTAGCTCAGGTCATGATCCTGGGGTCCTGGGATTGAGCCCCACATCAGGCTCCTTGCTCAGTGGGAAGTCTGCTTCTTCTCCCTTTGCCACTCCCCCTGCTTATGCTCTTTCTCCCTCTCTCTCTCTCCCTCTCCTTTTCTCAAATAAATAAATAAAATCTTTTTAAAATAATAATAAAATAAAATTTTAAAAAATTAAAAAAAAAACAAGACACTGCCTACCTGAAGTTCTATAGAAGTATTATTCATAATGGAAAAGGATGCAGCTTTAATATCAGATAGAGAAAATGTATTGAAGAGGTTCTGAAATATAGGCCATAGCCTGTTCCATTAGGCTGTTTTGCCAAAAGTTAGCATGTTTTGAAGGACCTAATATAGGTCTTTTTGTTAAGATGACTACTTTTCATGTTTTTAAAAATACCTGAGGAAGTTGATGGATTGACAGAAATAAAAATAGGTAGAGAAATACAGATAAAGCTGTATACAGAAAATGTTAATGGTATAGGATCTAGATGATGAGTATTGAGTATTACCATACAATTAATTGTCTATCTTTGGAAGTTTTTCTAATAAAACACTGGGGGGTTAAATTAATGTCATTAAATACACATGAGTGTCAGGGGTAATATTACAGTCAGAGACTAAGTCTGTGTACTGCATTAATGGGGAGGTTTGTTTTCTTTGGTCTTCCAGGTTAAGTTTAGCGAACTAACTGTGGACATGTTCCGGATGTTACAAGCCCTGGAAAGGGAGCCAATGAATCTAGCTTCCCAGATGAATAAACCAGGAATGCAGGTGATCTTCTCTCTACATTTGCGATTTTGGTAACACTGTTCCTGCTTCTGCTCCTCATGGAATGCTATTATACAACAAATGCTACACATGTGAATAAAGAATTCTCTTGATGAAACACAAGAGAGATAAGCACAATAAAAGTAACATGGAATTTTTAAAAAGCTATTTGATGAAGAGGATAGTAAAAACAGCCATTGATAATTCATCTGTGAAATACAGCTTGTATGTGTCTTGTTTTCTGTGTATAATATAGGAATCAGCTGATAAACCTACCAGACGAGAAAACCCCCACAAATATCTGCTCTACAAACCAACCTTCAGTCAACTATACACATTCTTAGCAGCATCTTTTAAGGTATATATGATCTGATAATTTTTATTATGTGGGGAAAATGTGCTCTAAATAGAATCTGAGAGTCACTCTTTTCTTTGAATCTTTGAATCAAGAATTTAGATAAAATATGAAATTGAAAACTGCATTCAGAATATCTGATCACAGCTATTTTGGAATGGAAATTGCTTACAATGTTATAACTGCTCCTTACCATTAATGAGAATAGTGATTAATTATCATTCTTCTTTCTCCAGGTTTTTATTACTAAACTACTTTAGGTATAACAGTCAGATTGCACAGGCATGTTATATGTTCAGGGAGCTCTGTGGAGCCTTGTGGTCATCTGAAAGAATTATGAAAAGTAGAAAATTCCTCCCAGCATTTATGTAGAGAAAGCCACAAGCAGGACTTTGTCCTTTAGATCTATAGTCAGAATCCTTACTTCTCCATTTCAGGGTTTGCAGAGAACATTCTCTAACTGATGAGGTTTTTGAAATAATATCTTCAAAACTTTGGTAATAGTATAGATTCATAATGTCTCTTTGTTGTGTAAGCAGTTATAAGTTGGAACCTGTAAGAGTGGTGGTTCTCTTGGAGAAGACAGTAATATATTGAATTAGGTTCTTTTTGTCCCTACAACTTTAAAATATCAGGAACTTTAAATAAAACTGTTTGTTGTTTTGTATATGTGATTTTCTTTAATTTCAGGAGCTGCCTGCCAATAGTGTGCTTCTGATTTACCTGTCAGCCACTGGTGTTTTCCCCACAGGTCGTTCTGATAGTGAAGGTACAATAAAGGAATGCTCCCTGTCGTGAGCAGGGCTTGAATTCTCTTTATTTTCTACAAGACCACGGCCCATAGCCCACAGACCATCCCAAGCTTTCCAAAGAGGCTTCCAAATTGAAACCTGGTCTCTTTGTTGAATTGACAATCTTGTGGATACCCCAGTCTATTTCATTTGTTGAAATATTATACTTTGAAGTCCACAGATCATCAGCAAATTTGCATACTAAATGCATGCCTCACTATCAAGTCTGCCAAAGACACATATATATTACTTAAATATATATGGAAAAACCATGCCTAATGTTCTACTTCACATCATTGAGTTTTTCTGGGCCTTTAGTAGGACATCAGGGAGTCTGGTCAGTGGCTTCATTGTGGCTGAAAGTCTTTGTAGAAATTAGTGCACTTTTATAACTGTGAAAGTTCAAGTCCTCATGATTTTGTTTTCTGTCCTTTTTTGGTTTTTATGGATTCAACCTGAAGAATAATGGGATGCTGTTTCAGAGTCAAAACTTAAAACTATCCAGAATATATGAGTCCAGAATATATGAAATTGTCAGAATAGATGAGTAACTTGGATGTAAATTAGGCAATTAAATCTTTGGACAAAAAAATTTTTTTCTTAACATCCTTAACATTTTCCTCTTCATCTGTTTGTTGAAATTTGCATTCCTTTATACAATGCATGTCCCTGCCATCTTCCTTGCATGACGTATAGATTCTTTTTTAGTGTTAAAATGAAAACAAAACAAAATAAATCCCAGAGTCTTTTCATGGCAGTGATCTTACAGGATAAGATATGACAGTGTTGAAAGTGACACAATCATAAATACTGCTTTAAATTTTTTTGTAATGAAGTTAGTAAGTTTTATTTATAAATGATTATTTCCATGTTTTATAACATGTGCTAGAAACTGGGCCCCTATTTAATATATTGACCTCTTATTTTACTGTTTCAGAGTACAGTAAGTACTAACTAAATGGTCCTTTGAGAGAGATGATTCCTAACATCCCACAGTTACTGTTCCATTTAGACAAGAGTTCAGCTAACCAATGTGACCATAGGAAAGGCTAACTTCAAAACTGGAACTACAGTGGCTGACATAATTAATGACAATAACAGATTTTTATCACACACTGAAATTTGGCATTTCTTTTCTTTAAATGAAGTTTTTATCAATGACAATTTTCAAAACCCATTCAAAATTTTCTCAAATTTTATAATTAGTGGCTCACTTAAAATTATATTTAAGAAATTATTAGGACTTCATTCTGCAACTTTCTTACTTAGATAATTTGGTTGAATGTGAGATTTAACTTTGCTTGAAATGTAAAGATCATTTTGAACTTCCCAGACCTCCATCCCTTTTCTGCACCCAGAAAAATGGGGTGTAGTAGATTCTTGTTTTGTTTCTCATTATATTCTGTTTGAAGAACTGATGAATACTTAAATGATTTTTTTGAATGTTGAAACAGGCAACATGCTGAAATCATTTAAATACCGCATTAAACTAAAATGTTAAATTTTAAAATGATTAAAATGTTTTGTTATTGTCTTCCGTTTGTATCGAGAGACTCGTATAAGACCTTTGTATTTGAGTGTCAGATCAGTGTTATTCTCCAACTGAAGTCTAGAATTCTTCCCTTTGTTTTTATAGGTCCTTATGATTTTGGAGGGGTACTTACTAATAGTAATCGGGATATTATAAATGGAGATGCCATCCACAAACGAAATCAGTCCCACAAGGAAATGCACTGGTATGTATTCTGGTGTCTCTCCCTGTTATAAAAATTCTAGTTCTGTCTTAGAAAATATTAACTAAAATGGGGAGTTTTTTTCTAGTACTGGAAATATTCCCTCAGACTACCATTAATAACCCTTATTTGGATTCCAGTAATATTTTTGTCTCTGACTGTCCTAGGAAATTAGAATTTTTGACTGGTGTATATTTTTTAAATTTTCACTGAGTATTATATGTCAGGCACTATTCAATTATTGGGGATATGTCAGTGAGCAGAATTACAAGTTGAAAGACTGTACATATATACATAAATAATATGTCAGGACGTGATACATGTTAACATCAATACAAGCTTTTTAATAGAAGGTTCTTTTGGTTTGATATAGTATAAGTGAACTTAATTGTATGATTTCAAGTAAATTTCATCTGTGTAAGTTTGCTCTTTTCCTAAATACAACACATTCACTGCTTGGACCATTATTGGCTCTACAATCTCTCTCTAGCTGAGGGATCACCATCTAGTTATAAAGGGGACTGGACTTATCTCAAACTGCATTTCTGATAGCACTTTATACAAAAATGTGTTTTTTTAAAAAAAATTTTATTTATTTATGATAGTCACACACAGTGAGGCAGAGACACAGGCAGAGGGAGAAGCAGGCTCCATGCACCGGCAGCCCGACGTGGGATTCGATCCCAGTTCTCCAGAATCGCGCCCTGGGCCAAAGGCAGGCACCAAACCGCTGCGCCACCCAGGGATTCCCAAAAATGTTAACTGTTCATATTAAAGAATGAGGAAAGAAAGGCAGAGAGGGAGATATTTCAAATTATGTGTATAATAACTAACAGTTCTCCAAGCCATATATTGGTGCTGTCATTGACCTTGGTCGTAAATGATTTATATTCAAGAAAATTATATCTGAAAGATACTGATGTTTGATGATGTTGCTTATTGACACATCATTTTATATATTTACATTAATATTTTTATACATACGTTGTCCGGTAAACCATGGGAAAGAGAGGATGCCCACTAAAACTGTGACCTTTTTAAGCAGTGGCTCTCAAATGTACGTTACTGGATTTTGGGTCCAGTGGGTCTTTCTTGGGCCAGGGAATCTATATGTTTAATAAGCACCCCAGCAGATTCTGATGCAAATGTACAGAGGAAGCATAATAAATAGTAAAAGGGGATCCCCTACTTAGTATCTGTAATATTAAGTTGTAGCTTGACATATTAAAATCTTTGGGACGCCTGGGTGGCTCAGTGGTTGAGCGTCTGCCTTTGCCTCAGGGTGTGATCCCGGGGTCCTAGGATTGAATCCTGTATCGAGCTCCCTACAGGGAGCCTGCTTCTCCCTCTGCCTATGTCTCTGCCTCTTTCTCTCTGTGTCTCATGAATAAATAAATAAAATCTTTTTTAAAAATTAAAAAAAAATAAATAAAAATCTTTAAAATAGATCAAGATTTTAAAAGATTTACTGCAGTACAAATCTGGTTGTGTTCTCTCATCGTAATTTCAGAACATTTTCTTAGAGTTTTTAGATTCTAAAGACGCACCTATGTGCTGTCTTATGTTTTTCTATTGTATGTTTGGTCCATCTTTAAATCTGTAGACTTCTCTTCATCTTGAATATTCCTGAATAATAATTTGCTCTGAATATTTTCCTAGCTAAAACTGCTAACTTATCTATCCCAGTCAAGATAGACATATTTTGTCTTTGGTTGCATTAATCTTTGTTTTCTGCTCAGTGCTATGATGATGAGATCTGGGCAGACCATACTGAGGAGTAAGATTTCTAAGACTTGGCCAGTAGTTGCACAGTTAATCATCATTACCATTATTGTTTCCCCAGCCTTCATCCCGGAGACCTCTACCCTTTCACAAGGAAGCCCCTGTTTATTATTGTGGATTCATCCAACAGCGTTGCATACAAGGTAAGTTCTCCGAGCACCATTGTGCGTGTTAGACATTATGGCACCACCTCGAGGTAAGCAGTCTTAACACAAGCCTTTTTATTTTGCTTTATCTTTTAAAAATTTTACTCAGTTTGTATTTAGTGTTTCTTTTCTTTTGAGGTTGTGCATGCTAGTCAGGATCTGGTGCTATGAATAGAGACAAGAAGAAAACGAATGAATGGACACTCAGTGGAAAATTATAAATTCTTCTGCAGAAAAAAAAAAATTCAAGATTTCCAAGATCTCTGGTGGGAGGTTTATTTTTGTTATATAACCCAGAGTAATTTTCTTTTATAGAGGTAGGAGTATATAGGCAAATTTTATTTTCTAGTTTTCAACCCTTTCCTCTTTTACACCTGAACGGCTGGAGTTTGAATGAATTCTCTATCCCATCTTACACTGTTACAATCTGAATATCAACATAAATGGTTTTAGATTTTTTTTTTTTAATTTTGTAACAGTAAGTAAGAAAAGATGGCCCTGATTGCTGAAATAAGTAACAGTGTTTTAAAGTAAAAGCCTTTGTTTTATATTTTGCTATAGAAGCAGTGTTTTTTAATGACTATGTAAAAACTACCCATAGCGAAACACTTTAAAATTGGATATTAGAATTCAAACTAATTTACAGGAAAATGAAAACAGAATATTTATATGTGGTTACAATATTTCATTAGTTAACGATATGTTCAAAAATATGCTATGAACACAGATCTGCCAATTAAAACTATTTCTGTTGTGGGTGTTCATGTAATTAGATGGAGAAGCAAATATTAGATTTATTTCAGGAGAACAACGGAAATAAATGTCTGCTAACCAAGAGATGACCCCAAGCATATGTTTTCCATCTAATTCTTATGTTTAGTTTCACTTTTTAGAGTTAGTGTCTGAAATTTCAAGAGCATCCATCCTATTTTAAATTTTTCAGCATATATCCTGCTACCCACTTTTGTCAGGTTTGACATTACAACTTTTGATTTTAGGAAAATTACTATATGCTTTCTTAAATCGTGTCTGTGTTTTTGCTTTTAATCTTTTTGAGGCGGTGGGAAGTTGCTGAAGGAAAGAAAAGCTTTATTTGCTAACTTATTTAAACCTATAAAATCAGAAGAGTCCAGTATTTTGTATCTTCACAAAATTCAAAAGAAGCATTCTGTGCCTTGATATCAATGAAAATGAATCATTTGCTACAGTTTAATGTAACAGAGTATGTTGATGTGCCAGGTCAAGTGTATTACTGAATATGATCTAGCATGCATTTAGAGTATTTTAGCAGTCTATTAATTTCTCTACATTTGATTGGATAATATTTAATATCACTTTTTATAATCTCAGGAATATCATTCATTTTATGTGCCTGCTATTTCTAAAGTGCTG
This sequence comes from Vulpes lagopus, assembly GCF_018345385.1. Classification (NCBI taxonomy): domain Eukaryota; kingdom Metazoa; phylum Chordata; class Mammalia; order Carnivora; family Canidae; genus Vulpes; species Vulpes lagopus. The sequence goes on along the minus strand of NC_054835.1, from coordinate 3,183,145 downwards.
TTTGGATAGAGAATGAGTACTGCACACTGATTTTTAAAAACACCATTGTGCATAACTGGAAATGTATTTACCTAACAATATATTGTGATTTAATTGAAAATTTCAATATTCTGACACCCAGGATAACAGTGCACTAATAGAAAGTTTCATTTGTTTGCTTTTGATGGCCCATGCCATATCACTCCTTTTAAAAATTAAATTGTCCAGAACATACTTATCTGCAAATCAGAGCATGGCACAGACCAATTTGGTCTTTTTGAAAATTAGTACTATGCAGTGCCTCTAAATCTAGTATGCATTTCTCTGTGTTAACATAATGAAAGTGTCTGATATTTACTTTTCCAACAAAGCATATGTGAAAAGTCTTAAATTACCATTTTGCACATTTCTAATGAAAAAGAACTCTGTGACTGATGTATTATTTCTTGAGTGCCAACTTTACTATAAATGTTTCCTGAACATGTGGGCTGATATTTCTTCATATAGATACCAACATTTCATGTATATTTCTTTATTTAAATATTGTTTCCTTATTTTTATGGGAATAACTCATGCATATAGTTTAAAGCTGTAGTACTCAACTCTTTCTGTGTATCAAAAACATTCAAGTCCTTCTCAAAACCATCTGTCCCTGGACCCCAACTCCTGTGATTCTGCGTCGGTTGACTTGGTGGGTCCTGGGTGTCGGTGCAATTCTAGTCTGTGTCAAGGTGGGGACCCCTGAGTCAGCAAGTTACCCATGTGTTACCAAAAATGGCAGTTCCTGCTCTCCTGCCCTGTCCCCATTTGCCTTCTTCCAGGGGCCACCAGTTACATCTTTCGTAGCTGATGATTTGGGTATTTAACCATCATTTGTCTAAATAACATGCTCATGTTGATATTTCTTAATTTGCCAGTTTTTGGCATTATGTCCTGATATCCCAACCTGGAAGACAAATTCAGCTCTTTCCTCTTCCTATCCCCAGCTCACAGCTATACCTTCTACCTCAACTTCTATCATGATTTTGATTCACTGAATACTTAGTCCTTATATTATGACAAGTAGAAAATGCATTTAACAACTAAGCCATATAAACTTTTTCTTTCCTGTGCAACTTCCTGCTTTTCCTGGAACAAATAATTATGTAACATTGTTCCTTGTATTTGTCTGAATGTCACACTCATTCAGCCCCAATCTGCTCATCAGCCACCTACATCCTCTTTTAGGTTGTTCGGATGCATCTGTCTCTTAATTTTGTCTTCGTGCCGGATCCCGGCCCCCACCCCCCCAATACCTCTGAACTGGTGCCCTCTGCAGATCCCTCATCCCAGAACCTCATTTCTTTATTATCCTGGGAAGTCTTCATCTTTTCTGTTTCTCAAATCCCATGTCTTCGTCTTGGACTCTCATTTCATTTACTCTCTCATTTTGGTGCAGCATCTCCATGAGCAGCTTCCTAGAAAGGGTGAACAGTAGGTAAAATAGTTGAGATCTTGCACTCCTTTAGTTGTTCTTTAATTTACACCCATGGTTGAATGATGGTTTTGGTAGAGATTAGAAATTATTTCCTCTCAGAATTAGGAAAGGTTTGTTGTATTACTTTCTAGCCTCCAGTATTTCCTAAGAAGTAGAAAAGCATTCTCATCTTGGATTCTTTTATGTGACCTGTTTTCAGTGTCTGGAAATTCAGGAAACATATATATATATTGAGCCCCAGTGTTTTTCAGTTTCTTAAACAAGATTCCCCAGTGTGGGTTTACTTTTTCGTGCTGTTTGGTGTGTACTTCATGAGTCCTTGCAACATGGAAACTCCTCCTGTCTTCTTGAGTTGTTCCATTGACTTCCTCTCCACATCTCCTCTATTCTATCCCAGGGACTTCCTGTCACTCCTATATTGGACTCCTGATTTTCTGGCCCTTTATTTTCCTTCTCCTTTTTGCTCTTGAGGAAATTACATTGCCTTTATCTTCTAACCTGTGAGATTTCTTTTACTTTCTGGAGGTTTCTTTCATAAGATTTGTGTATGTCTGTGTGTGTGTGTATATATATATATAAGATATATGTGGGAACCCTGGGTGGTGCAGCGGTATAGCGCCTGCCTGCCTTTGGCCTAGGGTGGGATCCTGGAGACCTGGGATCGAATCCCACGTCGGGCTCCCAGTGCATGAAGCCTGCTTCTCCCTCTGCCTATGTCTTTGCCTCTCTCTCTCTCTCTCTCTCTCTCTGTGACTATCATAAATAAATAAAAATTAAAAAAATTAAAAAAAAAGATATATGTGCATACACAGACATAATCATCTTAGTTTTTATCTTGGTTGAAATCTCTTCTCTTACCTTTGAAAATCCTCCCCGTATGGTATCTTTTTTTTCTATGTTGATTTGTTTCTCTTTGGTTTTGTCTATATATTTCACGTTAGAGACTTAACTCAGGGTATCATAATGTTTGCTTGTCTGCTCAGATTTAAGAATGGAAGCTAGCACAATGATCGGAATCTCTGAGGTTGTGGATAGGGCTTGTTACACTGAGATGCTCATGTGATGATTTAGCTGGAACACTTAGTTGGGTAATCTCTGATGTCAGTATCTTCAGGTCTTTCTTCACAGTCTGGTCATAATCACCAGAACAGACTCAACTATTCTGCTTGGAATGTAAGGATCTGACAATCAACACCATGCTTTGTTTTTCCTAAAGTTGGTATGTGTGTTTATGTTTGTATATACATGTATCTTTATGTCTTTATTGCCTTACGCTTAAAATATTCTTAGTAATATATGTTCGATGATTAAATGAAGATATGCACTATTATCTTTATTTTGTAGATGAGGAAACTTTGCCTATGGAGGTTAAGTATTTTGCCTAATTGATTCTAGCCACCTTTCTTATTCCAATGCCCATGCTCTCTCCATGATAAGCAAAAGAGGGGTTTTGCATGCTAGTCTGAGCCTCATTTCAGAGGAGAATGAATGATTGAAATACCAAGATCTGTATAACACTCTATGGCCCACACTTTGGCTCTCAAATTGTCATTAGGGAATGGGCAAGTTGAAGGGGCTTTATCTGTAGTTATGTAGTACTAGTGGGGGTAAAATAAATGCCTCAGCCATTTTGGGCAACATATCTTTTAGTTCTGCTTTCTTTTCTTTGGAAGAAGAAAATCCTTTGAGTATTTAAATATTTGTGACAGAGCTGGATCTCTGCCACTGAACTTGACTTAATGCATTTGTCACAGCAGTGATTTTTGTGTAAACAGCCCCATCCTAAAGTATTTGATTGATGGCTGCAGATTGCCACAGTCCATTTACCTTCCTTCCTAAGCAGAACATCTTAGAGCTCTTCTACCAGTCATCTGCACTCATTCCGTTTCTTTTTTTCTTCTTTGAAAGACTCTCTCTCTCTCTCTATCTCTTTTATTTTTGGTGTTCTGTACTTACACTGTGATATGTCTACATTTTGTTTCTTTATATTTAACCTATTGTGATTTGTTGGATTTTTTTTAATAGGTACATTGGATTTTTTTCATAATTGCTGGGAAGTTCTCAACCATTATCTCTACAAATATTGGCTGTACCCGGCTTCTCTCTCATTCCCTTCTGGAACTAATTATATGTGTATATATATATTTTTAAGATTTTATTTATTCATGAGAGACACAGAAAGAAAGAGATGCAGAGACATAGGCAAAGAGAGAAGCAGGCTCCATGCAGGGAGCCTGACGTCGGACTCGATCCTGGAACTCCAGGATCACGCCCTGGGCTGAAGGCAGGCGCTCAACCACTGAGCCACCCAGGCATCCCTATATGTGTGTATTTATTAGCACAGCATTCTCACTGTGTCTTGCATATCTCTTGACTTCTCTTCTACATTTTCTTACTTTTTTGTGTATTTGGTTGAGATTTGGATAATTTGTTCTGATCGTTCAGTTCACAAATTCTTTCTTTAACTATGATTAATTTGCTTTTAAACCCATCTGTTGAGTTTTATATTGATTGGGTTTTATTTCTAGAAGTTCTATTTGGTTCTTTTTAAAATAACCCATTACCCTTTTTATAATTTCCTCTTTTCTTTTTTCAAGTTTGTTCTTTTTTTCTCTCAACTTAATAAGCATACTCATTTTATTATTTATTATCTATCTGATAATTCTTATACCTAAAATCTACTTTTGCTGCTGAAAGACACCCTTTGGTATTTTTTTTTTTTTTTTTTTTTTAAGATTCTATTTATTTATTCATGAGAGACACAGAGAGAGAGGCAGAGACACAGGCAGAGGAATAAGCAGGCTCCATGCAGGGAGCCTGATGTGGGACTTGATCCCCAGTCTCCAGGATCACGCCCTCGGTTGAAGGAGGCGCTAAACTGCTGAGCCACCAGAGCTGCCCATATTTTTGTATTCTTGAATGCCTGATGACCTTTGACAAATTTCTTCTCTTCATCCTCGAAACTATTTGTGGGAAATTCACTGAGCCCTAGAATGAAGATACTTTCATTCAGAGAAATTATGTATCTGCTCTGGCTAGACACCTAGAGACATTACCATCATGGGACCATGTTTTTAGGGTTACCTACACAGTATGAATTTGGGCTGCAAGCATGCAAGAATGGGGGCACCTGGGTGGCTCACTGATTCAGCGTCTGCCTTTGGCTCAGGGTGTGATCCCAGAACTCCAAGATTGAGTCCCACATCATGCTCCCTGTAGGGAGCCTGCTTCTCCCCTGCCTATGTCTCTGCCTCTCTGTGTCTCTCATGAACAAATAAATAAAATCTTAAAAAAAAAAATGCAAGGGGGGTAGGTGATAATTACAATCCTCAGGTATATAGGCACCTGTTTGTCTCTGCTCTGTTCAGTATACTGAAAACATTTTCCTTGCAGGCCTCTTGAGAAGTGCTCATGGGGGAAGGAAGGTGAAAAGTTTCGGTTCATCCTTACACGAAGGTGTAGCCCTTTGGGACTCTAATTTATCAGCACTGGTTTCCTATCAAACTCCCATCTGAAGCAGACTCTGAGCTCTCACTTGTGTCCTCTTCTCTGCATAAAATCTTTAAAACCTAAATTCAGCTTGTTTGCCTCAAAAGAGCAAAAGAGGTCTGGAGTCAGCTGATTTCCTCTGTTTCTTCCACGCTGTTTCCATGTCTCTGTGACTTCCTGTCATTGGAGTGGCCCTGGCTTCTGTTTTTTCCAGCCACAACTCACTCCCTTGATGCCCTTATTCAGTTTCATGACTTTAATTACAATCACTATGTTGACCATTTCCAAGCCTGTCTCCAGCCCAGACCTTTCTCTGTTACTGCAGACTTGAATATAATCTACCTACTCCATCTCTCTGATTGGTAATTTTAAGAGAGATCTCAAATTTCACATGCCCAAGACACAGTCTCTGGACCTCTTACCCCTCTAGCTTTCCCCAGAGCAGTTAATGACTATGCACTTTTATAGTTGCTCCTAGCCCAGATCCTTGGTTTCATTACTTGCCTCCTCTTTCCCTCACACCCACATCCATGTCAGGCTGTCCTCTTGGCTGTGACTGATATATCCAGAATTTTACCACCTCCACTGCCCTCACCCTGGCCGATGCCACCACTGTCTCTCCCCTGAATTACTGTAGCAGCTTCCTGCCTTCTGCCCTTGATCCCCTAGAGTATTCCTGTAAATCAGATCATGTCACTTCTTTACTCAGAATCTCCAGAGGCTCCTCTTAGTCAAAGTGAAGACTTCATATTATCTGCCTTCACATGCCTCTTCCTACTCTCAGAAGCATCTCTGATCTTTTCTCTTGCCAGACACCATATCACTCAGTTCTCTTCAACCACATTGACCTTGCTGTTCCTCTAACACACATGGCAGTCTGCTGCTTAGGATCTTTGTGTCTCTTCCCCCTGTCTTGAATCCTCTTCCAAAGACACCCACATTGTTCTTCAGGTGTTTGAAAAGTTGAAGCTTCTCAATAGGGTCTTCCCTAATTGCCCTATTTAAAATCATATTCCTCCCCTGCGTTCTTTCTCCCCCTCTCTTTATTTTTTCTTGATTATCATGACATTTAGCTTCTATGTAGTGTCATACACTATTTTAAGCACTTTAGAAATACTAACACATTTAATTCTCAGCAACCAAATGTGTTACTTTTATTATTCCCATTTTACTAATAAGAAAACCAAGGGATAGAAAGGTTAAGTAATTTGCCCAAGGTCATACACACAACTAACTAGTAGGTGGCTGAGTTGGGATTTAAACAATCTGATTATAAAATCTGTGCTACTAATCATACTCTATGCTATCTTTCCATATATAGCACTGGTCACCTTCCGTGATATTACATAACTTTTTTGTTTACTGTGGGTCTCTACCTGCCACCTCCTAATCTAAATGCCGGCCCCATCTAAATGCCGGCTCCAGAGAAACAGGTTTTGTGTTTTTCTTTTTAAATCTGTTTTGTTTACTGCTATATTCCTAGCACCTAGAACAGCAGTCAGTATATTCAAGCAGTATTTGTTGAAGAAAAGAGATCCTTAAAAAGAATAATGTGTACTGTTTTAAAGTTGTAAAGGTGTTTTAAAGTATCGGTTAAATAGATAACTTTCTGGGAGAAAATATCTAATGGCTATAAGAAGGAAATCAGAAAAACCCAATCAGGGATCCCTGGGTGGCGCAGCGGTTTGGCGCCTGCCTTTGGCCCAGGGCGCGATCCTGGAGACCCGGGATCGAATCCCACGTCGGGCTCCCGGTGCATGGAGCCTGCTTCTCCCTCTGCCTGTGTCTCTGCCTCTCTCTCTGTGACTATCATAAATTAAAAAAAAAATTAAAAATAAAAATAAAAATAAAAAAGAAAAACCCAATCATAGGGTACGAAATAGAGGGAAATGATCAGAATTATCTCTTCCCACTCCTCACAAGAAAGGCTAGCCCTTTGGAGTTTACCAGTAAATACTTTTAAACTTTTAGAATAAAATACACAAGTCCAAGGCAATGATGATGAGAACTATCCATTCAATAGATCAGTTAGGTCACAAGATCCTTATATAGTCTTAAGCATGTTCTTGGTCTTTCCTGTGCCTCTTTTTCTTTCTCTGTAAAATAGATTTTATGGTATTGTTAAGATTACAAGTTAGGGGGGCAGCCTGGATGGCTCAGCGGTTTAGTGCCACCTTCAGCCCAGGGTGTGGTCCTGGAGACCCGGGATCGAGTCCCATGTCAGGTTCCCTGAATAGAGCCTGCTTCTCCCTCTGCGTGTGTCTGTGCCTCTCTCTCTCTGCGTCTCTCATGAATAAATAAGTAAAATCTTTAAAAAAAAATTATAAGTTAGGATCTATGAAGCCTAGGATAATCCCTGAAAAGTAGCATTAGCACTCAGTAAATGATAGAAATTATTATGATAATGACTGTTTCAAGACACAAATAACACATGAAAGAAAACCCTACCCCAGATTAGTTTATCAATTATAGATTGGAAAAAAAAACTAGCAAATAGATTAATAGGATAATCTAACAAAATTTATCTGAATTGTACATGAATTTTGTGAAAAATCAATCAATATTGTATACTATGCCAATAGGATAAATAAGAAAAATCACATGCTTAACTCAGGGGTCATTTTGTAAAATCTAATAAAATTTAGTACCCATTCTTCTTCATTTTTAATTTATTTATGGATGCCTATATGGCTCAGTTTCTTGTGTGTCTGCCTTTGACTCAGGGCATGATCCTGGGGTCCTGGGATCAAGCCCCACATGAGGCTCCCTACTCAGTGGGGAGCCTGCTTCTCCCTCTCCCTATACAGCTCCCCTTCTGCTTATGCTTTCTCTCTCTCAAGTAAATTTATTTATTTATTTATTTATTTATTTATTTATTTATTTGAGAGCAAGGGGGGAGGAGAGAAGGGAAGAATCCTCAAGCAGACTCCCCACTGAGTATTTGCAGAACCCTACTCAGGGCTTGATCCTAGAACTCTGAGATCATGACCTGAGCCAAATACAAGAGTTGGATGCTAGAGTCCCTGGGTGGCACAGCGGTTTGGCGCCTGCCTTTGGCCCAGGGCGTGATCCTGGAGACCCGGGATCAAATCCCACGTCAGGCTCCCGGTGCATGGAGCCTGCTTCTCCCTCTGCCTGTGTCTCTGCCTCTCTCTCTCTCTCTGTATGACTATCATAAATAAAAAAAAAAAAAGAAAAAGAATCCTGATTATTACAATCCATTCCCAGTGCAAGATGTGTGGGTAGCTTTAAGGTTTGCCATTACAATATATGCTGCAATTAACATATTTAAAAAAAAAAAAAAAAAAAAAAAACCTGGGGCAGCCCAGGTGGCTCAGCAGTTTAGCACCACCTTCAGTCCAGGGCCTGATCCTGGAGACCTGGGATTGAGTCCCACGTCAGGCTCCCTGCATGGAGCCTGCTTCTCCCTCTGTGTCTCTGCCTCTCTCTCTCTCTCTCTCTCTCTCTCTCTCTCTCTCTCTCTGTGTGTGTGTCTCATGAATAAATAAATAAAATCTTAATAAACAAAAAAGAGCTGGATGCTTAACCAACTAAGTAAGCCACCCAGGCGCTGCAAGTACACATTCTTTTTTTTTAATTTATGTATTTATTTTACAGAGAGAGAGAGTTATGGGGAGACAGTCAGAGGGAGAGGGAGAGAGAAACCCAAACAGGCTCCATGCTGAGCACATACTGACATGCCATTCTCCGAGAAGGAAAGCAAGTGCCCAGCATAAACCATCTTGTTTACACAGTCCAGGTCAAGTGAGCTACTCTTACCAGTTCTGCTAATGGTGGGAACCCTCCCCAAATCTAAGTCCCTAGAAGCCAGCCTACAGCCCAACCTTGTAAGCAGGCCTTTCAAAAATATTGCAGTCAGGCTTGTTAGGCTAACTCGCACTTGAAAAAAAAAGAAGAAGAAGAGAAAGGTTGGTCAACAAGGGAAGCAAAGAAAAAGGAGACCCTGGGACATAAATAATAGCCATCTGCATTTTAACGTTATCCAAAAGCAAGAGCATCATGGCCAAAGATCCAGAAGGCCATCTCTGCAGTGTAGATAAATGGCTCAAGCTGCCTTATCTAAAGAATGCTTCTTAATATCATTCAACTTCCTCTCTTTGCTTTGATTGTAAGAAATTGCTAATTTATTTGATTTTTTAATATTAATACTATATTCACAAAGTCAAAAAATCAAAACTTTGAAAAAGGCTTATATGATATCTCTTTATCCCTCCGAGTCTCAATTCACTCAGTTATTCTCTCTTTATGGGTAATCACTTTTGTCTGTTTCTTGTTTATCCTTCTAGAAATTTTTTTAAATGTATATATAAGCCAAAATAAATACATAGTTTTAATCTTCTTAGCTATATAAATGGTAATTACATGCTATATACACAACTGTTCTGTAGCTCACTTTGTTTTTACTTAATGAGAAATATTGGAGGGGTGCCTGGGTGGCTCAGTCAGTTAAGCGGCCAGCTCTTGATTTTGCCTCGGGTCATGATCTCAGGGTCATGAGACTGAGCCCCTTGTCACTTTCGCGCGCTCTCTCTCTCTCTCTCTCTCAAAATAAAAGTTGGAGATCTTTCCATATCCTTTCATAAAGAACATCTTGGTTCTTTTTTTTTTTTATAGCTGCATAGTATCCCATTGTATGGTTGTGCCAGAATTTATTTTACCATTTTACCAATCCCTTGTTGCTGGTCATTTGCTTGTTTCTAGTCTTTACTGACAGTGCTGCAAGGAGTAACTTAGAGCTTAATGTTATTCACAGGTTTGAGAATATATTGGTAGCATAAATTTTTAGTTGTAGAATTCCTGTGTTAATGGAATATGCATTTGCATTTAATAAATACTGCCAAATTATCTTCTAAAGAATTTGTTCCTATTTATACTCTTATGATCTACATGTATTTGTTTCTCCATATTCTTGTCAATAATGTATATTCCCAAATTTATGGAAATTTTGCTAAACTGGCAGGTTAAAAAGTGATATTGTAGTGTAGCTTTGATTTCATTTCTCTTATTAATAAGGTTGATCTTCTTTTGATGTATTTGAGCCAGTTGTATTCCCTTTTCTGTGAATTCCTGTTATCTTCTGCCCATTTTTCTATTGGATGAGTAGTCTTTTTCTTATGGATTAGGAGAAGCTCTTTCTATAATAAGGATATTAATCTTTGTAGTGTGCCTTACAGATATTTTCCCCAGCTCATTTCACTTTTGGTTTAGTTTATGCTGTATTTTACAATGCACAAGACTTTGATTTTGTAACTGGGCTTATTAATCTTCTTTTTAAAAATTTATTTATTTATTTTTAGCAATCTCTATACCCAAACATTGGGTTTGAATTTATGACCCCAAGATCAAGTGTTGCTTGCTCTTCCAGCTGAGCCAGCCAGGCACCCCTGGGTTTATTAATCTTAATCATAATAGTTAGGAAGATCTTCTAAGTTATAAAACAAAGAACCCTTATTTTCTTTCAGCACTTTTATAGTTTAAATTTTTTTACATTTAAAGCTTTGATATATTTGGAATTATCAAGTGTGTGGTGCAAAGTATGGAGCCAACTTTTTTCTAGATGGCTATCTAGTTTTTTCCCAATGGAAAAAAAATTTTCCTACTTTTAAAAAAATTTTATTCATTCATTTTAAGTAATCTCTACACCTAATGTGTGACTTGAACTCAAGACCCTGAGATCAAGAGTTGCATGCATTTCCAACTAAATCAGCCACTCACTCCAAATTTTCCTGCTTCCTAATTTGAACTATCATCTTTATTATTTACATTCAAGTCCTATGTGTTTTGGGGTTTAATTTTGGACTCTCTGTTCTCTTCCATTGGTCTTCTGCCTATTCTTAATGCCAGTGCCACATATTTTTAGTTACTGAGGCTTTAAAGTATGTTTCAGCGTCTTGTGAATCTAGTTCCCTCTCTTTGTTCTTCTTTTTCAGAGTTTTCCTGGCTAATCTACTTTTTCCATATGAACTTTAGAATTATTTTTTTCAGTTGCAGGAAAAAATATCTGTGGCCATTTTTATTGAGGTTGGTTCAAATTTTAATAAATTAGTGTAATGATATCTTTAGAATAGATTTCTCTATAAGAACATATTGTGTCTTTACATCCTTTAGAGAAAGGAAATCCTTAATCAGACCAAGAGTGTTCTAGTTTGAGTGTCAGATTTAATTCTCACTATAAATTAACATACTGACATTCTGGTTTTATACATCATTCTGTGTGAGCAGTTAATTTGATTCATAGTGAGAAATGGTTGCAGTCTTCTCTGATTACTCCCCAATAAGTCAGGACTTAGAGCCTGTGGGGCTGAGAGCCAGATTCTAGACCTTGGAAAATCCAAGTAAATATTAGTGTATATTGCCCAATGAGATGGCCTCTTGGCAGACAGCCAGATGAGCTCTCCCTGTAACATTGCGACTATATATATGCCTTTATTTTAAAATCAGTAGTTTACTTTTCATGAACTTCACCATGTTAAGAAAGTCTATTATGCATGGTAATTATACATGGATGGCAGTCTCTTCACCTGTTACTGATATTTCTGCATCTGCTTATGAGTAAAAGGCCCTATATACACTAATGACATGCTTTGGAAAATTACTATCTTTGGTCAAATCTAATGAAAGTTTTAAATTCTTATATGTTACAGAATTTCACAAACTTATTTGGACAGCCACTAGTCTGCTTGCTTTCTCCTACAGCATATCCAAAAGCTTTACAAGGTATGTTGTTATTACCTGTTATATCCACAGGTTGCAAATAAACACTGTTTACATTTTAAATAATACTAATCTTTGTCTCCCCACCTATAATGATCACATGTGGATTTATAGTGTTTAATGTGGCAGGTGTCAATCTGAAATAAACCGAGAAGTCTTGCAACAACTAGATTTCTTTAATGTGCTACCACTAGGTCTTGAGATAATTCTAAAAGAAATGATAAATCATCCCTGAGGAAAAAGGTATTTTTTGGTCTCTTACAGTTGGGGAACTCATGAATTTTAAAATTTGTTTTGCAGGTGTTTTGTTTTTGTTTTTGTTTTGGTGTGCTTGTTGTCATTCAGATAGCATGATTTCCTGTATCTCTGGCTACATATTTTAGGCATCTTTTAAGACTCTGGTCTAGAAAACTTCTCAGCCTATGCCTAAGTGTTAGGATAATCTTACTGGCACAACTTAAAGGGTTTCTTTTATTCATATTTTTACCTTGTTGTAGTTTTTAAATAAAAGAACCTCTCTCCAGTGTGCCAGGGAGACAGTGTGTCAGTGTTATGGCTGTTTCTCAGATGGCTGAGAAATGAAAGACTCTGCCTTTAATAATATGTCATTGATAAGCATGTAAAATCGAACTCTAACTCCCAGTCATTAAGCTAGGTAAAAACTAAACAAACCTTAACACTGTCTTAGCAGTACTTGTCACTGTTTCACTATCTCCCTGACTGTGAATAGTGCTGGTGTCTCTCTGTGGGAGATGGCATTTTACTGCTACTTCCCAGCCAGAAGTCCTGTCTGCTGACATAGTTTGACACAGGAAGTGATGGTCAGCATTTGAAAGCCTGAGAGAAGCTGGAGACTTTTCACCGTTGTTTTAAGGTAAGTTTTGCTACTTAACAGGGAAAAACATGTAGAAACATTAAGTTCATGTATCCAAAAGTCAAATTACTAAGGGATAGAACTTACCTTCAAACAACGGTAAAATTCTCCTGCTTTGAGGACTTTGTTAACCTGTTTTCTGTCATTTCTGGAGAAATTAACCCCTGCCAAAGACTGAAGAGTACTTTCTGCTGTCAATTTGTCTTGTCAAGATGTAGCTTTATTTAAAATTTCATGATCTAATGGGTTCATACCAACATAATTTGTTCCAAAAGGCTTTATTGCATAGAGGGTTAAAAACACAGACTCTGGAGGCAAACTGATTGAGTTAGAATCCTGACTCAACCACTGACTAGCTGTGTGACCTTGGGAAATTACGTAGCCATTCTGTGCCTCAGTTTCTTTCCTATCCAATGGAGAAAATAATAGTACCTCCTCATTGAATAATTCTGGGTGTATAGTAAGTATTCAGTATGTGCTATCATTTTTTTAATGGTTATTATTATTAATGCTGGTTATTGTAATATATGTCCTTAATGTTTTTTAGTCCAGTATCATATCTCTTTGCTAGAAATCTTAGACCTCTAATCCCTTAAATGTGGCCCATGTGGGCACAAAACTAGCAGCTATCCAAGTATTTGAGGGAGGCCTAATTAGGTTCCTGCACCTCTGGTATCTAAAGTCTCCAGTTCTCCCTTGAACCACAAGTTACATCATCTATACAACAAACATTTATGCAGCATTTACTTATCAGATACTGTGCTGGGCACTGGAGATAACACTGAACAAATACAGCATGTTCCTCACAGAGCCACATGTCTAGCTGAAGAGATAGACAACCTAGGAGGCATTTCTTGTGGGTGCTATTAGTGTTTCATAGGAGGAAGCACAAGCAGCCCATAAGAGGACCTCCTAAGCAGCCCTTGCGGGTGAAGAAAATGGATAAAAAGACGTCAAAATAAAGTTGAAGGATATATAGAATTATGTGGAGCTGGGACATGGTTAACAAGCATGTTCTAGCAGAGTAATAGCATGTGAGCCCAGATATAAGAGCTCTGTGATGAGAGAGTATATGGAACATTTTTTTATGATTTTCTTTTTAAGTAATCTTTATCCAGCATGGGGCTCAGACTCACAATCCCAAGATTAAGAGTCACATGCTTTACCCACTGGGCCAGCCAAGTGCCCCAGTTTATGAAATATTTAGAGAAGTTAAAGTATTTCCTGCTAGTGAAAGGATAGGGTGTGGGATTGTGTGACTGAATCCTGAAAAACCTTTTAGGATTTGTGAAGAGAATTCAATGGAGGATAGTGGGGTGCCATCAAAATATTGTGAACAGAAGAGCATTCATTAACCTTGTGGAGAATGACTTGAAGAGGAGCACTGATGGAAATAGGGAGATGGCAGCAGTGACCAGAGCTAGGTCACCTGTGGTGGCTTCAAAAGATAGTAAGCCCAGAGAGCCAACAGGATTTGGTGATGGATTGGATATGAAGGAATAAGGGAGAGGAAGGAGGCAGGGGTGGACTTCCAGATTTCTGGCTAAGGTGCTGGTAGAAATGTTGGCACTGGATAAGTACATTTGTAGAGAACAAAAGGGGGAAGAATTTGCTTTCAATTTCTGACATGTTAGGTTTGAGGTACCTTTGAAACTTAGATTGAATATTGTAGTCTAGAGCAATTCTGTTCAATAGAAAGGTAATATAAGTCACAGGTCATTTTAAATTTTCTAGTTGTCATATTAAAAAAGTTTAACAGGTGAGGCACTTGGGTGGCTCAGTGGTTGAGAATCTGTCTTCGGCTCAGGTCATGATCCCAGGGTCCTGGGATTGAGTTGCGCATCAGGCTCCAAACAGGGAGCCTGCTTCTCCCTCTGCCTATGTGCCTCTGTGTGTGTGTGTCTCATGAATAAATAAATAAAATCTTTTTTACAAAAAAGTTTAACAGGTGAAGTTAATATATCTTTTTGTCCTGAGGCTTTGAAATCCCACATGTATTTTATATTTCACAGTGCACCTCAGTTTGGACCAATCACTTTTTTCTTTAAGATTTAATTTAATTTATTTATTTTTAATTTTTTTAAAAGATTTTATTTCTTTATTCATGAGAGACAGAGAGAGAGAGGCAGAAACACAGGCAGAGGGAGAAGCAGGCTCCATGCAGGGAGTCTGATGCAGGACTCAATCCTGGGACTCCAGGACCACGCCCCAGGCCGAAGGCAGGTGCTAAACCGCTGAGCCACCCAAAGATCCCCAAGATTTTATTATTTGACACACAGAGAGAGCACAAGCAGGGGGAGCAGCAGGAAGAGGGAGAGAGAGAAGCAGGCTTCCCATTGAGCAGGCAGCCCTGATGTGGGGCTCCATCCCAGGACCCTGGGATCATGACCTAAGCTAAAGGTAGACACTTAACTGACTGAACCACTGAGGCGCCCCTGGATCAGTTACATTTAAGTGTCCAGTAGCTACAGTAAGACAGTGCAGTTCTATACCTCAGTCTAGGCTGCAGATAAGAGAACTGGGACTCAGTAGGCATATAAGTGATAACTGAAATAAATTATGGGAGTAGGTGAGATCAGCAAAAAGTTTACTAAGCTCTATCTTAAGTTTGTTCAAGAAAGCAGTGTACCTGGGATGTTTTTTGTAGTTCCATGCAGAATCTACTTTATTGGCTTATGGTTTAATGATATAGCTTTAATTTTATACATTTTTATTTTTAAAAAATATTCCTCAAATGCATCTCTTATCTTTTGCAAAATTGTTGTCTATATATATAACATGTTTGTTATTACAGATCAATCTCAACGAGGTAGCCTCTTCACTCTCTTTTTGAACAATCCTCTAATGGCCTTCCTATTTGTCTCTGGATTGTCAAGCATGCGCAGAGGTCTTTGGGAAAAGTGTCAAGAATATCTTCGAAAAATCAACCGTGATATTGCCCAGCTACTGACCCATTCACGTTCAATAGGTACCCTACTAATCTAACTGCACACTTAACATAAGATGATGGTTTTATATTGTTGAAATTGTTTGAATTTTAAAGGTATTTGTTGAAGGCAGGAAACTTGAGAAGGTTCTCCTGAACTTTCTTCCCTTTTGAAATGTGTTTTTCTGTTAAGCATCTTTTTACTGTCATCTTTCTCCTCTTTACAGATCAAGCATTTCTCCAGTTTTTTGGAGATGAGTTTCTTCGCTTGCTTCTTACAAGATTTATCTTTTGTTCAGCCACCATGAGGATGCACAAGATTTTTCGGGTAGGCAAAGAATATTAAAGACCAATTAAAAAAAAAAAAGACCAATTTTACCATTATAGGTATTTAGGAGTCATGTATTATACTTTATTAAATATACCGTATTAAATAAAATTTGAATAGATCCAATACAGTGTTTACAAATGATTATGTAATGTATAAAGATGACCCATACAAGGCATATCTGAATACTTAGCACCCAATTTAAGAAGTAGAACATTTTTGGGCAGCCCTGGTGGCTCAGTGGTTTAGCGCTGCCTTCAGCCCAGGGCCTGATCCTGGGGATCCAGGATCGAGTCCCACGTCAGGTTCCCTGCATGGAGCCCGCTTCTCCGTCTGCCTGTGTCTCTGCCTCTCTCTCTATGTGTGTGTCTCTCATGAATAAATAAAATCTTAAAAAAAAAAAAAAAGTAGAACATTTTCATTACCTTTTAGTCCCTCACAGATCCTGTCTTTCAAATGAAATTAAAATCCTGAATTTTATAATTATCATTCATTTTCTTTATAGCTTTGCCACATGTATTTATTTGTATTCTTACACAACATGTTGATGGATCTATATTATATGTATTCTTCTATGGCCTGCTTTTTTTTTTCACCTACAATTATATTCCTGAGATTGAGCCAAGTTGATGACAACTGTAGCTTTTATTCATCTGTTTTCACTGCACTCTAGGATTCCATTGTTTGGGGTGCCTGGGTGGCTCAGGCAGTTAAGCATCTACCTTTGGCTCAGGTCACGATCTCAGGGTCCTGGGATGGAGCGTTTCCATTGTTTGACTATTTATCAAAAATTTCTGGGATCCTTGGGTGGCGCAGCGGTTTAGCGCCTGTCTTTGGCCCGGGGCGCAATCCTGGACACCCGGGATCGAATCCCACATCAGGCTCCCGGTGCATGGAGCCCGCTTCTCCCTCTGCCTCTGTCTCTGCCTCTCTCTCTCTCTCTGTGTGTGACTATCATAAATAAATAAAAATTTAAAAAAAAAAAGATCTTACTAAATATATTTCAAAAAACAAATTTCTTGTCCATTCTACTGATAATGGAAATTTAGATTTTCAGTTTTTTATTATTATAAACAATACAACTGTGATATCTTCTATCAGTTACGTGGTACACATGTATAAAATTTTTTATGGGGAATATATGTAAAAATGGAATGTGAGGTCAGATTATCAAAGCATCTTCAACTTTCCTAGGTTTTACAAAGTGGTTATATTAATTTACACTCACTAGTGGTGTGTAAGAGTTACTCTTGCTCTAATCCTCACCAGCACTTGTTGCAGTCTTACTTTATATCGTGTGACTCTAATGTGTATACAGTGATGTCCATTGTGGTTTTGATGTTTATTTCTGGGATTGCTTTTAGATTGAGCAACTTTTCATGTCTTATTCTATGCTTCTGTTTGTGAAGAGTGTGTTCAAATCTTTTGTCCATTCTGCTCTTAAGTGGTTTGTTTTTTTCTGTGAATTCATATAACCACATAAAACTGTTTACTGAGGTCTTAAAAATTTTAGACATTATATTTTTCATTTCTGTAAGTAACATTTGGTTCTTTTTCGAATATGCCTGAACATTTTTTTTAAAAGATTTCATTTATTTATTTGAGGGCAGGGGGAGCAGAAGGAAGGGGAAAGGGAAAGAATCTCCAGCAGATGGTGCCCTGAGCATGACCCAGAGGTCATGACCTGAGCTGAAACCAAGAGTCAGTTGCTTAACCAAATGAGCTACCCAGGCACCCCTATGCCTGCACATTTATAAGTCTCTTGCAACTTTTAGTTTAAAAATATAATATTTTTTCCATTTTATGTTAATTTTAAATATTAAAAAATTGAACAGTGAATATCCATATATACTCAAGCTAGATTCTGCAGCTAACATTTTGATTTATTTGCTTTGGTATATTTGTCCATATCCATTTCCTCTTTCCATTCATCAGTTTATCTCATTTTTGTGATGCATTTTGAAATAAATGATGGGCATCAATAGACTTTACCCCTCAAACGTCATCATGCATATAAATAATGCACATACACACTTCTTTTTTTATTTTATTATTATTTTTTTATTTTTTATTTTTTTAAAGATTTATTTATTTATGATAGACATAGAGAGAGAGAGAGAGAGAGAGAGAGGCAGAGACACAGGAGGAGGGAGAAGCAGGCTGCATGCCGGGAGCCCGACGCGGGACTCAATTCCGGGACTCCAGGATCGTGCCCTGGGCCAAAGGCAGGCGCCAAACCGCTGAGCCACCCAGGGATCCCCCACACTTCTTTTTTTTAATGTAAAGTTCATATACAGTGAAGTGCACAAAACTAACGTGTCATTAAGTGAGTTTTGACAAATACATTCACATGTGAACTCAAAGCAATCAAGTTTTAAAACATAACATCATTCCAGAAAATTCTCTCTACACCCTTTCCCAGTTAGTCCAGTGCCCATTACCCCAGAGGCGATGCTATTTTTATTTTTTTCACTATAGCTTGATTTCACTTATTTATGAAGTAGCTCATTCCTCTTTATTACTAAATAGTAGTCCATTGCCTGAATATACCAGAGTTTATTTAGGCTTTCTCCTTTTGATGAACACCTGGACAGTTTTAACTTTTTGACTACTATAAATAAAGTGGCTGCGCACCTTCTTGTACAAGTCTGCTCAGACATATGTTTTGTATTTTCTTGGTCATAGGGTAGGTATGTGTTTAGTTTTATTTGAAGCTTCCAGACTTTTTCTCAGAGTATTTGTACCATTTTATGTTTCCAGCAACAGTGTATAAAAGTTTCTCTATATCCTTGCCAACATTTGATGTTGTCAGTCTTAAATTTCAACCATTTTTGTGAATTATTTTTTAAAGATTTTATGTATTTCAGGGCAGCCTAGGTGGCTCAGCAGTTTAGTGCCGCCTTCAGCCCAGGGTGTGATCCTGGAGACCCAGGATCAAGTCCCACGTCAGGCTCCCTGCATGGAGCCTGCTTCTCCCTCTGCCTGTGTCTCTGGCTCTCTCTCTCTGTGTCTCTCGTGAATAAACAAACAAACAAATAAATAAATAAATAGGGCAGCCTGGGTGGCTTAGCGGTTTAGCGCCACCTTCAGTCCAGGGCATGATCCTGGGCTCCCTGCATGGAGCCTGTTTCTCCCTATGCCTGTGTGTCTGCCTCTTTCTCTCTGTCTCTCATGAGTAAATAAATAAAATCTTAAAAAAAAAAATTAAATAAGTAAATAAATAAATATCTTAAAAAAAAGATTTTATGTATTTCAGAGAGCACGCATGAGAAGGGGGAGGGATAGAGGGAGAAGCAGACTCCCCACTGAGCAGGGAACCCAACATGGGGCTCAGTCCCAGGACTCTGGGATCATGACCCGACCCAAGCCAACCTGAAGACAGATGCCCAACTGACTGAGCTACCCAGGTACCTCGTTTTTGTGAACTTACAGTGGTATCTCATTGTAGTACAATGTGTATTTCAGGGAATAATGTGGACATCTTTTCATGTGCTTATCAGCTATATTTTATTGGATTCTATGGCTTGCCTTTTTCTTGAACAGTACCTTTTAAATTTTTGATGATGTTTTGGGATGCCTGGGTGACTCAGCAGTTGAACCTCTGCCTTTGGCTCAGGGCATAATCCCAGAGTCTCGGGATCGAATTCCGCGTCAGGCTTCCTGCACAGAGCCTGCTTCTTGCTTCTCCCTTTGCCTATCTACCTCTCTCTATTTCTCTTGTGAATAAATAAATAAAATCTTTCTTAAAAAAAATTATTTTTGATGAAGTTTCAGCTAACCAGTTTTTTTCTCTTGTGGTTTGTGTTTTATTCAAGAAATCTTCACCTATTCCAAAGTCACAAAATTTTTTTCAAGTTTTCTTCTAGGAGTTTTATAGCTTTAGCTTTTGTACATTCAGGTCTATGATACATTTTGAGTTATTTTTGTTTATAGTGTAAGATAAGGGTCAATAGTTTTTTCTTTCATATGGGTATGAAATTAGTATTACTGAAATGATTATCCTTTTCTCATTGAATTACTTTTGTAATGTTTTTGAAAATCTGTCAATCATATACGTATAGAGATATTTCTGGACTCAGTTCTGTTCCAGTGTCCAGTGGCATTTTTCTCCAATACGTTGATTATTCCAATTTTACAATAAGTCTTAAAATCCTGTAGTATGAGTCCTACTAAAATTTAAGTGTTTGGGTTATTCTAGACCCTTTGCATAATTATGTAAAATGTAGCATCAGCTTCACATTTTGATTGATATTGCATCTAATCTATGTAACCAATCTGTGGATAATTATAATAATATTGAGTCTTCCAATCAATGACTATGATGTGTATTTCCACGTTTATTTAGGTCTTCAGTTTCTCTCAGTAATGTTTTGTGGCTCTCATCATATATGTTTTATATGTATCTTAATAAATTTATTCCACAGTATTTCAAGTTCAGAAATGCATTATAAATAGAATTGTATTTTTTATTTCATTTTCCAATCATGTGTTGCTAATACACAGAAATACTGGTGTTTTTTATTTTTATTTTTTTTTATATTGGTGTTTTTTAAATTGACCTTGTTTCCTTGCACTCTTGCAAGGAAATTGAAATATTAGTTCTATTTGCTTTTTTATACATTCCTTAATATTTTGTAGATATATTATCCTGTCATTTTCAAACAAAAATAGTTTTACTTCTTTCTTTCCCATCTGTATGCCTTTTATTTTGGTAGAGTTTTGTTTGTTTGTTTTTTGCTTTTGTGCTTTATTTCAAAGTTAGGTCTTCTGGTAAAACATTGAATAGAAGTAGTAAGAGTAGATATCCTTGCCTTGTTCCGGATTTTCAGGGAAAATTACTTAGTGCTTTACCATAGATTAGATATTAATTGTTGGTTTTTCATAGATCTCCTGTTTCAGGTTGATTGAGCTCCCTTCCATTCCTAATGTGCTGAGATATTTTTTGATCAGGAATAGTTATAGAAGAGTGTTGAATACTTTTTCTTCATTAATTGATCTAATACATATTCTGTTAACATGGTGAATAGCATTGGTTGATTTTTCTAACACTTAAGTTCAACCTTAAATATCTCGGTTAATCGTATTTTGTGGTCGCTTATCCTTTTGCATTTCTGGGTTCAATTTGCTAGTATTTCCTTATGGATCTTTGCATCTTTTGTTATGAATGAGTACAGGACTTAGTTTTCTATTTTTGCAATGTCTCTGTGTGGTTTTGTTATCAGGGTATTACTGACTTCATAAATAGAGTTGGATATGTTTCATTCTTTTCTATTTCTTAAAGTTTCTTTAGGATTGGTATTATTTCTTCATTGAAAGGTTGATAGTATTCACCAGTGAAGCCATCTAGACCTGCAGTTTTCCTTTATGGAAGGTTTTAAATTATAAATTCAATTTCAGAGGCTTTTCATGTTTTCTTGTTTCAGAGGCTTTTCATATTTTTCTTTCTTTCTTTCTTTTTTTATAGATTTATTTATTTATGATAGACATAGAGAGAGAGAGAGAGGCAGAGACACAGGAGGAGGGAGAAGCAGGCTCCATGCCGGGAGCCTGATGTGGGACTCGATCCCGGGACTCCAGGATCGCGCCCCGGGCCAAAGGCAGGTGCTAAACCGCTGAGCCACCCAGGGATCCCCTGTTTTCTGTTTTTCTTAGTCAATTTTGATTGTGTCTTACAAGTTCATTTATTTAATTTATAATATTGTTTATAATATTCCATTATCCTTTAAATCCATATAGGCTCTCTAGTAATTTTATGCCTTATATGGGTAATATTTCCTGTCTTGTTTTTTTCTTTTTCAGTCTAGCTAAAAGTTTATTAATCTTAGTGATCTTTCCAAATGAACAACTTTTGCTTTTTTTTAATAAGAATATAGTACATAATACACATACATATTCATATACATATACATATAAAATGTGTTAATCAGCTCTCTATGTTATCAGTAAGGCTTTCCAGTCAACAGTAGGCTCTTAGTTAATTTTGGGGAGTCCAAAGTTATGTATGGATCCTTTTTATTTTTTTAAGATTTTATTTTTAAATAATCTCTACACTCAACGTGGGGCTCAGACTTACAGTCCCAAGATCAAGAGTCACATGCTCCACTAAGTCAGCCAGGCGCCCAATATGTAGACGTTCAACTATGCTGGGGCTGGCACTCCAAACCCCTCTCCCCTGCATTGTTCAAAGGTCAACTGTACTTTGATTTTTTAAAAAAGATTATTTATTTATTTATTCATGAGAGACACAGAGAGAAAGAGGCAGAGACACAGGCAGAGGGAGAAGCAGGCTTCATACAGGGAGCCCGACGTGGGACTCGATCCCTGGACTCCAGGATCACGCCCTGGACCGAAGGCAGGCGCTAAACCACTGAGCCACCCAGGGATCCCCTGTACTTTGATTTTAATTTGCTCTTTTAACTTCTATATTTTTAAACTTAGACCTAACAACTTTTTTCTCTTCTAATATAAGCACTTACCTTTTAAGTACTGCCTTAGTTGTATGATTTAAGTAATTTTAAATTTATTTAAGATTCTTTCTCTCTCTCTCTCCCCCTCTGCCCCTTGCTGACCTCACGCTTTCTCCCTCTCCCTCTCTCTCTGTAAAAAAAAAAAAAAGAGGAGTTATGGATAAATGTCAGTTTGTTCAATTTGTTACTGAACTCTTTTAAGCAGTGTTCTTTAAGTCTTCTGTATTCTTACTGATTTTCTGTCTGTTTGCTCTATCCCTGACAGAGGAGTATTTAAACCTATAATTATCATTGTAAATTGGTTAGTTTCTCATTTCAGTTCTGTTTTTTCTTTACACATTTTGAAGCTGTTATCAAGTTCATACATTACTTAAAGTTGTTTTATCTTTTCGTTGAAATTACCCATTCATTTATGAAATGTCTGCTATGCATGGCAATATTCTTTGATCTGCAGTCTATTTGGTTGCTGTTTTCTTCTGGTTTGTGTTTTCATGGCAAATCTTTCTTCATCCTTTCACTTTTTACCTATGGCTCTCTTTATATTTAAAGTAGATGTCTTGGGGCACCTGGTTGGCTCAGTCGGATAAGCATCTGCCTTCGGCTCAGGACATTGATCCCAGAGTTCTGGAATCAAGCACTGTGTGGGGCTTTCTGCCCAGGGGGAAATCGGCTTCTCCATCTCCTTCTGCTGTTCCCTCCGCTCATGTCCCCCCCCCCCCAAACAAATAAACAAAATCTTTTAAAAATTAGAAAAAAAAAAAGTGGATTTCTTTTCAATAGCATTAGTTGTGTACTACTTTTTTTTTCTATTTAGTTTGCCAATCTCATTTGATATTTTTAGTATCGAATTGTTTATATTAAATGAAATTTTTAACATAGTTTGATTTAAATATACTATTATTTGTTATCTATTTGTCCTGGCAGTGGTTGTACTTTTATCTTTCTCTACTGCTTTCATCTTCAATTGAATTAACTGAGGTTTGGTTTTGTTTTAAAACTTTATTTTTTTACTTTTTATTTTTTATTATTTTTATTTTATTTATTTATTTATTTATTTATTTATTTATTTATTTATTTATTTATTTATTTTTATGATGGTCACAGAGAGAGAGAGAGAGAGAGAGAGGCAGAGACACAGGCAGAGGGAGAAGCAGGCTCCATGCACCGGGAGCCCGACATGGGATTCGATCCCGGGTCTCCAGGATCACGCCCTGGGCCAAAGGCAGGCGCTAAACTGCTGCGCCACCCAGGGATCCCCTTTACTTTTTAAAATTAAAAAAAATTTTAAGATTTTATTTATTTGAGAGAGAGCACATATGTGCATGAGCAGAGGGAGGGGCAGAAGGAGAAGCAGATCCCTGCTGCCCCCGAGCAGGGAGCCTGATGAAGGGCTCAATCCTAGGACTCTGGGAACATGACCTGAGCCAAAGGCGGATGCTTAACCAACTGAGCCACCCAGGCTCCCCTCGAATTTTACTTAACAACACTATTGGGATGCCTGGGTGGCTCAGCGGCTGAGCATCTGCCTCTGGCTCAGTGCATGGTCCCAGGATCCTGGGATTGAGTCCCACATCAGGCTTTTGCACGGAGCCTGCTTCTCCCTCTGCCTATGTCTCTCTGCCTTTCTCTTTGTCTCATGAATAAATAAATAAAATCTTTTTTTTTTAATTTTTATTTATTTATGATAGTCACAGAGAGAGAGAGAGAGAGGCAAAGACACAGGCAGAGGGAGAAGCAGGCTCCATGCACCGGGAGCCTGACGTGGGATTCGATCCCGGGTCTCCAGGATCGCGCCCTGGGCCAAAAGCAGGCGCCAAACCGCTGCGCCACCCAGGGATCCCAAATAAATAAAATCTTAAAAAAAAAAAACTACTATTGATTTACTTCTATCTGTTGTTTACCTTTTAATATAACTTCACATTTAATATAATTGTCTTCTAACAATATACTTCCATATTTTCCCTTCCAACCATGTACATTTGACTTTTATATATAAGTATATACTAAATGATACTTTGTGGTTAACATAGCATTAAACAATCAATGATCTTTTAAAAACTTTTTTTTTTTAACTTTTATTTATTTATGATAGTCACAGAGAGAGAGAGAGAGAGAGAGAGAGAGAGGCAGAGACACAGGCAGAGGGAGAAACAGGCTCCATGCAGGGAGCCTGACGTGGGACTCGATCCCGGGTCTCCAGGATCAGGCCCTGGGCTGAAGGCGGCGCTAAACCGCTGAGCCATCTGGGCTGCCCGGCACTCTATCATTTTAAAAAGTTTTTAAGGGATCCCTGGGTGGCGCAGCGGTTTAGCGCCTGCCTTTGGCCCAGGGTGCGATCCTGGAGGCCCGGGATCGAGTCCCACGTCGGGCTCCCTGCATGGAGCCTGTTTCTCCCTCTGCCTGTGTCTCTGCCTCTCTCTCCCTCTCTCCCTCTCTCTCTCTCTCTCTCTCTCTCATAAATAAATAAATAAAATCTTAAAAAAAAAATGATAGGGTGCCTGAGTGGCTCATTTGGTTATGTGTCTTCCTTTGACTCAGGTCATGATCTCAGGGTCCTGGAATCAAGCCCTACATCAAGTTGCATGCTCAGTGGGAAGCCTGCTTCTCCCTCTCCCTCTGCACCTGCCACCTCTTGTGTTCTCTCTCTTGCTCTCTATCTCAAATAAAATCTTAAAATTTTTTTTTTTAGGATTTGGGATACAGAGGGAGAGAGGCACAGACACATGCAGAGGGAGAAAAGCACGCTCCATGCAGGGAGCCCGACGTGGGACTGGATCCCAGGTCTCTAGGATCAGGCGCTGGGCTGAAGGCGCGTTAAACCACTGAGCCACCCAGCTGCCCTAAAAAATATTTTTAAATGCGAAAAAATCAAATATATTTACCATTTCTGGCATTCCTTATTTCTTCCTGTATTTAATTTTCCGTCTGCTTTAATTTTTCTTCTATAGAATAGAATTTCCTTTATCATTTCTTATAATGCAAATCTGGTGGTGCTTAATTCTTTCAATATTTATTTCTCTGAAACAGTCTTTATCTCATTCTGATTTTTTTTTGAATCATAGTTTATTTAGGAATATGTTCTTTTGTATCTAAATATTTGAGTTAGGGCAGCCCGGGTGGTTCAGTGGTTGAGCGTCTGCCTTCAGCCCAGGGCGTGGTCCTGGAGACCCGGGATCGGGTTCTGCGTCAGGCTGCCTGTGTGGAGCCTGCTTCTCCCTCTGCCTGTCTCTCTCTCTGTGTGTGTGTGTGTGTGTGTGTGTGTGTGTGTGTGTGTGTGTGTGTCTCATGAATAAATAAATAAAATTGTTTAAAAATATATATATATATATATATTTGAGTTATTGGGGCACGTGGGAGGTTCAGCCTGTTGAGTGTCCAACTCTTGATTTTTGGCTCAGGACATAATCTCAGGGTTGTGAGATCGAGCCACCCATTGGGCTCTGTGTTCTTCTCAGAGTCTGCTTAAAATTCTCTTCTCTCTCTCCATATGCTCCTCACTCCTCTCATATAATAAATATTTTTTTAAATAATAATAAACATTTGAGTTATCTTTATCTTACTGGTTTCTAAGTTAATTCCTTTGTGGTCAGATAATATACCTTGTATGGCTTGAGTCCTTTTAAGTTATTGAGACATGTTGTCTATCATGATAAATGTTCCATGGACACTTGTTTTAGACATATATGCTGCTACTATCATACCATCAGATGAAGAGTTCTATAAATGTCTGTTAGATCACCTTGGTTTATAATGTTGTTGATCATGGCTTTTAATCTTTACCGATTTTCAGAATCCTTACTCTATCACTTATTGCAATGTGTAGTGTGTCTTTTCATTTTTCTCTGGGTATTTTTAAGATTTTTCTCTTCATATTATTTCCTATAATTTGATTATGATATACATTAATAAGGTTTTCTTTCTTTCTTTCTCTTTTTAATTGGGGTTCATTGATCATCCTGGATCTGTAGAATAATTTTGGAATATTTTGGAATACTTTTGGCCGTTTTTGTTCAAGTATTTTTCTTCCTTCATTCTCTCCGGAACATAGTTCCATGCATATTAGACAGTCTTTTTTTTTTTTTTTTTTAAGATTTTATTCATCCATTCATGAGAGACACACAGAGAGAGGCAGAGACACAGTCAGAGGGAGAAGCAGGCCTCTGCAGGGAGCCCGATGTGGGACTCCATCCCGGGTCTCCAGGATCACGCCCTGGGCCAAAGGCAGGCGCCAAACCACTGAGCCACCCAGGCATCCCTAGACAGTCTGTTGTTAACCTGCACATCGCTTCATGTGCTGTTCATTTTTCTAAAGTCTTTTTCTTTCTTTCTGTTTTGGTTTCTATTGCTATGTCTTCAAGTTCACTGACGTTTACTTGCACAGTGTCTAATATGCTGTTAATCCTATCCAGTCAGTTTTTCATTTAAGGAATTATATTCTCATCTCTAGAAATTCTTTTTGGTTCTTTTAATATTTTCCATTTCCCTCCTCATTATGGTTTCCTTTCTGCTCTTGAATGTATATGTAAGAGCTAAAATCTTTGTCTGCTAATACTATATTCTCTATCATTTATAAGTTCATTTTTATGATTTTTCCTACTGATTAGGGCTCTTGTATTCCTATTTTTTTTTGTATGTCTATTAATTTTCTCTTAGAATGTGTGCATCGTGAATTTTATGATGTTGAATTCTGGACTTTGTTGTCTTTCTTTAAAGAATATTAGACTTTATTGTAGCAGGAGTTAAATCAACTTGCAAATACCTTTGACCTTCTTACGGCTTATTTTTAAGCTTTTCAAGGGTAGCTTTAGAGTAGTGTTAGCATACAGATGTAGGTTTATTTTGGCCCAATACTAAAAGGCATAATTTTTCGGGGGTCTCTTTCATGTCCCCTATTTCAAAAGATGGGTATTCTCCACTCTAGGAAGTGTTTGGTCAGAGCTCAGACATGTCTTAGCTCTGTGTGAGCTGAGAGAATTGTTCACCTCCAGATAGTCCCCCAGTAACTTGATTTTGGGTTTTTTTTCTTTTTTCAGGGGTATTGAACAGCTCTTTTTTGTCTCTCCTCATCGTATTTAGTGTGGCAAAACAAAAATTTAGTCTTTATAATTGTAATGAGTAGCACCTACAGGCTAAAGGAAGTTAGAAGTGATATTTGAATATATGAACTATCATGTGAGACGCATAGAAGAGTTATAACTTATTTCTCCAGGAAATTTTAAATGAGTGATAAAAATATAGTCTATAGAAATTATTAGGGGGCACCTGGGTGGCTCAGTTGGTTAAGCAACTGCCTTCAGCTCAGCTCGTGATCCTAGGGTCCTGGGATTGAGCTCCACTTTGGGCTCCCTGCTCAGTGGGGAGCCTGTTTCTCCCTCTCCTTCTGCCGTTCCCCCTCCTTGTTCCACCCCCCCCCCAAATAAAAACTTGTTAAAAAAGGAAAGAAATTACCAAATAAAGAAGAATTTCCAAGTGAGAATACTTGATTTTTGAAATTGTCTCTTTCTTTGGCATCTATATAATTACAGGTGATTTTCCCTTTTTTATTATTCCTTTTGTTTTTTTTCCTGATATTTCTCCCTTTTTAAAGATTCTTTTTTTTTTCACTCTGTTTGCTATTATTCTTAGAAAACTTACCATTTTCATGATTTTAATATTTATCACCATGCAGATTATATCCATCTTTACATATACTGCTCAAACCTGTCTTCTGAGATACAGACCTGAATTTTCAAATTCCTATTGAGGGGCAGTTCTATTTGTTTACCCTATTTCTTCAATAAAATATACCTAAAACTTGAAGCTTTATACTTTCTCCAAATAATTTTCTCTTCTCTTTTTCTCTTGAATGGCTCCCAGCTCTTCTCTCTTCTCTATGTCATCTGTTCCTAAAATATTACAGTCATCTTTGAAACCTCCCTGTCCTATAATTAATTGCCAAGGCTCATTAATTTGACTTTTTCAGTGCTTCTCATGTCTTTCCTCTCATTTTAATTTCTGCTGCAACATCTATTTATTCATTCACTTAGTAAGTACTTGTTGAAATCCTATCTATGCTAGGACTTTTCCCATAATAAATAGGAGTTATATGATCTTTATAATATAGCAGAGTACTCAGAAATAATAGGACCCAATAAATACTTGTGAAATAACTCACTGAATGAATATATTAGGTTGAACCTTATGAGACTAATTTTTTAAGGTTAGAGCAGTCAGATGTTAGCAATCTCCTATGTTCAACAAGTACACTACTATTAACAATCATACTAATATTCAGAGAAATACATATTAAGTTATTCCTAATACTATTAATGCTAACAGTAGTATTTTTTTTTTTTGGAGGTCCCACCGAGATTTGAATAACAGTAGTATTATTAATGTTTTATATAATCTCTTTCATTAAACTACAAAACTTGACTTTTTCTCTTCTTTACCTACCAGGAAACACGAAATTATCCAGAATCTTACCCACAACTGCCAAGGGATGAAACAGTGGAGAACCCTCATCTCCAGAAGCACATTCTGGAATTAGCGTCCATTCTGGATGTTCGAAATGTGTTCCTTGAGAGTACCATAGATGACTATTAAAACAAAAACCCTCTGGTTGAAAAATTTTTCATTTGCCACAGATTTTACATGGTGCAGTTTTCTAATGTGATGACAGACATAGTGGTGTTACTTAGTTTTAATTTTTTAATTTAAGGCCACCATTTTGAAAAACTGAAAAAATTGTTCAAACTTTTAGGGTAACTGTTTTAAAATACAGTCTTTCAAGTCTTTTGAAAAACTCAATCTTGGAATTTTTACTTTTTAGTTTTGAGGTATGGCTGTTTACCTCCAACATCTATCCCTGCATACAAATAGTCAATGTTCTCACCCTCAAAAGAGTAAATCATTTATTTTTATATAATGAGGATAATCCAACTCTTATACTTGGACCTTAAATGTATGGATTTAGAAAATATATTGTTGTTCACAAAAATGAAACTAGCCAGCATGGACTATTAAAGATCAAGAACAGTCTTTCCATAATATTTCTTTTCATTCCAACTTAGCAGGTAGACAAATGTGTGATTCTTTGAAACATAATCAAGACAGTTTTTGAAATCATTTAATTTATTAAATACTGTCATAATTTCAGAAACTGTAGAGGATTGATTTGCATCAGAGAGTTAAATCTTTGATTGGAGTCTTAAGATGATAAATACTATTTGGAATGTGTGAGCCCTGTGTTATCATGAGATATGCTGGCATATTTTGCTTTCTTTGTAATGGGAATGCTGGGGAAAAAAATGACTTTTAAGTATTTCAGTCAAAAAAATCAGATTGTTGGTTTCATAATACAATGTTTCCACAAGGAATTCTACTTAAACTCTTAATTCATGATATCAAGTTTAAAGACTATCCAGATTGAAGGCTGTGGCATATAGTACAGAGGTTATAATGTTTTTGCCTAGTTCACATTTATGAGACTTCAAAGTCAGAGATCTTATTTTAGTTGGGGGTAACTGAATTGTTATTTAACGTAAAATGGAAGCAACTTTTGCATTGACAATTTGGAAATAAGATTTTTTACAATACCTTATCTTTAATATTTTATATTCATGCACAAGTTTTTTATTATTTTAAGTAGGACTCGGTATATAATGTAAAGTTTTTTGTGTTTTTCTTCTCTGTCATCCCCTTCATAATTTCATAAGTATTAGTGATAATGTTTTGGGTTTTTTTTCCCCCCTTCTTTTGACTCCACAGCATTCAAGTTCAGAAATCTATGAACCAAAAGCCTAATTTCTACCTAATTTGCTGTACAGGCTCACATTCTACCTCTGGCAGTCCCAGGGGAAATAAGGTGATTGCTTTTGGTGTCTCTTTCCTATGTCCTTAGGGAAATTTTACTGTAATATTTTTAACTTGGTTTTCATTTTGGGCATAGGGAATTATTTGGGTCTGAGTTATTCATATGCCTGTTCCAGTTTGCTGATTTTTCATCTAAAGTCTTGAAATTATTTTTCTTGGGTTTAGGGGACTTCATGGCATTTTATTCATTTCTTTTTCATTATTTTTGTTTGTTCTTTTAAACATTATTTCAGAAAGCTTTAGAAAACTTATCCAGGAGGGAGATTTCCTTTGCCTAGTGGGTTATCTTTTTTTTTTTTATAAGATAAAGACTGCTTTTCTGTTTTTTAGTACCTTTATAAACTTCATAGCTTTCCTTTCATAATGGTGTTCGCCTGGATTACAGTAATAGGCTGACCCCCTTGTTTCAGTTCCCCTGAAGTTGTGTGCCAGTAATGTACCTGACATCATGTATTTTCCTCTCTTCTGATGCTTAAAATAATATCCTCCTGAGCTTTATTCTCACCTGCTTAGCATTAAGAACACTGGTCTGAAAACTAGGAGACCTGAGTTCTAATCCTGGCTTTGCCGGTAACTAGCTTTATGCCCTTTGACAAGTGTCTTCATGTTTCTGTTTTATAGTATTTTCATCTGTAAAATGATGGCATTAGCCCAAGGTTCCATCCGGTTCTGTGGTTCTATAGTTGCAATCTTGATTCCAAAAGAATTTATTTCTCTCCCCCGCCACCTGGAAAATTGGTTTCCCTGAGTTTAGCATAGATATTTTCTTTCCTAAGTCATATTTAGCTTATTTTTGTTCACAAAAATATCTGGGTCTCAGTTATTGTAGAAGCTAACCTTGTGAAGAAATTAGAGCTTTTGTGATTAGAAACGTATTTGTCCAAGAACAAAGGGTCTTAGAAATCACAATGAGGGTTTAGATGATGGCATTGTTCCTTGAGCCAATAGTAGAGTAATTTCTTATTGGCAGTTAAAAATCTGAAGTGAGCCAAAGCAATCTTGAATCTTTAAGAAAAGAAAACTGTGGTAGAAAATTCTAAACCTTTGTTTCATTCATGCCTTCAAAAGAATGTGTGCTGAACAACAGCTATACTCCAGATTTTGTTCTAGGCATTGGGAAGCAAATGAAATAGACTTAAAAATCCTTGTCTTCATGAAGCTTATATTTTAGTAGAAGGAGTCAGGCAATAAAAATAACTTATGTTAGAGAGTTGTTAGTTGTATGAAGAAAGTTTAGAACACAGTAAGGGAAATGTTTTGATTGTTTTTGGGTTAAAAAGAGTGTCTGAGTGATCAGGGTCAGCCTTATTGAGATTACATTTGTGCAAACACTTCTTCTTTCTTCCTCTCTTTTTCTTTCTCTTTCTTTCTCTTCCTTCCTTCCTTTACTTTTTATTTATGTATCCTTTATATATGTAGCATTTAATGAACTGTCCTGTACCCCTCACCAAGCTTCTACATTTTAAGACATTACTTTAAGCAAGGACAAGAAATGTAAAAGGACAATTACTCATGGGTGTTGGCAAAGAATTTCTTTCAATGTATACTCACACCCCTTTATAAATATAAAAATATTAAGCCCCTTACTTATTTAATTTTAGAATTCGTAGAAATTTACACATTGGAACTAAGAACAAAACAGAGCAATGGAAAACAGCACTTCTTTGTTTTCAAATTGCACAAACTCCCCCTGGAGATTCTGATACAGTCTCTCACCTCCCTTAAGAATCACTGCAAACAAAACAAAGTAGAGAATTGCAAGAAGTCCCTTACATACAAGACAATGTTAAGCACAATGGAATTATTTTCTCTTTATCCATATATTTCTGAAGTGGGTAAAGCAGCTATTTCCCCTATTTCTCAGAAGGCTGAGACCCGAAAACACTAGGTTTACTCATAGTGGCAGAGCTAGAACTAAAACTCAAATCTCCTAACCACAGCCCAGTCTTTCTGGTAGCTCAGGTTGCTTTCTCTAATGAACAAGAAAGAAATAATTAGATATTTCTATTTTGGCACAAAAGGATAAGGTATTTTTTAAATATATCAAATAGCGAAACCAGAAAATCAGTCAGCCCTAGCAAATTTTTATTTAATAATTATGAAAAATCCCCAGTCGGACAATTTAGTGTTGATTCTAGCCAAGATATATTTTTTGTATCTGTGTGTGTGTTATTCTTCTAGGAAGTGGTGCTCTCGAAACCTCTCAAAGCACATAGAATTTACTGTACCCTTTATATTTTTACCAAGTTGAAATGTTTTGAAATTATAAAAGCAAAATGCAGGCTAGTCATGGCTGAAATTTTCCTAATACAGGATCTGGATTTTATTTTATTTCCTTACTTGTGGTTACTGCCCTTCATTTTCTTCTTGTAGTAGAATTCCCTGAAGCATATTAAGTGATAATTGTACTGAATTTCATTGAGGAAAAGGGAAAAGCATCCAGTCTGATTTAATCTGTCAATTTGTGGAGCTTTCTTTAGCATTCTTCTACAAATTTAATCTCTGACCTGTGAGACTTCAAAACTTCCTGTCTCTTAAAAGGGGTTTGAGCTCCGTTGAAAATCTTGTACTTAGTTATCCACTTGTAATCAGCCTGATACATAGAGAACATTCTGGACTGAAAATATATAGTAAGGTGCCAAGGTCAGCAAACTTGGCTACTGCCAGTGATTCAGAACCACCTCCCTACCCTAAGTGAGTAAAAAGGTTTGATATGAATATGAATG
Source organism: Vulpes lagopus (assembly GCF_018345385.1). Lineage (NCBI taxonomy): Eukaryota > Metazoa > Chordata > Mammalia > Carnivora > Canidae > Vulpes > Vulpes lagopus. Next base: position 3,150,290 of record NC_054835.1, on the reverse strand, counting down.
GTATGAATCTCCTGGTGATATTTTGGATGTATATGTTCTGTGTGTGTTTGAAGAGTATAAAGGGTATTTACACGGAGGGCTCTTTTGTTGACCTTATTTATTTGAAAATCTTATTTTATTTGTAATTGCATGTGTATATTTTTGTGATGCTAAATGCAATCTCTGTATACTTTTTTGTATATATGTACATATTTGTAAATATATTGTTATGCAATGATGCAGTATGTGTATATTATATACCCATACCCATTGTGGGCTGAATTTATTTAAGTTCTGTAAGGACATCATAGTGGCATTGTTCATGCTGCTGTAATTAGGTTGTGGCTATATCTCATTCATGAGCCTCTATTTTGAGGGGCTTGTGTTTGGGTAAAATTGGCTATTTTGGAGTTGGAATTAGGATGAAAATCTTAACAGAAAGCAAGATGTTCTTAGCTTTAAAATCGCCTGCCAATTTCCATTTAAATGGATGATAAATTAGTGATATAAACCTGAAAGACCTTATTGTGTGAAACTGAGACACCAGCAGGTTCTTAAGCTATGTTAGTCCTTTATTTTCTTGACCCATAGTTGGGGATTATTACTGAGTAGTATTTATATTGAGAATTAAGGGGCTGTGGAAAAAATTACTTTGATCACATTTCAAAATAGATAGGAAAATGTCCTTTAAATAGAGAAATTTGTTTGTAGTTGCAATGTCAATACCTGATACTAAATTTTAATTTGGGAAAAGTGTTTTCACTGATGTGTCTCATTTTATATCTGTCTCTGTGAGGCAGAAAACGGGGCATTAGCTAGGGGAAGGCTGTACCTAGGTGGGGTGGGATTTAATAAGGAACAGGAGATTATTAATCGTATATTTGCAGCAGCAGCTGTGATTAATTTAGTCGTCTCAGCATTTCAGACTATAGGTTTTTTTTTTTATTGGAGTTGCATATCAAAGATGAGTAGGCTCATCTGAGAAAATGGTTCCAGTGAATAAAATGCCTCCAGTTGTATTTCTTTGTCTCTATGAGACCACTTGTGTTCTGCAAATTGATATATTCACACATGAAATAGCAATTCTTAATATTTAGGTGCATGGCATGCTATAAAATCTGGGCCTCCAAACTTCTACCATAGATGATGGGTGGGGGAGGATATCCTCTTAGAGGATAGTAAATATGTGCAGTGCCAATGTGTGAACATGGAATATCACAGAGTATCAATGTTCAGTCTCTCCTATCTTCACCTGGCATGTGTATTTGCATGGACGAGTGTAGGAGATCTTTAGTATACACTTGAATACATTCACCGCAAAAATTACGTAGAGGTTATTTTTGCATGATGAAATATAATTGCAAAACAACTGTTTACCCCATTATTTTTCAGATGATTACATCTGAGTGATACAATATTAAATTATCGTAAATAGAGGTGTTTGAGTCAGAAGTCGCTTTTACCACCCAACAAATGTCACGTTTGCTGCTTCATTTTATTTTTAATAAGGAGCCAACTATTCATAACACCTCTCAATTACTATTAAATTTAAAATAAAGCTATAATGGCCTTTTTTAATATTAAAATTTGGTAATGTACTATTTCTGAAAAATCAGTGAAAATGTGATATTCTTTTGTTATTGTAACTAAATCACTTACTGCAATTGGAGAGTAGCAGAGCAGATGTTATGCTGTTTAAAATTCATAGATCTGACTCAGGCTCAGTGTGGACATTAATTTGAGAAAGGAGTAGCAATAAGAAGTGCAGTAGAGAGATTGACATTGTGAATATGACCTCTGTTTCAAACAGATGTAAATACAATTACTTTGTAGTTAAGTAAGGTAAGAATTGCTTAGAAAACCAAGCCTATTCCCCCATTCTGTACTCTTAGACATTGATACTTTATTCCTATTCATGCAGCACCTCCTAGTCTTTTCTGGACACCGTGACCACTTTACCTTAAAAAAAAGAAAAAAAAAAGGCAATTCATCTTCCTCAAAATAATATTTCAGGACACGGTATTACACGGTGTTCCAGCTTCACTGAATTTTTGGACAGAGACTTACTAAGCATGCCTTGTTTTAAGGAAAAATAATTGATGTGTGAATGGAATCAATCACTTATTGAAGGGAAGGGTGTCAGGATAATGTAGTGGGACATACCCTTAAATTGGGTAAAGATAAGCATATTAAATTAAGTGTAACTGATTTGTTGGTGCCATAGAAATATTTCCTTTGGAAGTCTGTAAATATGAGATGTTTTCTTAAGCTAAAATTGGTATTTTTCACTTACTAGATTGGTGTAACTTTTGACAATTCCATTTCTGTGTAACACTGTTAATCACTGAAGCACCATTTTTTAATTTTAAAATGTTTTTGTTAATTTCTTTTGCGTTTTCTTTAAAAGTTATTATCAAATCTAAGCAGTGTGGTTTTTTTTAAAAGATTATTTGGACAGTAGATTCAATTTTTTAATAATTTAAAGTATATTTTATTAATTCTGTACTCCAGATTCACTTAAGCCTAAATTTGGTCATAAAACATAGTACATATTAGGAATATTTTCCTATTTTGGTGAACATTTCCAGTCTATATCCTAAGACAATCATCTTTTTAGGTGTAGTATTGTTTATTGAGACATTGGTAATTTCAGGGTTCAGAGTTTTACTCTTCTAATAGGCTTATGGAATGAAAGTTAATTGAGTGATCCTATCATGTTCAGAATGAGATAGGGAATTACAGCTAGCCTTCATATAGGTTTGCAGTAAATGGTATTTAAACTTTTATATCACTAATATTATTTTCTCTTTTGAAGCTATTGTGAATATCCACTTGTCTATGATGAAAATTAAGATTTGTTAACATTAAAATTTGACCCATAAGTTTTCTCAAACATCAAATCACTATGATCAACCATTGTAAAATGTGAAATGATAATCCCAAAATAAATACTTCCAAACCATAGAAAAATAACCGCTGCATTATTAAAAATTTTATTCCTACCCTCCTTTGCAGGTTATGATTTTTCCTAATTTATATGTTGTGATGCATTTAAAGTCTGCAGGAAAAAAATTGCTTAGAGTGTTTTAGGACAATAAGAATTTTTATTATTTCCTGAAGAATGAGGGTTTTTTTTTTTTAAGTTCTTGGTTATCTTATAAAAAATAACTCTCGATGGTTCAGTAAAATATATTAGGGCTTCATGTTCATAGCTTTTTATAGTTATTGGATTACATTCCTTTTGCCACATAGACCATATGGCTAGTTCTCCAATGATTTGTTTGTTTTTAATAAACCTTGCTGTTCAACAATCAGAGTCTTATATTTTGGAGACTTCTTCCAGTTGAGGTAGACAGGACTTAAATATTAGGAAAGCCAGATACAGTGTCCTAACATTTTCACAGTATAACTTACAAGTGAAGGAAATTATCCAAATAGGTTATCTTCATTGTGTAGCACCAATATGAATAGTAATTCCATTAATTGTTGAATCATATGAAGCAATTATAAATCATTTCTTACTTTGCTCTAAAAATTATTGTCATTTCAGGCCACATTTATTCTTTTCTCTGGGCAGTTTCCATAGTAAGGTTGAATATCCTTTTCTTTATTCAAATCATCACTAAAGGTTAAGCTAATCACATAGGAGTTAAAATAAGTTATGTTTGATCTTATTCCCTGGAAATAATGGTGAATCTCTTGTCTATATTATGGATATTAGGCATAAATGCACTTGTTTCAATCATAGCAGAACCATTTGGAGAATACAATTACTTGATTTTGTAGTGGTGTGAAATACTTTTTAAAAATTGTGCTCATCTGTAACTGAAATGTTATAGAATTGTAACACTATAGAGAATATAGAGTTATATTAATTAGCTCTCCTCAAGAGATTGAAGCACAATAATTTTCATGTAACAGTTCTTATCCAAGTGCTGCTAATCTTTGTGCAAATAATGAAGCTATATGGTTGCCTATCTAGCTATTCACAAATCACTGTAATCCTTGAGACGTAGTCTTGTTGCTCATTTGTACTAAATTTTGGGTATTGTGGGTTAATATTTTAGATCAAAATCTGTCAACTCAGCTCTGTGAGACAGCAAACCATTTGGATTCATTTTATGTTTTATATGTGTTATCAGTAGAATAAATTTTGAAGGGGCTATTTACTACCAATGACTAAAGGGGAAAATTATATTGTCAATGTCATTTGACTTGAACATTTGTGGTATTGTGAAAGTCTATTTGTTGTGTTTCTGAATTGCTTAAGCCATACATACTCCTAAGGATGTTTTCCTGTCGTGTTCCTTTTCAGCAGCCTTTTTCTGCTTTGTCTGTTATGGTTAATACTTCATAGATTTTAGAAACTGAGAAGTTACTGAAACATTTTATTTTCTTGAGTTCATCACTTTCAACTCTTGTATGATGTGTGATTTGTCATAAAGGATAGCAAGCCTTTCACTGAACTACTTCACTAAATGAATTTCATAGTAAACACTGTGATTCTGCAGAGTGGATTCAGTAGGCCCTTCTTTGCAACGTTTTTGTCTATTACAGTGCCTACCACCTTTAGGGCACTAATGGTAGAGGATGGAAAGTTGAACGTTTTGATGTTTATTGAATAACAAGATTACAGAAAATTTGATTTTTGTTGTCTGTATTGAAAACATTTTTGCATTGATAAATGTTCTCTAGGAATGTGACTACATTCATCAGGTGTGAACTCTTGTAAATGAATTTTGTATCTTGAATCCACGTGTATATTAAGTGTATCATCAATATAAAAATAAACATTATTTGCTTAACGTTTTTGGTACTTCTTCAGAATTGCTGACAACGTTAAGTGCTAAACTGTTAGGGTTTGCTTCTTCCAGGTAATACCTCAGACACTTCCGACTCTTGGGGTCCTAGCTTCCATGCTTATTCTTCTAGTTGGTAAATTTCTTCTAAGTTCTAATCTTGGTGTTTTCCCTTTCCGTCTCGCCGTGGTCAAAAACTGTCATACTCAGAGGGAAGATTGGGAGGATGGGTGGAAGCTGCTGACCCTCTGGCTGTTTTTAAGTGCTGGGCAAGAACAAGAGTGACTTCAGTGCGGAATGTCTGACTTGGTTGGCACTGAAGGGTCCATAGACCCGATGTAGGCTAATTTGCAGTGTAACTTTGAACAAGGCAGTTTTACCTCTTTGGAGTTTGTTCGCCTATCACAAGTTGGAGGCCCATTAGTAGATTATGAATGTAGTGGAATGCCGTTAGCTTATTAATGAAATGCAATATGTCGGAGTGCATTGTGTAAGGGTATGATTCTGGAAACTTCTTTCAGTGGTATATACTACGTGTGTCCTGAGTCGCGATATAAAACATAACCTGCAACGGGTCATAAGCATGAAAGTTAAAACTAGGCACAAAACGCGAAGACCTGGTTCTAGTTTCTGAAGCCACAGGCTTCTGTGAGGAGGGAGGCAGGGACTTGCGGTGATCACCTACTACTACACGGTGGGCAAGACTGCTGTGCAGGGTACACTGGGGTTGGGAAGCGGGAAGCGGAACGGAAACTCCCTCCGCTCGGCTCAGCCCGGGCCTTAGGGCTCTAAACCGCTCGACACGCTAGGCCCACCGCCCAATAGGGTGCTTCTCCCTCTGCCACGAGGCTCCTCCCACTCCCCCGCTCCGCACCACCCCCTTTTAAAAAAATCAGCATAAAAGCTTTGGCCACCCAGTCATCGTCCACGGGTCGGGCCGCTGGCTGACGTGGCGGACCAGCCTTAGGTGGCGGTCAGCCTCGCGCCCGCGCCCTCCGGCGACTCCAAACCAACCGCCGCCCCGACTAGCTCGCAGGCGACCGCGGCGACGGCGCGCGGGCGCATGCGCGCGGCAGATCCTCCCCGCGCTCAGCCACTTCCGGCGCGTTGGTGGAGGTGCGGTTCCGGGTCGCTGCTCTGCTCGCCGGCCGGCTGTGGGGGCTGGTGACGCGGGCCGGCGTTCGCGAGAGGTCCCGGAGGCGGGGCTCTGCCGGCTGCCTAGAGAGCGGCAGGTGCGCGGGCGGGGGCCGGAGATGCCAGCAGGCCCCTCTTTCTCTCGGTGGCCTAGGTCCGCCTCCGGAGCGGCCCGGACGGGGTTGCCCAAGACTCGAGGCGGGGGGCGGTACCAGGGTGCTGAAAGGGCGGGGGTGGGAGCAGAGGGGCTGTCCGGCCTGGGAGTCTGGAGCCTAGGGTTTCAGGATTCCCCCCTTCGCCCGCCCCCCGCGACCTTGGACAAGTCACACCTCTTTCCTGGGTCTCAGTTTCCTTGCTGTCAAATGGGAGAGACGCCGAGTCCCCCCCTTCTTTGACAGTCCAGACGCGGGCGGTTCAAGAGTGAGCCTGAGTGAGTGGGGTCCAGACTGCCGTGGCAGGTACCTGCCTAACCCTGGGCGTTAGCCAGTTTCTTTACCCAGTTTAGCCATTCTTTTTCTCAGCGACGTTCTTAGTGCGAGTCAGGGCTCTGACTAGACAGCCCGGGTCTGGCCAGGTAAACAAACAATGTGTGACTGTCAGAATCAACTGAGAAATACTGGCCCTAGGGGAAGCCGTAATTTCATTCAAGTTGTTTTTGCTTGGGGCTTCCAAAGTGAAGTAAATTTAGGCACCGATGAGAGATGCTATTCTTTGTACCTGCTAGTGAAGCTCTTTAGCAGATCACAAGTGCAAAGGAGAAGGTAGCCCACTGAGGTTTGTGGCAGTGATAGATTCTCCCGTCTTCTGGTCCTCTTGCATTTACCCCCAACATTTTGGCCTTACGCTTGAAAGGAAATACCCAATGCATTGTATCTTTGTTTTCATGCAGGACAGAATGCTTTGATCTCCAAGCTGTTTTAAATCTGGTAGCTAAGCCAGGTGAGTAGGTGGTTTACAGACATTGAAGAATTGTACAGACTTACATGGACAATATGAAGTGGTAAGAAGTCATTTTGTAGATCTCAGAGCGGAACTTAGGTGTCCTCCACAGCACATGGTAACTTAAGGTTGGAACCAGAATACTAGTGTTTCATACAACACTGGAAGAAAAAGATGTTTGAATCTCATGTTGAATATCACATAAAACATTCTGAAGATAAAACTGAGTTCAGGTCATTTTAATCACCCTTAAAAGAAAACTATGCAGCATTTCCAGGACATGTTTAAGGGTATCTGATACTTAAATAGGGTAGTTGTCTGGCTTGCCTGTTTTTTCTAGGTTGTCAGCTTTTTCTAGTTGACAGCTGTTGGCAAACCATCCTAGATTATTGCACCTTTATCCCACTATTGAGTTACATATTTTTGTCTTCATCTTACAAAAAAAAAAAAAAGTAAACTGTAGTTAATATTGGGGATTGGGGGCAGGGTCCCAAACCATCATGTGATGTTAATGTGTACCCTGGGAAATTTTACTAAATGTGTTATATGCCATAGCCAATGTGGCATGATAAAAAATCAGGACTTGTGAGTCAGAGTCCTGGGCTCAAATACCAGCCCTGCCACTTAAGCACACACTGGCAGATTACCTCATCTCCTCGAGACTGGATTTTCTTATCTGTTTATGCATGTGAAGCATCTGAGTGTTTTTTAAATGTTTAGCAATTGTGTTCTATTAAATGTACATGTAAAATTAAGAAACTTAATTTTGAAACCTGAAGCTTAACACAGCAACTCAGTGGTGAAACCTCTGCTGTGTTTAACTTAGCTTTCTCATCTGATTTATAGATACTGTGTTCCATAAACCCTTGGCCCACATTTAAGTGGGAATGCAGCTATCTTGGATGTCTGGAACCTTTTAGGCACCAGTCTCTGAAGTCTTGGTTGCTGGCCTAAGGACTAGACTACTGGGTTGGTTCACAAGCTGGTCATCTGTGCAGGATAGCCACACAGCAAAAAATGTTTGCAAAACTAAAGAAGAAAATTGCAGAAGAGACTGCTGTGTCGCAGAGGCCAGGAGGTGCTACCAGGATCCCACGGTCAGTGAGCAAGGAGTCAGTTGCCTCTATGGGAGCTGACTCAGGAGATGACTTTGTAAGTATATTCTCTAGTTTTTAATATTTGGTACAGTCTTGATATATTTTTTAAATAATACTTTAGAGAATCTTTTCAATAATTATTTTCTTTTAAAATTGAAAGATTATCTGGGGCTTATATTTTATTCTTCTTAATTTAAGGTGCTTTTTTTTCCCCTATTTTTTTGGAGTCCTTTTTCATAGTCTTTACATTATCCTCTTGTATTCTTTTTACACCTTGTGCATCGTCTTTTATATTTCATTTCTCAAAAAGCCTTGGCCTGTTATTTCTGCAGACAGATGTACTTTAAGTTATTGTGGCCCAACGTGGTCTGGGAGTTATGGTACGAAGTTAGCCAGAGTGCACTATTTTACTGGGAAAGTTGATGAAAAGATGACACCGATGACTGCAATATGTCCCTTATTTGTAAAGGACCTTTGTGTTTGGAAAGATTTCAGAAAAGTGGAGATGCTGTTGTGTCAGGTTAGATGTGATGCCTTAGGATTAAAAGTGTGTCTTTGGCATAGGACAGGATCCTCTCAAAGTCCGATATCTTTTTTAAAAAATGATTTATTTAAAAAATGATTTATAATTCTTGATATATGTAAAGGAATGTATGTAATATAAATGTAAAGTATAAAGCATAAAAATAAAATGAACACTTGTTAATATGTCACCTTCCAAAGAACTAGAACATTATGGATACTGTTGAAACCACTTGTATGCTCCTGCCCAGGTCACTTTCTTCCTAACTGCCCCCCAGATAAATTTTGTATTGATCATTCTCTTGACTGTTAAAATATTTCCCCAGATATGTATATATTTGTAAGCAATTTATTGTTTAATGTTACTTATTTGTGCACTTCATAAAAATGGTATTCCATAGTTTTCTGAAACTTTTTTTTTCTCTTAATTCACCATATTTCCGGGATGCATCTGTGTTCCATGAAGCTGCGATTCATTTGTTTTTACTGCTAAGATTCCAGCATTTAACAAGGCCACAATTTATCTCTGTCTTTTCCTGATGTTAGACACTTGAGCTGTCTCCATTGTCAGATGAGTGTCTTCCTCCTTTCTTATACTACCTGTCCTGGGTCAGATTACATGGCAGAAGCTATTAGGTAATTGGGATGGAACAATAAGATGACCAGATCTAAATCATTGGCTGCTATATTTAACAGGAAATATAATGTACATTTGATCCCCAGGCTGAAGGATATAGTTTCAGTGCTGAGTTCTGTGGCAGAAGTACCCGCTTTGCCTTCATGATGACATGCTAAATGAAGTCTCTCATCGTGAATGTATTCCAGATATAGATAGTGGTGTGAATTCAGGAACTATTTTCTTTTGAGACTTCTAAAGTAAAATACTTGGACTTACTGTTTATACATTCTAATCTTCACTCCCTAGCTCCACACCTGTATATCCCATTGCATATATTTCTCTAACCAGATGTTTTTCCTTTAGTGTCTCAAATTCTAAAATGAACAAATGAAATGCAGTAGAGAGTAGTAGTTAGGAACTCAGTCAGGCTAAGGATCAGACATGGATTTGATTCCCAGCTTCATTGTTATTATGTGACTTGGGGAAAATTCATCTTCTATGCCACATCTGTAAAATGGGGTTAGGAACTATATTAAAGTATGTGTGTCCCCACGGTTCACCCTAAGGTTCAGTTACTAAGTGAATTCACAAGACTTAGGATGGTTTGCTAACTGTTAGTGTAATCAGTGGCAAAGTATAATCAGCAAAGGGAAAAGGTGCATGAGGCAAACTGGAGAAAACCAGGTGCAAACTTCTAAGAGTCCTCTCCCCCTGGAGTAACATATGACACACTTAATTCCCCCAGCAATGCGTTGTGACCATGCATGCCACCATTTATTCCAATACCATGTACACACATACACAGTTTATCTGTTTAGCATCTCCTAGCTCCATCACATTGGGGAAGGAGATAGTGTTGCTCCTGCTTTACAGGTAGAGAAGCTAGGACCCAGGTATGTTAAGAAGCTCTTCAGTGATCACAATTAAGGTATAACAAAACCTAAAACAAGAGTTGTTGATTTCTGGTTCAGTACTGGGATCTCACATTTGCTGAAAACCTATGTGTGAATATAACCTCTTGTCTATTTCAACAGGCTTCCGATGGAAGCAGCTCCAGAGAAGATCTTTCATCCCAGCTTTTGAGAAGAAATGAACAGATACGGAAATTAGAAGCCAGACTTTCTGGTATGTCTAAGAACTCATAAAAAGCAAGCAAAGAAAACTTGCCTTGGCTGACCCTCTCTCTATATCTAATAGCCATATTAGATAATATGTAATAGCCATAGTATAACTTTATAGTTGTATTGACATATTTTGACATATTTCTTAGTCAGAAGGGAGCAATTTTTACACTCTATTCCCTCCTTTTGTTAGTGTACTGAATAGTTTAAATTCAAAACTGAGTTTTAAAGTTAAAAAACCAACTTAGGTGTTTCTGCTCCTGAGGTTTCTAGCCATGGATATAAAAGGTATTAAAAATATATATAGACTAGATTTGACAGTCTTTCACCTGTTAGCATAGCTTTCAGGTGGAGAAGGGTAGGAGGTAGTATTTACAGGGAATGGCCAACAGATTCTTCAACACCATAGAGGGTTGCCACTTGCTACAACTACATATCAACTGTGTAAGTGTCCTTCTGGGTCTTTAGACCACTTTCCAGTGATATTCAGCACCTGTATAAAAGCTGTAACTCTCATTCTGTCTTTTGTGTGCAATTTACAATTTAAACAACTTCCATTGTATCCTTTCCCTGAGCAGGACATGTTTGTGATAGAGTTGTAAGTTCTTATTTTGGTTTCTGCCAGTGGATACATTCTGAAAGTTTCATCCTGTGAATTGGTCAATGGCTTCTGTGTTTCTTTTTGTCCTTTGGCCTTATGCACATTTTATTGGAGTGAAAGCAATAGATTACAAAATCTATAAAATTATATGTGAAATATTTGTGTTTGGGAGGTTATCAAAGGTGCATAGTATAGCTCCCAGCTCCCAGTTAGTCCATTATCTTCTTTTGTCCTCACTATAGCCTTATTAGGGTTAGCAAGGTTAAGGTCACACATGTAGTAGTAGGTGGTGGAGCTGATCCAAACCCAGACTTGCTTGTGAAAGTCCATACTCTTTTATCTGCAGTCTTCTTTAAATTCAGTTGTTATAATCCTGTTATACTTACTTGTAAATAGTATCAGGAACAGCAGTGAAATAACTTTACATTTGTCTAAGGTTGGGGAGAAAGCTGTGAAATACTATGTGCCTTCCCTAATACAGATGGAAGAATAGTTTGGGTTTGACTTTGGAGAAGGGACAGGGCCAAGAACAGACACTTACTAAACCCAGTTATGTCCTTATGTCCCAATACCTCTTATTGAACATTATGTGTCAGGTGCTTCTAATATGGAGAACACCTAGGTTATTGTCTAATTAGGACATATGAAACACTTAGTTTACCAATTGCATTTTGAGGCAGGTACAGTTAATACCATCATTTGCTAAGTAAAGAAACAAAAGGATCAATAATTTGCTTGGTCTCTCAGCTATGGATTGACAGAGCTTCGATTTGGCCCAAGCCTGCCTACTTTTCCACTATACCATACTATCTTCTTTGGCCACTCAGGTAATTAGTTCTGACTTTCACCTTTAATATGGCATGGGAAGCCCAGTTTCCATTTAGAAAAGAAGCTGCCTTTTCTAGAGAATTAAGTACTTTCACAGTAAAGACTATCCTTTGGTAAGGTATTTGCTATTGCCTCAACCACTGTTAACTCAGTTGTGTGGACTGTGAGCTGTTGAGTGAGTTCCCTTTGCTCTGTCCTATTGCTAATACTGGCAGGAGAAGTGAAAACTGAGATTTGAAATTAAGTAATGAGCAGGGCAATTTTGATGACCAGACCAGGCCCAATTCTTGCTGTCTATCCAGGCTAAAAAAATCTGCCTGTTTGTATTCACCATTTACACTGTGGATGGTTTGTACTATGCCTGTTTGCCTGTGTTGTTCATTGTTAATGGGAGCTGTCTGCCTAGCTTTCCTTAACAGCAATGGTTTTCGGGTTGAGAAAATCATCATCATTTTCACTCATTTTTTGTTTAATTAACTTCCTTTCCTGATGTTTGTCCATTCCTGGTATGTGCGTCACCCTCCTCACCCAAGACTATGCTGAACAGGTCCGAAACTTGCAGAAGATAAAAGAGAAGCTTGAAATTGCGTTAGAAAAACACCAGGATTGTACGTATTTTTTTCCTGCTTTTTCTCAATCTTTTCAGGGTTTACTTTTTTTAATGAAACAATAGTGTATGGTTAAGTTTGTCCTTCATCATAGCTCAAATCTTTGTAAGTGTACTATCAGGGTGATATATAATGTTTGTCTGATATTTATAAGCATATAGTTCCTATTTATGTTGTGTTATCGGCATGCTTCTTTGGAGAAGGTCGTTATGTGTATCAGCTTGTCTTCATCCAGTTGACCAGTTCATCGGCTGCCCTTAGATTTTAGTAAAATCATGTGCCTGGCCCTTAGACCTAGATTAGGAGACTGGTTCTATCCATAGCTTCATGCTTCTGCATTCAGTAATGGGAGGAAATCTTTAGCTGTCATCACTCCTCCAGCAATAGAACATATATTTTACTTAGTCTATCCTAACTCATATATTCTCCTTTGGATTCAGTCCAAGGAAAATGCTAACAGAAGTAGAAAGTTATTTTCTGTTGATATAATACATACTAAAAAAAAAAAATTTTTAAGGGAAACAAAGTGAAAGATTTTTTTTGTTTTGCCTAGTTTTGAGTTTTATTTTTAATTCCGATAAAGTGGTAGTAACCATCACTTAGCAACAGCATTAGCATCTTCTAGCAATCTCCCTAACTTATTATACCATTGAAAAGGTTATGTTTTGGCATCTTCCTAAATGTATATACTTGCTTATTACAAAAACAAAACAAGAGAAAGCGAAAAAACAACTGTGGTCTATTACTAAGCCCAAAAGATTCTGGGAAAGTTGAGATGGATCAGGTTTCTCCCAGTCTCATTATCCACTTATGCGACCTTGATCTTTTTTGCTAGGTGACAATTGTAAAGTAATCACATGGGCTATTTGTCATGCCGTTTCTGAAATATTTCCATATCTCAAATAGAGCCTCTTTGTTAACAGCTTCCATGCGGAAATTTCAAGAGCAGAATGAGACATTCCAAGCCAACAGAGCCAAAATGGCAGAAGGACTGGCTTTGGCATTAGCCAGAAAGGACCAGGTATTTTATATGTGACGCCCAAGACTGGTGGAAAGATTTCACTTAGTGACATGATTTCAAAAATCATGATATAAACCTTGTAGGAAACATTTACAGCTTAGGAGAAAAGGAATGCTATATATAATTTACAGTTGTAATCATGAAGAATGTGAGAGTATCATCCTGTTACACCGTATAACTTTGTAAAAGGGAGAAGGGAAATCATGTGTCCTAATCTGGTAGCATATCCCAAGAGAAGGAAAACAATCTCTGTACTCTAAAAACTTGTCTCAAGGCCTAGACCCCAAACACTTGCCTTTTAGAGTAGAGAATGCTATCAAGCTAGACAGCTTCTATGATGTACAGAGTTCTTACAATCTCTGTTCCCCAGTGTCTTCAACCCCAGTGAGTTAGACAGAAATTAACTCCTGTAATCCCATTAGAACCATCCATTGACAAATGCTGAATGAATAACAATAAGAAAGGAAAAGAGTACTATTACCATTATAATAATTATGAAGTATGTTTTATTCTGTGGCATTTTAAATTTAAGATAAACATCAAGATATTATAATGATAATCTTGATTTATTAAGACAGGATCAATATAGTATGTTTCACTTAAGAAAATACATAATTCATCTACAGTAGGTGGATGGGTGGTTTTTAGAGTATTAGTTACCTAAGACATTTGCTAGCCAGAAAAAGACATTATTCACCAATACTTAGTGGATAACTATGATATAAATGTATACAAATGAATATATCATCTAAAATTGGTGGATTCTGATTGTAGGCACTTGGAATATGGCTTTTTGTACCAATGGTTATTTTTCCTCCTGTTCTGTGATTGGTGAATGAATCCTTTTTCCTTTAACTTCTACCAGACAGTGTAAAGCATATTGGTAAAATCAAGACAAGCAGGAAAATAATTATCAGGGGCTGGTGAAGACTGTCTCCCTCACCTTCAGTGAATTAATTTTTATTTTATTTTATTTTTTTTTTATTTTAAATTTTTTTTTTAAATTTTTATTTATGATAGTCACAGAGAGAGAGAGAGGCAGAGACACAGGCAGAGGGAGAAGCAGGCTCCATGCACCGGGAGCCTGATGTGGGATTCGATCCCGGGTCTCCAGGATCGCGCCCTGGGCCAAAGGCAGGCGCCAAACCGCTGCGCCACCCAGGGATCCCCTGAATTAATTTTTAAATATCAATTATAGAGTTGCCAACTCAGCTGGTCCCAGCTACCCGCTCCCAAGAAATAATAATAGCATTCATAGAAAAACACTATGAAATAAAGTGAAAAGCTGCATCAGAATACCACATTATAGCTTTACTGGGTCCTCTACTTAATAAAAATCCACAGGCTTATATCTGTGTTCTAGAATTTTTTATAAAATTCATTTTCTTCTCCTTTTAGGATTCTTGGCTCTCTACTAAGCCAACTTTATGGGGTTTTTATTTGTTATTTTGGTTGGTTGCTTGCTTGCTTTACAGGGGGAGTTAGGTTGTTTTGTTTTCTGAAAACCTTATATTACTGATACTCTTCCCTGGAAACTATACTTTTTTGTTGTTTTGTTTTAGGAATGGTCAGAAAAAATGGATCAGCTTGAAAAGGTTAGTTCATCTTTTATATTTATCTCAGTTTGAATGTCAGCCTTTCCTCAGGGCTCAGACAGTGGTTTATGCAGTACCCAGTATACAGATTGCTCTACCACCTCTTAAACTCAGGGTGTCAGTTGATTAGACACTGACTGGAAAATCTCACGTGTTTCCCCCTTTTTTTTTTTTAAGATTTTATTTATTCATGAGAGACACAGAGAGAAAGGCAGAGACACAGGCAGAGAGAGGAGAAGCAGGCTCCCTGCAGGGAGCCCGATGTGGGACTCGATCCCAGGATTCCAGGATCATGCCCTGGGCCAAAGGCAGACGCTCAACCACTGAGCCACCCAGGGGTCCCATGTTTCCCTTTCTTGATGGGCATGCTGGATGTCTTTTGTGTACCCCTCCCAAAATCCTCTTCACCACTCTCTTACCTTTCTCTTTGTACCTGGAGGCTGATGGAAACTGTATCAGCAGGACTCCATTGCCCTCTGGTTCCAGACTGGGTTCTGCCAGTGGAGAACTCCCAAGGAACTATATGGGTGGAAGGAGAGTGTGGTTAGGATTCCTCCAGCCTTCTCCATGTGGGATCCCTTCGAGTTAGTTGTATCCCATGGCCAAAGGTCAGTTTTAGTGGATATTCCTGGGTTTCTTATAACCGCTACATCCCTCTACCCCTTCATACCCAATTGATACTAGCACATTATCTCTTTGTGTTTTCCTACCCACCCACAGCTTTGAAAAGTCCCTTTAGTAAACTTCTCAGAATACCCAATTTGAGACTGCCATCTGTTTCCTGCTGGGACCCTAATTGGCACTGTGGTAATGTTAGGAATACTTTTTAAGGAAGCAGTCGGGAAGGAGGGCATTTTTCAAGGCTTAACATTGAGCAGATAAGAGCATTTCTTGGCTAAACACAGATGAGGAAAATTGATTACTCTAGTACCATAGCTTGTGTAACACTGTGTAGGTGCTTAATGTAATTTATTCCTGGCTCCCAGACATGAACAGGAAGATAAAATTTCAGGCCTATAGTTAGAAAAACATTTTAATTTAAAAGTCAGCTACCTCGGGCAGCCCTGGTGGCTCAACGGTTTAACGCCGCTTTCAGCCCAGGGCCGGATCCTAGAGACCTGGATTGAGGTCAGGCCGCCTGCGTAGAGCGGGCTTCTTCTTCTTCTTTTTTTTTTTAAGAATAAATTTATTTTTTATTGGTGTTCAATTTACCAACATACAGAATAACACCCAGTGCTCATCCCATCAAGTGCCCCCCTCAGTGCCCGTCACCCATTCACCCCCACCCCCTGCCCTCCTCCCCTTCCATCACCCCTAGTTCGTTTCCCAGAGTTAGGTGGAGACTGCTTCTGACTCTGCCTTTGTCTCTGCCTCTCTCTGTGTATGTTTCTCATGAATAAATAAATAAAATCTTTTAAAAAAAAAAAAAAAGTCAACTACCGCAGCTCAAATTATATGCTGCTAATTCATTTTCTGTTTTCATCAAATACTCCTAAATTACTTTTTATGGTAGAAAAATTATTTCTTAGATTGATATATATATGCAGTCTCAAGATATATTTACTGTTAATTTTATTAAACAGATGAACTTTATCGTTGCTGCATTCTTGGGCTAAAACTCCAGGTTAAACCAATTCTCTCTGTGTGTGCTGTAGAAATCTGATTATCAAGCTGTTAAAGAATGCTTCAACATATTTATATAAGGAAAGAATTATAGAAAAGTCAAACTATCTCCCAAAGAAACTTGTGCTTAAAAAATCTGAACATGGTATTAATGCTGGTCTTCTTAAATATGGAGATATGAGTTGGGTTAAAGTTTTCTTTTCTTAAACTTAAGATTGTAGCAGTTGAAATTCTCATTGAACTGTTTTTTATCTTTTAAAATTACAGTAAAGGGGGATACATACAGGGCTGAAATAAAGCCTACTTCAGTGCACTAAGGCCATCCCCTCTCGTACCCCTCCCCAGAGGAGGGACTGGGACATATTTTAGACTCAGAAAGAACAGTGAGACATCTATGTAGGTCTTTGAAGCCACTGTAATTTTTGGAAATGTTATTTTTATACTGTTTTGATTTCTTTTCAATCAGAAATTGGAAACTGCAGCAGCAGAGTTTGTCCTTAAGAGAGTCTATCTTGGAAAAAAAAAAAAAAGAGAGAGTCTATCTTGGGAAGCTGTCATTTAGGAATTTGTAACCTGTTCACATCAGTCATGTCTAATTTTTGTTGACTTCTAACTGAAATTGCTAATTGACACCAGTTCTACTGAAATACATCTAATTTTTCAGGGTATTTAGGCTTACTCCAGTTATTCATATTGTTCATCCAGTTCAGTAGGTCCCTGAGAAAAGATGTGTAAAATGAATATCTGCAATTTCTTTTTTTTTTTAAGATTTTAAAAATTTATTGATTCATGAGAGACACAGAGAGAGAGGCAGAGACATAGGCAGAGAGAGAGAAGCAGGCTCCCTGTAGGCAGCCTGATATGGGACTCAATCCTAGGACCCTGGGATCATGACCTGAGCCAAAGGCAGGTGCTCAACCACTGAGCCACCCATGTGCCCCAATATCTGCAATTTCTAATCAAACTTAAGAACTTTATTTTTTTTTTAAGATTTTATTTATTTATCCATGAGAGAGAGAGAGAGAGAGGCAGAGACACAGGCAGAGGGAGAAGCAGGCTTCATGGAGGGAGCCCGATGTGGGACTCGATCCCAGGTCTCCAGGATTATGCCCTGGGCCAAAGGCAGACGCCCAACTGCTGAGCCACCCAGGCGTCCCAAACTTAAGAACTTTAAAGTACCAAATAATTGTTGCTCTTATTCCCCTTATTCACAGCTGTATCATTTAAAACACATTTATTTTTTAACTTCAGGTAAGTTTTAGATAATGGCATATTGCTCACATAACCATAAAGCTTCCTGTTATCTATTATTGTCTACTGAGGAGAGTTTTTTAAAGATTTTCCTTTATTAAGAATCTGCGGGGACCCCTGACTGGCTCAGTCAGTGGAGTGAGCAGCTCTTGATCTTGGGGTCATGAGTTCAAGCCCCATGTTGAGGGTAGAGATTACTTAGAAATAAAATATTTAAAAGAAAAAGAATTCTGCTGAATAAAAATAAACATTGTGTAGATTTTAAAAAAGCATTCTGCTTACATAATATAGATTTGAGATGTCTTTGTTGCCTGAGATAATGTCTTCTTCCTCCAAATAGGAGAAAAGGCTTCTGACAGCTCAGTTACAGGAAGTGAAGAACCAGAGTTTGAATCTTTTCCAAAGGAGGGATGAAATGGATGAATTAGAGGGGTTCCAGCAGCAAGAACTAAGTAAAGTAAAGCACATGGTGCGCATTTTATTTTCATAGCTATATATTATGTAGATGATTAATTACTCTGATTTTACTAGTCATCACTCTAATTGCTGATGAACATACCCTAGTAGTCTGTGATATTAATCATATGTGTATGTTTTTCAGTTTATGTAAGTGCAAAAGTTCTGTTTGAAATGTGCTTCCTTTTCCTTTTCTTTGTTTATTACGGGCATATAAAGCCGCTTATAAGCTCACACAAATGTTATGAAAGTTTGGTTTGTTGGTCCATATTTTTAAAAACAGGTCTCAGGAGTATTTCTTAATAGTGGCCCAGTGAAACTTTATATCTTTGTATCAGCTTTTAAAAAAAGAAGAAACTCTGGGGAAAATGGAGCAAGAGTTGGAGGCGCGAACCAGAGAACTGAGTCACACCCGGGAGGAGTTGATGACCTCCAGTCAGATGTTATCAGACTTGAGCCAGAAGCTAGAAGAATTGCAGAGACACTGCTCAGCGCTGGAAGAGCAGAGGTTCTTGCTTGGTCTGTGGGGCCCATGGGAAGCGGTGTTAGTGTAGCCCTAGCTATAGCTTGCCTGCCTTTCCCCACTGCTCTTTGCAACACTTTCTTTTTCTTTTTTTTTTTTAATTTTGTTTTTATTTTTTTAAAGATTTATTTATTTATTTATTTATTTATTTATTTATTTATTTATTTATTTATTTATTTATTATAGGCATAGAGAGAGAGAGAGGCAGAGACACAGGAGGAGGGAGAAGCAGGCTCCATGCTGGGAGCCTGATGTGGGACTTCATCCCGGGACTCCAGGATCACGCCCTGGGCCAAAGGCAGGCGCCAAACCGCTGAGCCACCCAAGGATCCCCTTCTTTTTTTTTTTTTTTTTTTTTGAAAGATTTTATTTATTTATTCATAGAGACACAGAGAGAGAGAGAGAGGCAGAGACACAGGCAGAGAGAGAAGCAGGCTCCATGCAGGGAGCCCGACGTGGGGCTCGATCCCAGGTCTCCAGGATCACGCCCTGGGCCACAGGCGGCGCTAAACTGCTGCGCCACTGGGGTTGCCCTCTTTGCAACACTTTCTGATCTGAGTTCTGGCCCAGGGCTTGGGACCCTCTACTCCCACCACCCAACACCTTCACTCCCCTTCACCTGCCTAAGCTCAGCTTCCAAACCTGCTAAGCAATTCAGTATGTTCTTGTTCCTAAGCTATTAAATAACCAAGGCAAATTAGGATTTTTTACTTAAACCTGGGTAGAATTTTTCTTTTTTGGCTTCTACTTCAGAAAGAGCCAAGAAGTCTTCTCCATCGATAGTCTTCACATGGCTAACATTTGCAGCCCTGACATATAAAGAGCCATCTGTATTTTTTCCTGTAGAAGAGTGTCTCTTAGATAAGATTTCCAAATGTGCTTATTGTCTACTTTCTTTCAATGAAGAGATCACGTGACAGCTTCAAAAACAGGTGCAGAAAATAAGATCTCGGCCCTGGTGCAAAAGGAGCAAGAGCTCCAGGCATTCATTCAGCAGCTTTCCATGGACTTACAGAAGGTAAGTAGAGTACTAGGAGTGGATCCAGGTGGCTAGAGCTTATAGGGTCGAAACTAAATCTGGCAGAAATCTCTGTCTCAGGGTGGCTACTGAAACTTCTGTTTCTCATGCAATGTGGCCCTAGTTCCTGGTGTAGCCCCGCTACATCCTGATGGAAGTGGCCACACAGCTGAACAGAAGAGGTCAGTATTGTCCCTGCAGGAAGTCTCAAAGTACACGATTTGATCTACTCCAGTTTGTCTTAAGTACTTCATGGTGGACCATGAGCATAAGAATAACAGTCATGGTTGATATGGCTTAATCTGGTGTGTTCCAAGTGATAATCCTTACAGTTCATTTGACCAACATACATTTATTGCCTTCCTATTATAGGCCTGTGCTAAGTTTTGAGACTATAAAGAAGAAGAATAAAACATTATTATTGACTAGTGTTTCTCAGTGGCATGTTTCTTCTCACCATTTTGAATAGAACAGTTGTCCCTTGCATTGCAGGACATTTAGCTTTCCTGGCCCCTGGGTTCTTAGTGCCAGTAGCACCCTTCAGGCATTGACAGTCCAGCCCTTCCCATCATGTGAAAAAACACCCCCTGGTGGGTGGTACCACCAACTCTACCCTCTTCCCTTGAGAACTGCTAATCTCAACTGCAACAGAGACTTACTACATCATTATAGTACAGTTAAGATTTGTGTAAATAGAAATCTATATACTCCTTCCTTCTAGGTATTAGCACACATATAGATGCCCAAATGGAGGTTATATACCTCACTCAGAGTTCAGCAGTGAGTGACAAAGCTGGATTCTAGCCCAGGTCTTACTCCAAAACTCATGCTTGTCCTATTGGACTGTGTTGCCTTCCAACAAGGGTCACCCAGTAAATAGATCTCACATATATGAATGACTCTGATACAAGGTCTCTACTCTCAGTGAACTGAAGATCTAGACACACAGTGTTTTCTCAGAGGCTTATAGTTTCATTATAGAACTCAAACCTAACCACAAGAAAACACATTCTTAACAAATCCTAAATAAGTGAAATAGATTTTGTAATGGAAAATATATGCCATAGGGAGAGAGTGTATTTCTAGCATAAGAGTCAAGGAACTCTTCCTGGAGGAACTGGAATTTCAAAGATGGGTAGAGTAACAGGAGGCTGAGAAAGCAGGACACAGAATACATAGGGTGGGGGAAGATAACATACATAAAATTTGGGGATTCAAGAGTCCCTTTGATGTCAGAACCATCTAACTTACCATGTCATCATTGGAAAAACTAATTTTCTAGCTTGTGATTATACTAATAAGTTCCCTCACTCATTCTAAAAATATGATCAAAGCCTTCCTATGTGCCAGGCTCAGCACTCTTTGCCCAGTGTTAAAAATACTGTGGTGAGCAAAACAGATACTGCCCTTGCCTTTGTGGAACTTCTAATCTAGAGGGAAAATCAGATATCAATCAGTAATCATGTAAATATACTATTGCAAACCATGATGCATGAAGGAAAACTGCAGGATGTTGTAGGATCCTGTAATGGCATCAGGTTAGATCTAGCCTTGGAGTCAGAGAACAAAGCCCTTGAAGAAGGAACACTTGAGCTGTGGAGGGGGAGAGACAGTGGGAGAGAATTTGAAGCAAGGAATAGTGAACAGTATGAACCATAAACCCAGAAACCTTGAGGCAGTAGAAGGATGAGCACATTCAAGGAACTGGAAGAGAAGACACAGAGAATGGACTGGCATAAGGGGAAACATTGGATGGGGTTCCAGTTAGGAAGTTCTTATACCTGTCTAGGCATCAGATGGTGGCTTTGACAAGAGTGGTGGTAAAGATAATGGGGAAGTAGACATTTACAAAATAATGAGGAGACTGACCCACTCGCTAATGTAATGGATGTAGGAGGGAAGCAAGAGAAAAGGAAGTTTTGGTGATGGTTTCTGAGTTTCTTGATAGCAACTGAGTGGCTGATAGGGTCGGTCATTGGGTTAAGAATATCAAAGGCTGCACAGTTTTATCATGAAGAACATGAGTTTGGAGTCAGTTTTTTTTGTTGTTGTTGTTGTCCTTATCGTTATTAAATAAATGTAACATTTATAAATATAAGTAGGGTAGAGAGTATAACAAGGCAGTGATCCCCTTGTAGTTAACCCCCAGGTTATCCCCTTGTAGTTAACCCCCAGGATGAAAAGAATAATCTATTTATACTTGAAGTTCCCCATGTGCCATTCGCTGTTCATCCCATTCCTTTTTCCTTTATAAGGAATCTAGAAACTGTTGTTTCCTTTTTCTTCACTTTATAATTTTACTGTTATTTTATCCCTAAATAGTATGTATCTTCTGTTGTTTCTCATGCTTGTTAAAAATTATATAAATTATGCTATAGGTATTCTTCTAAAACTTACTTTTTGTGCTCAACATTATATTCCCAAAAAACATGCATTTGTATACATGCAGCTGTATTTTTTTTTCTTTTCTCAACTATATAGTGTGAAGTAACAAAATTTATTCATCGTATTGACCATCAACATTGAGGTGTTTCTGGACTTTTACTAGTACAAACAAGGCTACTGTGAACATTCCTCTACCTGTGCAGGTTACTCTAGGGTATATTTAAGATGTGGAAAGGTTAGGTGTGCCTGGCTGGCTTAGTTGGTGGAGCATGCAACTCTTGATCTCGGGGTTGTGAGTTTGAGCCCCACATTGGGTGTAGAGACTACCTAAAAATAAAATCTCACCCCCCCAAAAAAAAAGATTTGTACTTTTTCAACTTTTCAGCATAATGCCGAGTATTTTTTTTCCCTAGTAGTTGTAGTAATTCACAGTCCCACCAGCCATGTTTGTTCTGCTTCCTTGACAACATGGGATATCATCAGGCATTTATTTTTTGCCAGTCTAGAGAGTATGAAATATTAACATTTTTTTAAAGATTTTATTTATTCATGAGAGACAGAGAGAAGGCAGAGACATAGGCAGAGGGAGAAGCTAGTAAGGCGATGTACTGTATCATACAGATACCACAATGGCATATGCCCTTTGCAGGGAGCCCGATGTGGGACTCGATCCTGGAACTCTGGGATCATGCCCTGAGCCTAAGGCAGATGCTCAGCTGCTTAGCCACCTGGGTGTCCCCTTTCAACATGATTCTAATTTGCTTTTCCCAGATTACTACAAAGTGCTACTGTCCTTTCATGCTTATAGGTCATTATTGTTCTGTGAAGTACTCATTCAATTCTCTAGCCCATTTTTCTGCTATGTTTTCTTTTTCTTCTTGATTATAGGATTCTTTATATATATCCTGGCTGCCATGCTCCCTTGTCAGTTATATGGGTTGCAAATGTCTTCTCCCAGTTTTTGCCTTGTCTTCACACCCTTTATGGTCTCCTCTGATGAAAATATGCTCTTAATTTTAGTATAGTTGAATTTATTATTTTCCTTTAAGTTCACACTTTTGCTTTTTTATTTTAATTTACTTTAAAAAAATGGTTCCCCCTTCAGTGAGACTTCCATTTTATTTATTTGTTTTTTAAGTAATCTCTATACCCATCATGGAGCTTGAACTCAATGATTCCCAGATCAAGTGTCACATGCTCTACCAGCTGAGCCAGCCAGGTGCTCCCACACCTGCTTTTTTAAAGAAATTGTTTCTTACCCAAGGCCATAATGCGCTTTTTCTGCATTACCATATAGGAAGTTTTACAGTTTTGCTTTTTATAGTCCAGTCTTTATATGCCTAAACTGTGATTTGGGTATTAGAAAGGGATCTGTATCTTTTTTTTTTTTTTATTGTTTTGGTACCATTTATTAAAAAATCTGTTCTTTTCTCAGCAATCTGCAATATCAGCTTTGTCACAGTTCAGGTTTCCATATGTATGTAGAACTATTAGGCTTTGGGGCATATCCACTGTGGTATCTGTATGATACAGTGCATCGCCTTACTAGCTATTAGGACAAGTCCTGGTGTCTCATAAATCTCCCCAGCTATTTCTTTTTTATGAGTATTTTGAATATTCTTGGCCCATTGTTCTTCCACAGAGAAGCTTGTCAGACTCAAAAAAATTTTGTTGAGTTATTGTTTGGATAGCATTGAATCTGTAGGTCCATTTGGAGAGCAGTGATTACTTTATGATGTGAGTTTTCTTTTCTTTTTTTTTTTTTTTTAAGATTTTGTTTATTTATTCATGAGAGACAGTGAGAGAGAGGCAGAGACAGGCAGAGGGAGAAGTGGGCCCCATGCGGGACTCAATCCCGAAACTCCGGGATCACGTCCTGAGCCAAAGGCAGTCACTCAACCACTGAACCATCCAGACGTCCCTGATGTGAGTTTTCTTTAACCAAGAACATGATCTATTGTTTCAGATATTCAGTGTGCTTTTTTTTTTAAATGACTCTGTAAGGTTCTGTGATTTTTTTTCATGAAAGTTCGTTATTTACTGTTAAACTTATTCCTAGGCACGGTTTTTATACCAATTATAAATTGTGTCATTTTAAAAATTACTTTTTGTACTTGTTGCTGGCATATACTATAAAAATACTGTTATTTTTATAAATTGATTATTTTGCACAATTTATTAATTTTTACTGAGCTTAGTAACTAATTACAGATTTTTTGAATTTCTTGAATAGCAGTCATCTGTGAATAATGATGGTTTTGTTTGTTTCAAATTCTTATACATTTTTTTCTTTGCCCTATTCTGTTAGGTTGCTTGTTTTCTTATTATTAAATTTTAAGAATTTTTTTTTACATTTTTGGATAGCAATTCCTTGTCATATGTGTCTTTTGCAAATATTTTCTCCTAATCTGTGGCTTGACTTCTTATTCTCTAGACACTGTCTTTAATAGAGCAGAATTTTCTAATTCCGATGAAGTCTAGCTTATCAGTTATTTCTTTCATGCATCAAGCCTTTGGTGGTATGTTTAACAAATGATTGCTATACCCATGGTCATCTAGGTTTTCTCCTGATGTTATCTTCTCTGAGTTTTATAGTTTTTAGTTTTACATCTATATCTGTGATCCATTTTGAGTTAATCTTTATGAAGGAGGTAAGGTCTCTATGTCCAGATTCATTTTTTTTCATGTGGATGTCCATTTGTTCCAGCACCATTTGTTGAAGAGGTTGTCTTTGTTTCATTGTATTATCTTTGCTTCTTTGTCAAAGATCAGTCAAATATATTCATGAGGAAAAAAATATATATATATATTCATGAGGGTCTATTTCTGAGCTCTCTGTTCTGTTCCACTGATCTATTTGTCTGTTCTTTCACCAAGACCATCCTTTCTGGATTATTGTAATTTTATAGTAAGTCCTGAAGTGAGGTAGCCTCAGTCCTCTAACTTTGTTCTTCTCTTTCAATATTGTATTGGCTTTTGTGGGTCTTTTGCATCTCCATATAAACTTTATTTTTTTTAAATTTTTTTTTAATTTTTATTTATGATAGTCACAGAGAGAGAGAGAGAGGCAGAGACACAAGCAGAGGGAGAAGCAGGCTCCATGCACCGGGAGCCCGATGTGGGATTCGATCCCGGGTCTCCAGGATTGCACCCTGGGCCAAAGGCAGGCGCCAAACCGCTGCGCCACCCAGGGATCCCTCCATATAAACTTTAAAATAATTTTTTTGACATCCATAAAATAACTTGCTGGGTTTTTTTGTTTTGTTTTGTTTTGTTTTATTTATGATAGTCACAGAGAGAGAGAGAGAGAGAGAGAGAGGCAGAGACACAGGCAGAGGGAGAAGCAGGCTCCATGCACCGGGAGCCCGACGTGGGATTCGATCCCGGGTCTCCAGGATCGCGCCCTGGGCCAAAGGCAGGCGCCAAACCACTGCGCCACCCAGGGATCCCCCCTTGCTGGGGTTTTGATAGTGAGTGCATTGAATCTGTAGATCAAGTTGGGAAAAATTGTTATCTTAACAATATTGGGTCTTTTTATCTGTGAACATGGACTGTCACTCCATTTATTTAGTTTTTGTCTTTTTTTCATTCATCAGTTTTATAGTTTTCCTCATAAATGTCTTATACATGTTTTGTTAGATTATACCTAAGTATTTCATTTTGGGGAGTGTTAATGTGAATGATATTGTCTTTTTAATTTCAGATTCTACTTGTTTATTGTCAGTATGTAGGAAAGCAGTTGACTTTTGTGTAACAACCTTGTATCCTACAACTTTCCTTTATTCTTTTTTAAGACTTTATTTATTCATGAGAGACAGAGAAAGAGGTGGAGATACCGACAGAGGGAGAATCAGGCTCTCCACAGACAGAGGGAGAATCAGGCTCTCCACAGGCAGCCTGATGTGGGACTCAGTCTGAGACTCCAGGATCAATACCCTGAGCCAAAGGGAGATGCTCAACCCCTGAGCCTCCCAGGCATCCCCTACAACCTTTCTTTAACCACTTGTTATTTCTGGGAGTTTTCCCCCTACTTATTTGGATTTTCTAGATATATATAATGGTGTCACTTACTAACAAAGACAATTTTAGGTTTTCCTTCCCAATCTGTGTACTTGTATTTCCTTTTCTTGTCTTATTACATTAACAAGGACTTCTAATACAGTGTTGGAAAGGATTGATGAGCGGACATCCTTGTCTTGAGTGGAAAAGCTTTGAGTTTTTCACCATTAAGGATAATGTTAGCTGTGGCATAGAAGGTGTTAGGGGCCTGAAGTAAAGCAGCCAGAGTGGAGAAGGGGGCTCCATGTGTGATATGGTGCACAAGAAGACTAACTGGAAATTGGTGACCAATTCTTTTTCTGTTCTAACTTTGCCTAACACCAAAACTTGTTTGTTTTTTTATTTTCACTATAGGGTCACCTGTATCTCTCAAGTTCATATTGATGTATAATAGAATGAGTACAGGCTTTGGTTCCAGAAGACTTGAGTTTTTTTTTTTTTTTTAATTTTTTTTAATTTATTTATGATAGTCACAGAGAGAGAGAGACACAGGCAGAGGGAGAAGCAGGCTCCATGCACCGGGAGCCCAATGTGGGATTCGATCCCGGGTCTCCAGGATCGCGCCCTGGGCCAAAGGCAGGCGCCAAACCGCTGCGCCACTCAGGGATCCCAAGACTTGAGTTTAAATCTTTAATTTATCACTGGTATATGCTTATGGGCTAGTTTGTAAGTTTTGGCTTCCTTATAAATGGACACAATAAAGGGTGAATGTAAGGACTAGGGTGAATGTAAGGACTAGGGATAATGGAAAGTGCTTACTCATGCTCTGTAAACTATAGCTGCCAGTGCTGCACTCTGCTACAAATTATGATTATTGCATTATTAGTGGTCTATTATTAGACCTATCATGATTGGTTATCATGGCCGAATTGTTTTTCTTTCCTATCAAACTTTCTCTCCTTTGCTGTTCTCTGTTTTATGTAATGTTACTATTGTGCCAGGCACCTGAGTCACAGACTTGGGAGTTCTTTTTACCTCTTCTCCCAGCTTCCTAGTCATGCTGAACTTGCCTTTCACCTCTTTGCATGTGCTACACTTTACCCAGAATTCTCATTCTGCCCCAACACCCTTCTCCCTTGACTTGCCTAGTCAGGGGGCTTGATCTGACTTCCCCAAACAGTTAATCCCTCCTGCCTCTGATATATCACCTTGTATGTCCCTCTGCTGCAGCATGATTGTATTGTTTTATAATTAATTGTGTGTATACATGTGTATACATGACCCTACTTCTGTGGGTCAGGAACTATATCTGGTT
Source organism: Vulpes lagopus (assembly GCF_018345385.1). Classification (NCBI taxonomy): domain Eukaryota; kingdom Metazoa; phylum Chordata; class Mammalia; order Carnivora; family Canidae; genus Vulpes; species Vulpes lagopus. The sequence continues at coordinate 3,122,857 of NC_054835.1, read as the reverse complement.
GTATCCTCAGAAGACTACACACAGTGTAAACTTGATAAGAGTTTACTGAATTGCAGGGTGCCTGGGCAGCTCAGTTGGTTGAACGTCTGCCTTTGGCTGAGGTCATGATCCTCAGGGTCCTGGGATTGAGCCCCACATTGGGACTTCTTGCTTAGCAGGGAGTCTGCTTCTCCCTTTCCCTCTGCTCCTCTCTCTGTGCGTGCATGCTTGCTCACTCACTCACTCAAATAAACAAAATCTTTTAAAAAGTTTACTGAGTTATGGGACCTTGAGTCTAGACAGTTCAATTTCTGGAAAACCCTCTACTACCTATGCTGTCAACCCTGTATTCTATTTTTAAGATTTTGTTTGCTTGAGAGAGAGAGTATGAGCAGGAGGAGGGGCAGAAGGAGAGGGAGAGGAACAAGCAGACTCCCCACCAAGTAGGGAGCCAGATGGGGACTCCATCCCAGGATGCTGGGATCATGACCTGAGCTGAAGTCAGACTCTTAACCAACTGAGCCACACAGGTGCCCCCACAGTAAGAATTTAGAATGGAAATTGCTTCTTCCAAAGTTGCTACATTTTATTCTGGGAAGAGTTTGGCTGGGTTTCAAGCTGACATGAAACCATAGCTCAAGATAGAGCAGCAGAAGCATAAAGCAAGGAAACAGAGTACCTGTAAGAAGGTATAAGTCTTCACAGTAAGATATTGATGCTTTATGAACTTTTTTAAATTTTTAACTTTTCAAAATTAATTAATTAATCTATTTATTTATTTATTTATTTATTTATTTATTTATTTATTTATTTATTTTAGATTTTATTTATTCATGAGAGAGGCAGAGACATAGGCAGAGGGAAAGCAGGCTCCATGCAGGAAGCCTGGGACTCCATGATCACACCCTGAGCCAAACAAAGGCAGACGTTCCACTGTGGAGCTACCCAGGCATCCCTGAACATTTTTTTAAAGATTCTTTTTAAGATTTTATATTTATTTATTTATTTATTTATTTATTTATTTATTTATTTATTTATTATTTTATTTATGACAGTCACAGAGAGAGAGAGAGGCAGAGACACAGGCAGGGGGAGAAGCAGGCTCCATGCACCGGGAGCCCGACGTGGGATTCGATCCCGGGTCTCCAGGATCGCGCCCTGGGCCAAAGGCAGGCGCCAAACCGCTGCGCCACCCAGGGATCCCTAAAGATTCTTTTTAATTTGAGAAAGAGCACAAGCATGGGGAGGGGTAGAGTTAGAGGGAATAGCAGACTCCCTGCCAAGCAGGGAGCCCAATGCAGGGCTCAATCCCAGGACCCTGGGATCATGACCCAAGCCGAAGGCAGATGCTTAACCAACTGAGCCACCCATGTGCCCTTATACAAACTTTTAGAGAGGTGCCTGGGCATCTTCAGTGGATGCAAGGACCACTAGGGATCTAAAAACTTATGGAATGAAAGCTTCCTGGATCCTCTGCTTTTACATTAAGTAGCACTTGAAGATTGGTAACAGTGAGAGGAACCAAGTCATAACCTGCCACTGCCACCGCCACCGCTACCATCATTGCTAAAGAGATAGACTGAAATAAAGTGGGTAGCTGTTGGTTTGGGGCCAAGGTGTGAGGTGCACAGTGGCTCTGCCCTGGTCACTATGCTGGGAGCTGCAGTGAGTGTCCTCATGTATTTTAGAAGTTCTCTCATTCCGTTCTTGAGGCAGCTACGTTGGTGTCTTAATGCTTCATCTAGCCCCATATTTCCCAGAATATTGTTCTCTTGGGCATTTGTAGGACTTATGGGGACCTTCTTGAGGGGGATACCTCTGCCAAGTTTGGCATCTGAGTTAAAGATGTACATAGGTCCTGTTGGACTCTGGGTTAGTAGAATGAGATGTGTGCTTGGTGAACATAGACAGTAGTAGGTCATGACCGAACAATCTGATTGTCTTAAAGAGAAGGAGCATCTTCTCAGAGTTCTGCCTGCATCCCACTGATATCATAGCCTTGTCTTTCCTACATCAATAATGCTTAAATTAAATGAGCAATTGTCTCTTGCACACTAGGTTTGAACTGATGTCTGGGTGGTGCTGGGTCCTGGTGTTTCTTCTGTATCCCTTTTCAAGGAAGATTCCTTAGCTCTCCGTTCTTCTGAGAGGCAGTTGAGAACAGAATTTCCGGGAAACGTAATGGTCCGAGAGGAGACAGGGAGTGGGAAGGAGAAAGGGGTTAGAATGTAATATAATCTTTGCCTTCACTTGCAGGCCACTGCTAAAACTCAAGAGAAAGAAAAACTCGTCACACAGTTGCAGGAGAAGGTCTCGTCCTTGGAGAAGAGACTAGAGCAGAACTTACCAGGAGAAGAACATGTGCAAGAACTCCTAAAAGAGGTAAGTAGCTCTTTTCAGACAGCCACTGTTAGGAAGGTAGGGGTAACACTGGAGATTTCATACAATCATAGAGCTTCAGAGCCAGAGAGTCCACAAGCAGCTGGAAAAGAAGAGCCCCCCCTCCAATTTCTGATTATCCTTCTTACAGCAAAAAACAGCCACCTGTCACCTGTGTATATTGCCATGTTTTCCAGGAAAGGGAGAGCCTCGTTCAAAGATGCCTATGAATGATTAGCACCCTAATCACCAGTGAACCTCGCCTGGTGATTTATGCTGGGCTGTCTTATCTTACCTCCCTGATCTCTTCCACCCTTTTGCACTTTCCAGTGGCCAAGGAAAATTGTTACTGTCTGCCTATGGCATGAGCAAGAATCACCTTCGGCAGTGAGGGGTTCCACTGAGTGAGGCTGTTGAGCAGATTGACCTTTGCCCTTTCTCATTGAGCCTGCATTGTCTGCCCATATTCTGCTCCTCCTGCTTTTTGTATCTCAGGACTGACCTCACCCTGACAAAGGTGACAAAGCCAAGACCTTAGGCCTAGATTAGACCGTCACTGTCTGTCTTCGTTTCAACTAAACATCTCCATCTCCACTGCCACTGTTGTACTTCAGGGCTTCTAGCAACTCTAGCCTAGTCCACAGCAGAGGTCTCCAAACTGCCTACCTGGCATCAGCCCCCTCCTTTACCCCTGATGCAGTCTTTTGCGCCCACTGCCGAGCTGGTATTCCTGACCGCCTCACTCCCTTACCTTCTTGTCCAGCTTTCCTGCAATCTGCAGTGCATATAGCCTGGGTTCTTGGGTGTAAATTGATTTCTAGAGTCAGACTGCCAAGGTGTGTATCTCGCGTCATCTTCTTATCAGTTGGTGACTTAAGGCAAGAAAATTAATCTCTTTGTGTTTGTTTTCTCTTCTGTGAAATAGAGTAGATAATTGTACCAAGCACAGAATTGTTGGTAGGATTCAGGGAGTTACAATATGTGAAATGCTTAGAATGAAGCTCTAGAATGTAGTAGGGTCTCCGTATTTTTCTGCTATTAATATTATAATCCTTAGTATTGTGCCATCATCATTATTATAAAGCTTAGTGTGCATAGGAGGTACTTGGAGAGTTTGTTTAGTGTGTACATTCCTATACTTAGAAATCCTTTTTTCAGTAGGTCTGTAAGACCTCAAGTTTAACAACTACTTACTCCTGCACCACCACATTATTCTTATGCCAGTATGTGGACAACCCTACTTTAAAAAATATTGCTTACAGAATTAAATTCAAGCTCCTTTCTGCAGCATAAAAAGTTTCCCATGATCTGCCCCTTTGCCTTACTTTCTAGTCTCATTTCTTGACCTGAATCCACCATTGCCTTAGGTTTTTGCAAGTTGTAGCTCCCCAAATGTCCCAGGCTATTTCATGACTCCACTGGTGATCACTGCCTGGGTGCTCCCTGCCAACCCCTGGCCACTTGTTAATTAGGAAGCCATCCACTTTCCTGAGGCAGTGAGTATCTGGGTATCTTTGTGGGTGTTCATTGCACTCTATTAATTTTTTTGTTAGTCTTGCCTCAGTCTCAAGGTCAAAGAATTGTATCAAATTTATCTGTGTGTACTTTATGATATGTGACTATTATCTCAGCTGTTATTTTTGTTAATACATTTGTGTCCCCCTGTCTTGCTCAAATCACAGTATGTGGTAGACATCAGTATTTATTCAATGGAAAAATGACTGTTTTACTCTTCTTTCAACTTACAGAAAACCGTTGCTGAGCAGAATTTGGAGGATACCAGACAGCAGCTCTTGGCAGCCAGAAGCAGCCAGGCCAAGGCCATTGACATCCTGGAAACTCGGGTACTGACCTCATTCCCAGAGATTCCTGTGTCTGGATGGTGGCCTGGTTGGATGACATCGTTGGGGGAAAATCCCCTAGGCTCAGAGGTTCTCTTTTGAAGGGACTGTTTTGAAACTCACTTACACATGGCTGAGTTAGTCATTTTCTTCATTCTTGCCAAATTGCTACCATTGTTCCACACAACATTGTTCTCTTGCTGTTCCCTTTTATCCACTTTGCCTTCCCTCCCATGGGAAGCTATTCTGATGGGGTTACTAGAGATCCTTGCATTGTGGGGTGACCTTAAAATGGGCAGCCTTGTTTTGCGTGCATGTATGTTGATTTATGTAAGTGATACAGTTCCACACTTACATTTATTTAAGTGATACAGTTCCACACTGTCACATACTGTCACATTCACCTGCTCCACTTCTGTCCATGTCCACATCGTTGTACTTAGTGCTCTACATCATATATCTATCAGGTGCTGGACATCTGCATTGCCGCCTTCTTCCTGTCACCACAGGTTACACTACCTTGAACAGCCTCGTCCCTGTCACCCTGAGGACAGAGAATGCCTATGACTAAGTTAGGACAAGAACATTCTTGCAAGGGCTGCCCCTGGCTCTGCTCCCCCAGAGTGCATGAAGGTTTCTGTATCTGCATTCCTGCTTTTTCCAGCCATTTGTTTGTTTGCCAGTTTAGTTAGTGTGAAGTGGTGGAAGGGGTAAGGGATCTCCGTGGGGCCTCTTTCATAAGGGCACGGATCCCATCATGAGGACTCCACCCTCATGACCTAAGCATCTCGCAAAGGCCCCACCTCCTGTTCCCATCACGTCAGGCAACAGGATTTCCATATGAATTTGGGGAGGACACTGTAGTAAATGCTTATTAGCTCATTTTTAAAATCTTATCTTCTGATAAATATACTTCAAGCTCTTTTTTTTTTCCAATACAGCTTGGTTTATTTTATTAGCATTCAGTTCTGTTTCTGAATGTTTTTTTATTACGATAAAATATACATGACAAAGTTACCATTTCATCCATTTCTAGTGTACAATTCAGTGGCATGAAGCACATTCACACTGTTCAACCATTACCACCATCATCTCCAGAACGTTTTGATCTTCTCAGACTGAAATTCTCACTTCCCATTCTCTCCCATCCCCAGCCCACCACCATTCTACTTAAGTCTGATTACTCTGGGAATGTCCTATTAGTGGAATTATATGATATGCATCCTTTTGTGTCTGGCTGATTTCACTTAACATATGTCTTCAGGGTTCATTCATGTTGTAGCATGTGTCTGAATTTCATTTCTTTTTAAGGCTGAATAAGCCTTTTTTTTTTTTTTTTAAGTAAAACTCCATGCCACACATGGGGCTGGAACTCACAACCCCGAGATCAAGAGTCACATGCTCTACCACTGTGCCAGTCAGGTGGCCCAGGGCTGAATAAGCTTTTTGAAAAGGCTTTCATTCCTTTATATGTCTATACCACGTTTTGTTTATCCCTTCATTTGTCAACGGGACTTTTGGGTTATTTCCACCTTCTGGCTATTGTGAATAATAAGCATTAGCATAGTGCTATGAACAAGGTTTTTGTGTGACCTTTTACTTTCATTTCTCTTGGGTTTATACCTAGGAGTAGAATCACTAGGGGACATGATAACTCTGTGCTTAACCCCTAGAGGAGCTGAACCTTTCTTGAGCTCTGCCTCTAAATTGAGACTTGGGTAGATACTTTCTGAAACCAGGGGTTAAAAAGCTAGGTTTCATTTCTGGCTCTACCACTATTAAAATCTGTGATCCTAGGCAGCCCTGGTGGCTTAGTGGTTTGGCGCTACCTTCGGCCCGGGGCTTGATCCTGGAGACCTGGGATCAAGTCCCACGTTGGGCTCCCTGCATAGAGCCTGCTTCTCCCTCTGCCTGTGTCTCTGCCCTCACCCCCACCCCCATGAATAAATAAATAAATAAAATCTTTAAAAAAAAATCTGTGATCCTGGACAGGTAACATTACTTGTCCTCCTATGTAGAAATAGGCTGTTCTCCATGAGTTGCTTCAGCTCCATGTGAATGTGTATAAGGAACCATAAGAGTATCCTCTTGTCAGGTACCTGCTTTTCCTTGACAAAGCTGCAGCCTTCCTTGTGTTTATGTTTTTAATCATAAACTTTCTCAAGGTCATACCTTACTCAGCAAACAAGAGGACTTCATAAGGGAAATTGGCAAAGATAGCTCCAACCAGATAGAAATGCCCCATTGGAGAGCCACATCCAGCTCAACGGACAGGGTCTGGTCCTGTCCACAGGGCCAGCCACACATCCTAGTGCAGCATCAGGTACAAAGTCAGACAGAGTTGATGGTTGTGGAATGAGGGAAGTTTGTGTCATAGGCAGTCATCCCACTTCTGGGAATCTAGCCTAAGGAAGTGGCTCAAACCAGGTCACAAAATGTTCGGTGAAGATGTCACTGAGATAACAGCTGTGTTATCTCAGATGGGAAAGTGGGACACAGCCCAACTGCCAGCACAGTAGGAATGGTTCAATACTTTGTGCAATATCCTTTAAAGAAATAATTGAAGTTCTGATGACTACATGGGATACAGAAGGAAACATGAGTAAGGAGGAGAAACACAGTATTCCTGGAATTATATACAGAGTTGTAAAAAAAAAAGGGTGGGGGGAGCCCCGGTGGCACAGCGGTTAGGCACCGCCTGCAGCCTGGGTGTGATCCTGGAGACCTGGGATGGAGTCCCACATCGGGCTCCCTGCATGGAGCCTGCTTCTCTCTCTCCCTTTGCCTGTGTCTCTGCCTCTCTCTCTCTATGAATAAATAAATAAAATCTTAAAAAAAAAAAAGGAACTTACACATATTTTTTTTAAAAAGGCAGTCATAAAAATACAGCAGAGGAAAATATGTTAGAATGGTGGTGTTGTATCATGGTAGATCTAAAGGTGTCTTTGTGTCTTTTTTCCTAATTGAAACAGTTTCTGGGGGTACCTGGATGGCTCAGTCAGATGTCTACCTTTGGCTCAGGTCATGATTTTGGGATTCTGGAATTGAGCCCTGCATCAGGCTCCCTGCTCAACAGGGAGTCTGCTTCTCCCTCTGCGCGCTCCCCCTCTGTTCATGTGCTGTCTCTCAAATAAATAAAATCTTTATAAAAAATTCTGTAATGTACTCGCTTTATGATTTAAATGGATTTGATTTTTAAAGTTAATTATTACCACTCTTCAGCTTCTTTTGAATGAAACAATGCTTCTCTTTCCCCCTCAGGTGAAAGAACTCCAGCAGAACTTGCAGGCATCTGAGGAGAAGCTAAAGCACAGTGGTGATGTCATGGTGGCTCAGGAAGTTCAGATTCAGCAGCTCGTAAGTGGTTCTTGTGGCTGCTTGTTCTAGGCACCTGATGCTTGCCCTTTACGCCTTTGCAGCTAGCTGCTCCAGACTCACTCTAGTGAGGTATTTGGACCTGACCTTCGATACAGTTGAGCTGGATGTGAGCAGGTGGGCAGCTGCAGGCAGAGAGTCAGGACCTGCTGGAGGATCTGAATTACCAAAGGAGAGAGAGACTGGCTAATTCCCATCTGACTGCTGGCCATAGGGCCCAACCTAGTTCTGAGACTGTAGGATGGGATAACTCGACAGTCCAACCTCCAACCTCCAGGGCTGTGGAGAACAGTCCTGGCTCTGGGGAGAACATGGCCAAGGGTTTGTCCAGCTGTCACAGCCCCAAATGGAGTGTTGAGTTAGAATCTAGAGAAATAAAAACAGTACTTACTGTACGTTTGCCATGCCAGTCACTGTGCTAAATATCCAGCATGTGTTTCCTTCAGTCCTTGCTACAGACCTCAGAGGTATGTGCTGTTATCCTCATTCTCTAGAGGAAGCTGGTTCAGTAACCCAGAGGTCATGGTCTCCTAGGTAATAAATGGCAGAACCCCCATCTTTCTTGGGTCGAAGGCCTTGTTCATCTTCACTGTATTTTACAGATGGTCCCTGATTTATGATTGATCAGCTTAATGATTTTTGACTTTATGAGATGCAAAGTCAATATGCACTCAGTAGAAACCATACTTCAAATTTTGAAGTTTGAGCTTTTCCTGGGCTAACAATGCGCAGTACGATACTCTCCCTCCATGCCCGACAGTGGCAGGGAGCCACATCTTCCAGGCAGCCCTGTGATCACAGAGTAAACCATCGATTCTGTAAACAGCCTTTCTGTTTTTCATTTTCAGTGCAGTATTCAGTAAATTACATGAGATAGTCAACACTTCAGTAGAAAATAGGCTTTGCCCAGCTGTAGGCTATGCTACGTAAGTGTTCTGGGCATTTAAAAAAATTTGTTTTTTGAAAAGATTTTGTGTTTAAGTTATCTCTCCACCCAATGTGAGACTCAAACTCACAACCCCAAGATCAAGAGTCACATGCTCTGCTGACTGAGCCAACCAGGGGGTCCCTGTTCTGAGCATTTAAAGTAGGCTAGGATAAGCTATGATGCTTGTTTCAACTTATTATTTTCAACTTACAATGGGATCGTGGGGTCATAACCCCTTCATTAGTTAAAGATCAATACTGCCTCCCTAGGGAAGCCTCAGCCATAGAGGGCAGAACCAAGACGGGTGAAAGACGGTGTCTTAGGACTGGCTGGTGCCCTAAGCTATCCCCCTAGCACCAAGACCAGTCCCAGACTTCAACTACTGAACAGACCAGGGGCAAGAGGCAGAGCTGCAGGTAGAGACCTCAACAGCACCTGGGCCAGAGATCAGGAAGCAGAATTCTTTCTACTGGACACCCATCTTTGGGTCTGAGGGAGAGAATGGGGTCCTTATTGTCACCACGGATAATTGTCCCCACCCCCACCCCACAGGCCGCCGCAAACCAGGAGAGCAGCCGTACACAGCAGCAGGCCCTTGCTCTGGAGCAGCAGTGCACAGAGCGTGTCCACACACTGGAGGCCCAGCTTGCTGCCCTGGAGAGAGCCCGGGTAGCCGACCATACGGCTGCAGAGCAAGAGGTGGTGAGTGAGGAGAGGAGGGAGGCCAGGTTTATAAGCACCAGGTTCACATGCTGCTGTGCTGCCAAGTCACTGACAGAATACCAGCCCCTGCTAAGCTAGGGAACCACTTTTTAGAGCAGCTTTTCTCTTTCCAGCAAGATACCTGCTCATAAGAATGGATATAAAAAGCCTGCCTTTTATAAAACCCAGACAGATGGGTTTTCCTCTTTTTTTTTTTTTTTTTTAAGATTTTATTTATTTATTCATGAGAGACACAGAGAGAGGGAGAGAGAGAGACAGGGACAGGCAGAGGGAGAAGCAGGCTCCATGCAGGGATCCTGATGTGGGACTCGATCTTGGGACTCCAGGATCACGCCCTGGGCCAAAGGCAGGCGCTAAACCGCTGAGCCACCCAGGGATCCCTGGGTTTTCTCTTTTTACGGGCTGCATTGGTACCTCCTGAGCAGACCCTTCAGCCTCTTCCCACTGTTCCTCTGCAGTATTCTCATTCCTCCCTCATGGCTTTTCCCTCTCTCTACTTCCTTTCCCTGCCATGCATCTTCAGAGTCAGGTGCCATATTTCTTCTTGTGAGGCATGTGTCAGCTGGTTTTTTCTTACCCCTGCCCCATTCTCCTCTCCACACCCCACCCCACAAAGGGTGGGGTGCATTTTCAGAGGTTCCATGTCTGTAGGACTGTGTCCAGGGGATATAGGGTAAAGCCCTTGTCTTCTTACATGTGCATTTCTCAATTTGCAGAGAAAGCTGGAGCAAGAAAATGCAGTCCTCAGAGAAAGTAAGAATGAATGTGAACGTTCTTTACAACACCATCAGCTTGAACTAAAGAAGCTAAAGGTATTTATCTAACAGCACCAGCATGTCACAGCCTGTCTTTTACACGTGTATTGGGAGCAGCGCAGTGAAAGTTTTGTACTCAGAGTGGAGAAGGCGTGAACTAGCATTTCTTCAACAGTTCTGTTAGACATTTGCTAGAAATCGTTACTCATTAAGTCCTCTCGGTGATCCAGGATGGTAGGAAGAATTATGCTCATTTTGCAGTTAATGTCATTTGAGGCTCTGCCCAAAGTTCTCTAGTTAGTTTAAGATGATGCTGATCTGACTTAACTCAGCCAGCTCTCTGTCTATGTCAGCAGCTGCCTGGAAGTCATGTTGTCACAGCACTAGTGTTGTTGACTTTTCCAGTGGAATTGGTAAAGTAAGGACTTGAATGGTTGTAAGGACTTTACGTATTTATGTTGGAGCCTGTGAGTAGAGATGAAG